>NC_142253.1:1525961-1831153 GCF_052056855.1 Sturnus vulgaris | reverse complement strand
AGATCCACTGTCACCTCGTGGGATTTGACAAAAATTTCCTTGCTTGGAAAATGCAGGTTCCTTGCAGCAGCTCCTGCCCATCAGCTTGACACAATCCCTGTGGATGGAGAGGGAAATGTTGCTGGTGATGTGGAATTGTCACAGCTGGACTGGCAGGGCTGGAGGTGCTGCTTTTCCAGCTCTGCTCCATATCTGCCTTCCCTTGCAGGGAATTCTGTGTTCCTACAAACACAGCAGCAAATCTGTCCCCCTGAGTCCACGAGGAGTCCTGGCATGGATGACAAAGGGCAATGTTTAAATTTGTCTCATGCTAACAACTGCAGTGCTGAAATAATGTTTTAAATATTCCAGTAATGGGATTTTTTTTATTTTTTTTTTTTCAAACCATACTGGAAATGCTGGAGAGGGACTTGGTAGAAGGGTGTGCAGTGATAGAACAAAGGGAAATGGCTTTAAACTGCAGGGGCAGGGAGAGATTGGGAAAGAATTTTCAATCCCAATCCCTCCCTGTGAGGGTGGGAAGGCTCTGGCACAGCTGTGGCTGCCCCATCCCACTCCAAAACCTGCTGGGAGCATCCAGGTGTTGAGAGCTGCTGCTCCTGCAGTACTTCCCTATTTCTCTTTAAAATTTGTGATTTTCCATAGCAGGATTGAAAGAATAACAGTAAGAAAGGACCAAAATAGTCCTGGAATGAAATTGCCATCAGCAGCAGCTGTATGGGCCAATTAAACTGTGAGGTTTCACAGGTGTTGTCAGGAAATGCAGATCAAATCCTCAGACAAATTATCCTCCTCCTGAATTGCTGGGACTTTCATCCCAAAGAACGTTTTTAAGCCTTGAAATTGGAAGAAAGATGCAGAAGCCTCAGAAATGTCAACACATGGAGCACCTGATGTGCTGTGACACTGGGAGTGTTCTCCAAGCCACAGCCCAGGCTCTGGTTGAGTCCTTTATTTCCTCCTCCATCCCTGCCACCTGCACAGATGTTAAATCACCCAGCAACAGCAGGAAAAATGAGGATTTTCTGCATGGATTCAGGATGGAAATGTCTCAGCTGTTCTGATGTTTCTCCTATAAAGAGGAGACAGCAGGGCTCACTTTGTGCCCTGTACACATTTGTGGAGATTGCAGGGTGCCATTGCAGCAGGAGCTTGTGGTTTCTCCAGGTACAAATTCTGATTTTTCCAGGTACAAATCCCGATTTTCTGGTGGCTGGAGTTGACAGTGAGGGCTGAGGGGGGGTGGTGGCTGTGGCTGCTGTCCCCCAGCTCCAGGAAAACATTCCCACCCCACCCCTGGGATTTCAGCTCTCCACACCCAGCCCAAGGCTAAGAAATGGGAATAAATAAGAACAGAGTGAAGAGAAGAGGGAAAAGATCTCCACAGCTGCTGCTGGGGAGACCACAGGGCAGTTCTTGATTTGGTTAAAGCTCACCCAGCAAATATTTAGAATAGATTTTGGAGAAATTTTGGTAAGATTGTAAAGATTTGGGAGATCCCAGTTGGGAAAACAGGATTTTGAGCTTTTGGAGGGTGCAGTGTTAACAGGCAGAGGGCCAATGAGTGATGTGCCACATAATTCTGCTTTGGTTTGTAAATGCTGGAATGGCACTGTGGAATCACAGATTTCCTGTTTCCTGTGCTGGGCAGGATGTGGATATGGGGAGAGTATCCATATTTTTAATAAATTTATTGAATTTTGACAACTGAGGCTGTGCAGCAGCTACTATAATTTATTATAAATTATTATATAGTATTATATATATTATATAATAAATAATGTATAATGTATGATATATATATAATAGATAATATGTTTATACTAATATATATTTTATATATTATAATATTATTATCCAATATGTATAATATTGTAATATAATAATATTATCTATCCTATAATATGTATTATATATTATACATATTAATTTATTTTATGTATCTATATTACAATATTAGATATATTATGAATAATTATAACTATAATTATAGATAATTTATTACAAATTAATGTGTTGGAAGAAAGATGACAGAACCTGCTCTTGGATCAGAACAGAGAACATTCAGGTCAGCAAGCAGAGGCACACTTGGTGTAAACCTCACACTGAGAATTTCCAGCTTTATCACTGGAAAATTAAAGCAAAAACCAGGAATTCCTTGCATTCAGTGTGAAAAGCAAGAGCAGTCAGCAATCCCAGGCCAACATGAGCAGCTCTGAGGTGCCCCAGTGTCACTGCTGGCTCATTCCTGTATTTTTGGGATTCCTCAGGGCTCCTCTCCTCCCTGGCCACCCTCCAGGACGTGCTGCACTGTTGAGGTTTGAACTGCAATCATCAATTAGCTGATAATCACTATTGGTGGAATTATATGTGCTGGCTTTTAGACAGTGCAGTGGCTGGAAATGGAGCCATTTGTCAGGGGGATAATGGCCTTTTTATGTGCACAAATTTTTAAACACAATTTCATAAAGAGGCTGCCACGCTCCGTGATTTACTGGGGCAGTAAAAAATAAAGAAATTACCCGAGGAGTAGATGATCTCTGTGCATTGAAATCCTGGAAGTGAATGGAAATATCTCTGTTAACTCCAGGGATTTGAAAACTTTTCTCCTAATGGCTGTTTGTTCCGTGTTCCATTTCTAGAAGATGCTGAACCTCCCTGATTATTGCTCCCCTTATTTCACAAGTTACCTGCAAAAAATTTGAATATTCAAAAGAGCCATGAAGAGATTTTAATCTTTGGCAGATGGTGTGGAGAGTTGGTTCAGCTTCTCCTCTGGCAGTGAATGGGAAAAGAGCCCACACTCCACGGCTGTTAGGAACAGGCCATGTTTAAAATGAATGGATTAATTGGGCAAGTAATGATGTATAGAACAGCTCTGTGCTAGCACGGGAACACTTGTGAATTTATTGCTGAAATTCAACCAAGCCTTAGCATCTCCTTTATGTTCCCAGGGGTGATGGGAGAGTATGAGCCCAAAATAGAAGTGCAGTTCCCAGAAACTGTTCCATCTGCAAAAGGAACCACGGTGAAACTGGAGTGCTTTGCCTTGGGCAAGTAAGTTTGCATCATTATTATTATTATTATTAATTATTATTTTTGCAGCTTCTCATGTTTGTGGTGCTGGATTTGTGGAGTTTGCAGCAGTTCCTAATGATTCACTTCCCCCAGCAGGAGTTACCTGTGGCCAGTTTTTGTAGCAGCCACAGGGTTTGGGGACTCTTGCTTCTGGAGTAAACACTTCCAAAATGTTGAAAGTGGTAGGAAAACCATCACAAAATGGATGGTTTGGGTTGGAAGGGACCTCAAATCCCATCCAGTGCCACCCCTGCCATGGCAAGGACACCTTCCACCATCCCAGGGTGCTCCAAGCCCAATGTCCAACCTGGCCTTGGACACTTTTAGAGCAGCCACAGCTTCTCTGGGCAAGCCCAGCCAGGGCCTCCTCACCCTAAAATGGATGTGTTTTCACAGCAGAACCCCAAATTCAACAGGGTCAAAACAACATTTTAATAATAAAATATCTCCTGCTTATCCACCATTTATATTTATGTCACGCATAACCCACCCATAACAAAAATCCTGTGCCAGGCTCCTCACACTGACCAGACCCGTGGTGAGTCCAAGACTTTGCCAGTCTTACTTTGTTTTATTTTCCCCTTCAGCCCAGTGCCCACAATCAGCTGGAGGAGGGCGGATGGGAAGCAGATCCCCAGGAAAGCTCGGAGGCACCGATCCAGCGGGCTCCTCGAAATCCCCAATTTCCAGCAGGAGGATGCTGGGCTCTACGAGTGCGTGGCTGAAAATGTGAGAGGGAAAAACGTGGCACGAGGACAGCTGACATTTTATGGTGAGCAGGCTGCCCCGCTCTCAGGGCTTTACAGCAGCCAGTGCAATCTGCAGTCAATATTTTTGTGAGGACGTAATTTTTGCGAGGATGGTTCTGAAATGGCTTTCTTTTCAAATGGCACATCTCGAGAAGGGTGTAATTTGGAATAAAACCTGGCTGAATGGTGCATATTAATTGAGAATCAGAGCAGCTGGAACAAAACACATCCCCAGAAGGACATTGGCATGGAAACGTGCTGGAAATGCTTGGAAAGGGCTTTTTTTTTTGCCTTCTCGTGGCTGGGAGGGTAAGGCAGGAAATCTGGGGGAACATCCTCGTGTTACAGCTTGGGATTTATGATGTATGGGCTGCCCCAGCTTTCCTGGATAAATGTTAATTGCTGATAACCAATTAAGAGCTGCTTTGAAGAGGATCAGTGATTGAGCAATGGGGAGAGTTGGGATTTAACCCTGCCAAGGCAGAGCCCTCTCCTCTCAAAGGCTTTCTGCACCTGCCCTTCCCTCACTGAAATCACAGCCCTGGAGCCAGGCACTGCCAAATGTCACATTGCAGCTTCCTGGGTCTGCTCTGTTAAATAGAAGATGCATTAATCCCTCTGGTCCTGCTGCTCATCCCCAAATTCCTGCTGGGAGCAGCCCCACAAAGAGAACTAAAAGTGTGGCTTTACCTGGCTGGAGCTGAGTGAGGGTTGCAGGGAGGGGATTTAGGGGCACAAGGGGCTGGGTTTGGTACCAAGGTTCTGTTTGAAATGTTTTGGAGAGGAGAAGCTGCAGGGAGGGGATTTAGGGGCTGGGTTTGGTACCAAGGTTCTGTTTGAAATGTTCTGGAGAGGAGAAGTTGCAGGTTCCACAACCCCCACAGATGTGCAGAGACTTCCACAATATCAAAAGAATCCTGGTTTTGTTGCTGCCCTCTTCCCATCCCGTGCTGTTCTTTATAGAAAATATGGACAAAAAACTCAAGGTTTTCTCCCCCAAATGCTCCTGAGGGCCCAGCTCCTGTCAGCAGGGAAGATTGGGTTGAACTCCAGAGATGAGGAGAATGGTTTTTTGATTTATAATAATTTTGCCACAGAAAAAATAGTTTGGGAACCAACCCTTCTGGCAAAACTGGATTGAATTTGGTGGGTAATTTTTTTTAAAAAAGTAGGGATGTTTTCAAATTGAAAATATTTCTGAAAGACATTTCATTTAGAAATCGGAACTTTGGGGGCTTCCATTTCAAATGAACATTTCTCCTTTTAAAACTGAGAGAAATATAAAAAGAGAAAACATTAAAAAGGAGTGAAAGAGCAAGAACAAAGTGAAATCTTTTATGTTAAGCAAAGAATCCGGGGTTGATTCAAGCGGGTTTTAATTTTTTTTAATTAGATGATTTAAAGATTCCTTTTTCTGTGCTGTGTGTTTCTCCTGATTTTTCCCATGTGGGGAGTAAATTGAAAGACTCATCAGTTGTACAGTTTTTTTTTTTACTCTACCCACGGCCAAAGCTGCCTTCCCTGGAAAGCAGCAAATGGAGCCTTTGGAACACTCCCACCATGGCATATATTGAGTTATAATCTCATTACTGTAATGAATTTACTGCTCTGGATCCTACACAAAAGCTGCCACCGTGGCTCGTGCTGCTTTTCACACCCATGGTGACATTTCAGCAGAGAAGCTCGAGGTTTTTTTGGGAAAAGGAATGTCCTGCTCTCAGTCTGCCTTGCTGGGAAGTTTTTCCATCTCCTCCCTGGGAGTGGAGGAATTCCCAGTGGAGAGGTGGCAGCCAAACACCTCCCCTGTTTCAAGTTTTAAAGATAATTCACCAAAATATCATCCCTGTTGTCTTGAGGATGGTGGTTTTCCAGGGAACTAGTTGTTTTTTAGGATAATTTGTGTTTTGCAGCCAGTACTGAAAATAGATCTCTTAAAAAAGAAACAACTTGCATTCTGTGCTCTGGGCTCTGCAATTCTGCTTGGCAGCAAAATCTTTTAGGGGAAGGTAACTTCTTGTAAACTTTTGTACAAATAGTTGAGGAAAAGAATATATTTTTGCTTACTAATTGGGGTTTTTTAATCTGAAATACAGCTGTAATGGTGGCAGAGCTTTCAGGTTGCTTTTGGAAGGTCAGGGCTGGTGCCTGGAGAGGGAAACGCTCTGGAGGTGCTGAAAGGTTCTGGTTTGAATGGATTTGAGGAAGAAATTTTTCATCATCAGGGTGGGCAGGGCTGGCACAGGGTGCCCAGAGCAGCTGTGGCTGCCCCTGGATCCCTGGCAGTGCCCAAGGCCAGGTTGGACATTGGGATTTGGGACAGTGGGAGGTGTCCCTGCCATGGCTGGGGTGGCACTGGGTGGGATTTAAGGTCCTTGCAGCCCAAAGCAGAGGGGGTTCAGTGTGATCTGGGTTGTCAGATCACGGGCACTGATGGGCTCTGCAGGTCACAGTGGGGCTCTAACAGCACCACCCCTTCAAACCCAGCTATCAGCCTCTGTGCATGGCATCACATAAGAAAAGAGAAGAAAAAGAAATTCAAATCTGCCTGCTCACTGTAGATAACCCAGCGTTGCCAGCTTCTCTGTGCTCTGGAAGTTGCCAGGGCAGGTTGACTTCTGCTGTGTTCCACTCTTAGATCAGTGTTTATTTTCTCCTCTGTTAGCATATCAGTGACACTGAAGTTGTTTGACATCCTTGTTGCAGCAGAACAGGTTAATTAAACGTGCAGGATGCATTCCTGGTGCATTCTGTGTGCTCTGAGCCCCTGCACCAGGCTGTGTTTCATGCTCTCCACAAACATTTGTTCCAGGGCTCAGTCCCCCTTGATGGATCGACCTTCCCATGGAAACATGTTCCTGTTAATGCAATTACAGCTCTTAGTTCTGTTTCCGTGGCTGATGGAGCTCTCAATGACACATTTCCTTGCTGAATCTTTTGTTCTCCCTGCTGTCCCTGCCCCAGCTTCATTCCTGGCAAAGGCACCTGGTGGGATTCTTGGGGCTGTCCATGCAGGGACAGCTGTTGCATTTGATCCAACTCAGAATATTCCCTGATCCTGATTTATCAATTTAGATTGCACAGCTTCTTCTTTTCCACCTTTTAGCTGCCTTCCTGGCCTGGCACTTGTTCCCTGTGCCAGCTGAGGCAGGTGAGGTCCCCAGCAGGACACAGGGGACCAGTGTCCTCCCAGTGTCCTCCCAGTGTTCTCCCAGTTCCTCCAGTTTCTCCCTGCAGTGAGGGCCCTCCACACCCTCAGCTGTGTGTTTTGGGATGCACTCCCATTGACCTGATTGTATTTTTAATCTGGCTGCTCATAAATTTTACATTTGCTAACCCTCCGCAGGGCTAAGATTTATATCCTGAGCAAACAGCAATGCCAACAATTTATTTTTTTTTTCCTGGCAGAAGTACAGTAAACAGATTACCTTAACCAGCTAATTTAAAAAGAAATTGCCTTTTTGTTCATAAAACCAGCATCAAGGAGATGCTTATTTATTATTGATGTTTAATTCATGGTAAGTTTAGATGCTGTTTCATCCCAATCTTCTTTTGTTGATATTGATGACCCCAAGGCTGTTTTTCCCTGGGTTTGAACTCCTTGAGCTCTGCTTCCCTGCATTGACTCTGATGAGTCAATGCAACAACTTGAGATCTCCCTTCCCAACAAAATATTTAGCCTGGATAGCAGAAAACATGAAGAAATAGCTGCTGGTTGAGGTGATCCAAATATAAATGTGTTCAGTGGGGCTGGGGGTGACAGCACTGGGGAGGGCTGAGGAGCTGCACCACCACTGAGAGCGTTTGTTTGCCAGGATTGGGACACAAAACATGGGATTTCCATGCTGGTTTTCCAGTCAGATCCACCCTGGGAAATACCCAAGCTCCAAACCAGCTCAGGCTGAGCCAGCACGGATGCAGGTGCTGACTCAGCATCACCTGTGTTGCTCCAGCATCTCCCGTCCTCTCCTGCCCTGGCAAGCCCAGGGAAGGAGGAGAACATTGCAGCTCAAATGTTTTCCAAAAGTGTCAGCACAGCAGCATCTGCATCAGCAGACAGACAGACTTCTCTGTCACTAATTACAGCTCTGTGCAGCATTTTCTGAGCTATTCAGCAGAACCCATTTAATTGGCTGGGCCCCTTTTCAGATTAAATCCTTTTCAAATCCACGTCCCACTAGGAATTTGTGAGGATCTTTAATTTTGCAGTGAAAAGAGTCTCCCTTTCATCAGCAGGCCTGAGTTTTATTTGGGCAAAAGCCACTTTCTGCCACTCTGTAAAACAGCCTCAGGTGTAAATCAGATTATGTTCCTCATTATGGCCAGAGGTCTAAAAAGGAAATTTGTACAAGTGAAAATCAGGCAGTTTTGTGTCTGCTCAGTTTAAGTTCCAAATCACAAATAATTTGCTGAAAAATCGAATAGAGTTTCTGGACTGATAAAAATACCAGAAAATTCCTGTAAATAGGGTAAGTGTATCAATGTATTGTTATGTATATTATTAGTAATTATCTTTCACATCACTCACTAGAAAACCCTGTTGTCACATTTTACACAGATAAAAGTTACCACAGGGAGGAATAACTCTGAGTTTTGAGTTATTTGCTGCCCAAGGGAAGTCTTGCACCCAGAACAGCTTCCTGCACAGAGCACAGACGTGTTTCTCATCAGCTTTTCCTTTTCAAGGAATTGCTGGAACCCTGCCTACAGAGAAATCCAATTTTTGGAGATTCAGAACAAGTCCCATATTATTATCATTGTTGCTTGGAGAAACATCTCTCCAGCAGGAGAAGCAGAAATACAAATAGAGTGAAACACAAATAGAAATGAAATGTGAAGGCTGCTCACAGAACACCCCACACCTCCCTTACACCCCTGAGCAGCTGCAGCTCAGTGTCAGCATGAAAAATAACTAAACCCATGAGGATGGGTCCCTGTGGATGTGCCTGGAACACCCACAGCCCACGAAAACTGGGGAGAAAATGCTGTAATGGTGCAGAACAGCTCATGGAACCCGAGGTAAATGAGAGGAAGGGACAAATGAGGAGTTTTCATCATCTGGGTTAACTCCTCCAGATTCTCCTGTGTTTTTTTTTCCTCTGGTGTTTAATGTCTGAGTGCCAAGCAGAACTCCCAGGCTGGGTCAGTCTTGCAGAGTTTCCAAAGACTCAGCCAAATGGAGATTCTTTAGGCACAGCATCCCAGCAGATTGGTTTGGTGCAGGATTTGCACACCTCTGAGTTGTTTGAATTGGCAGCAGAGGTCAGGAGGAAGGAAAGGAGGAAGAGAGAGGAAAAGTGGTAACTTGAGGTGTGGTTTCACATCCCTGTGATCTTTGGGAAGGAAACCAATCAGGATCTGAGGGGTTTGTGTCCATTCAGGGCAGGGTGATGTGTGTATTTATCTGCACAAGCCTCATACACTGGCTGCACTCTTTATTTCCAATTACTCATCTATTTTTCCCATCTGGTTGTTTTTTTTGGTTTGGTTTTTTTTTTTTTGCTTCTTACACTTGGCTTTCTGGTCTTTAGACTGCTCTGATCCTGGGCTCAGTCTCAATCTCCTTAGAATAGAGATGGTAATGGACAAGTCACTCAGCCTTTCATCTGCCATTAATGATGAATTACACAGCCTGCACCAGGTCATCAGCTGCTAGAAATTGGCTTAGGAACACTGAAATCAATACACACCAGCCGAGAATTGGATTCTGGATATGTATTAGCACCTCATTTGCTTGAGTCTTTTTGGTTGTTTTGAACTCACAGATGATTGCAGAGTCCTACAGGTTTATTTCTCATATTTCTCCCTTTACTTCTGGGGGTTTGTTACTCATTTCTGAGGTGATGCATCATCACCTGCCACGTCATTTCACTTTCAAATATTTCTTAGAACATTATTTCCAGTTCCTATTTTTGCCTTTTAATTTATTACAGCAAAGGACAGACTGCCCCTGCACTTTTTTGTCTTAGAGAAGTAAGAATATATTTGGGCATATTTTCCTGTTCACCTGGTTTTAACTGTCCCACTTTGTGTTGGTGAAGACTGAAAGGTGATCAAAGGTAAACAGATTTTTTTCTCAGTATTTCCATCAGTTTTTTTCTGTCCCCCTGAGTCCAAACTCCAGACAGCTCTCATCTCCTAGGAGGGGGAGATTTTTCTTTAAAGCAATCCTTATATAAGAGTTGTGCTTATATCTCTAAGCTTTTTCTTTCACTTTATAGATTTAGCATATGAATTTTCCTTGCAACTCAGATGAATTCTTAATCAGCTTGCAGATTTTTCCTCCAGGATATTTCCAAGGCCAGTACTATCTTAAATACTCCAAGCAGGGCCAAAATATTCCCTGTAAAATAATTTCTCTTTGTTCAGCGCCGCCCAAAGGACTTTTTTCTACACCAGTCACAAATTAAATCTTGTCATTATCTCCGAGAACATTGCTATACCAGAAAATGTTGTAGAGACGAGCTGCTCTCATCCCCTTATTTGAATTATTTTAATTATCATGCCTGAAATCTCGTGTCGTGTTACCTTGCTCTGATCCCCGGTGGGCTCCTGTCAAATTCCATTAGGTTGTGGCCACTCTCCTTTGGTGGCTCACACATCTTTGCAGCGTGAGCCAAGCCCTGAGTATTCCCCCAAGATGAAGCCAAGAGCTCCTCTCTGCACTGAACTGTTGAGAGGAGAGCTTGACCTAATTAGAAAAAGCTCCCAAAGAACAGCAGAGAACAAACTCCTGCCAAACAAACCACTCAGAGCTTCTCACTGAGGTGATTTATTTTCTTTTTTTTTTTTTTTTTTGACCTGTGCTGCTCGTTCTGGTGTTGTCTGCACCATAAATGGCTTTGGAATTGAAAATTTTAAGCGTTAAAATTAAAATTGGTGGGGGTTAGGGGGTTAGCACTGCACGTTTCAGTCTCAGCTCTCAGGGCAGGAGTTGGGATGAGCAGCCCACAAACTACCCCAAAAAATGCCTTTTGGAGAGAATTTCCCTTATTTTGGGGAAAATTGTTATTTCCCTTATTTGAGGATGAAATGAGGATGAATTCTGAATTTTCTGTCCTCTTCTGCACAGGAATTATCTTTGTTTTTCCCTAGCACACATGTAGGTTACAGAGCACAGCTTACCATTCATGGCTTTGCTTGATTTGCAGATTAATTCCAGTTGTTTTGTCTGGGTGGTTTTTTTTGTTTTTTTTTTTAGCTTTGTTTTCATGTGGGAAATCTGTAAAACAGCGCAGCAAAAATAAAAAAGGCAAATGGATGTGTGTGGGTTTTATAGAGCTCCTTTCATGGGATCGTAAAATTCCCTTCAAAATGATGAGCTAGATGCTGTTGGAATAGTAAATATGTAAATTCATGAGTAATTTGCAAATGTCCTTGAGCCACTGAACCCACTGCAATTGCTTGGCTCGATGGAATTGTTCAAGTTCTTACTCCAGACGACAGAACTGACTTTCATCTTCCTGCATTTAAAGGCTTTTCCTTTCCTATCTCTTCAGATGCAGACAATAAACAAGCTTAAAATATTACAGGGGCAGGAGGGGCAGCCAGAGAAATCAACACCACTCACTTCTCCTTTTACTTCTGCATTGCCACGATGCTCAGTTCACCTTTTGTTGTTTTTTTGGTTTTTTTTTTTAAGTCCCATGGAGCTGTGGAAAACTCTCTCCCCTTCTTCTCTGCTTTGTAGGAACGTTCAGGGTGCCAGGGGTGGGGTCAAACACGAGCTGAGCTCTCTGAATTTGCATTTCCAGCATCCCATCATCACAGACAGACCCCTGTTTTGGGTATAATCATACCAATCTGCCGTTCTGATGGGGTATTTTAAAATTTATCCTTTTAAACCCATCTCTAACCCCCTGTCCCTCTCCAAATAAGATGTATAAAGTTGTTCCCTGGCTTTGAGGAATCTTAATTTTTTTTTCTTTTATCTGATTACACGGGGAAAAGTATTAATCAGGTTCTTGGAGACCTCTGCTGGTAATACCATCCTGCTAAGGCAGATGCTCTTATGTCAAAACAATTTAAAAAAATCAGAACTCTGTTGTTTAATGGGACTTTCTGAGAAATATTATAGATAAAATATATTAATATACTATTAATAATGAGGTCTTAAATAGATAGTGTTGTATATTGTAGATATATCTGGACAAAAGGTGACTCTTAAGAAAGTCTGAGGGTTTGTGGGTCTTCAAAACCACGTGGCAATTTTAGGAGAATCTGGTGGGATCTGGCTAAATGTAAACTCTTATTAAAAAAAAAAATAAGCCAACAACCTGATAAAATTATGTGAAACACAGTTAAAAATACAATCTCACAAGTGGCTGAAAAGTGCCAGTTCTAGTTTTCACCAAATTCTACCAAAATGTGTCTCCAGTATCTGCCTGTGGCCTTCCTAGGTTAATTCATTGTCATTAATACAATTATTGGGTCCAAAGATTTTTCTTTCCTGTGGCAAGACATGGAGATCTGGCCATAACTGAGACAAGACTGAGAGCCTGGACCTGAAGCAGCACCTATAGCCATGCAGAGTTACTGGAATATCCTCAATTTCAGTGCAGAACTAGTTCTCATTTACAAGTTTTAAAAACAGAAGCTGAATTTTAGAGCTTTGAAGCCCAAGTTGTAGAGACCCTGAGGAGGAAAATGTCTCTGTTTGAAGGACCAGGTGTGTAACAACTGCTTTGTTTTTGTAGGGTGAGCAGGGTTTCTGAAAGTACTCTTTTTCTTTGAGGATTTTTACTAAAATAAAATAAAATAAAAGCATTCTGATCTTGCCTGTGCCAGCTCCAGAAAGCAGCACTGGGTTCAAGGAAGAACAGCAATCTTCAGCAGTGCTTATGATGCCTTTTTGGGGCTGCCTAAAAACAGAGGGCAAGACAGAATTAAGGGAATAAAAAGCTGTTTTGTTTATTGAAGGACCTTCAGGTACACTTAGGGCAGACAAAGCCCCCCAGGGCTGCACCCAGAATGGATCGTGGGTTTCACACTTTGATAAGTTTGATATTGGGGGTTAATCTTCCAATTACAGCTCCAGGTAATGAAGTCATTTACCCCAAGTTTGCTGCCCCCAACTCACTTTTGTTTCCATCCCTGGGGGCCTGAGGCAGTGAGGTGTCCTTGATTCCCAGCCTGGAGAGGAATTGTTGTGTCTGCCCAAAACGGGAGAGCAGCAGCCAGCGCTGGACATGGAGTTTGGAGTTACACACTAAAGAATTACAGGATTACACATAGATGGAAGAGATAAAAGCTGAAACCCTATAAGGTTCTCAAATCCAGGCTCCCAATTCCAAGGCTTCCCTCGTGCTTGCCTTGCAGCCCAGCCCAGCTGGACGCAGCGGATCAGCGACGTGCGCGCGGCCATGGAGGAGCGCGTGTCCTGGGAGTGCCGCGCCAGCGGCCGCCCCAAGCCCTCCTACCGCTGGCTCAAGGATGGGGAGCCCCTGCTGCCACAGGTAGGCACTGCTGGGACCCCCCTGGGGGTGGCATCTGGGGCCTGATCTCTGCCTGCCTCTGTTGTTTTTGGGATGGGGAGGGTGGAGGTGCTCCGCGGTTTGGGTTGGAAGGGACCTTCAGGGTCGTCTCGTGTGACAGTGCCGGGTGGTTTTTTGTCTGGAGTCTCTGCTGCCTTCACTCAGAGCCAGGATTAGCAAGCACACGATGGAAATGGGTTTCTCATGTTTGGGCTTGGTTGTTTGTTAAATCTTAGCAAAAGTACAGAGAGTTCAGCAGCACCTCTGGCCACCAGCTAGAAGCGAGCAGAATGGAGATGAACCTAGCCAGTTACAAGGTCTCCTAAAGCTAAACAGAGAATAGAGAATTAACACCTCTATTATTTATACTTTTAACCCAAAAACTAACTTCCCATGACCCTCAGTGTGACACTGATTATCCAACCAGAAACTACTGCCTGAAATCATGAAGAAAGAAGATGAAAACCAAAAGGGACACCACCCAAAATCCTCCATCTTGTCCCATACCTATCACTATATTATAAAACTCTCAAATTTAAAACTCTTCACCATGTGAAATCACACACTTCTATTTCACTACACACCTGTGATTTTAACTCCATCACTCAAATTTGGAGCCTTCTCCAAGGGCTCAGGTCAAAATCAGTGTTCTGCAGGGGGTCAGTGCCAGACAGCACAGAAAACTCAAAAAAGGTTTGTGGGATCCAACAGTCTTGTTCCAACCTGTGCTACCCTCCACTGTCCCAGGCTGCTCCAAGCCTTGTCCAACCTGGCCTTGGGCACTTCCAGGGATCCACAGCTTCTCTGGGCACCCCACCCTCACAGAAAATCCCCCATTCCTGCCTGTGTGTGGTGGCACCTCCCTACAGCTCCAGGAGCTGCTCCCAGGGACACACCACAGCTCTGCATTCAGAGCTCCTCCCCAAAATAAAGGATCCATGATGCTGGAAAGAAGAGGAAGGAATGGCTGAATGGGGTTTTGGAATCTGTCACCAGAGAACGATCACTCCAAAATAATTATTTTAATTTATGATGCTTTAGATGGACTTCAAATGATAATGAAACCTTGGGGTTCCTGCTGGTGTTTGATGGTGTTCCCACTCCTGCTGAGCTGTGTCCTTGTGCAGGAGCTGTGGAATTACACCTCTCCCACCAGCACACCTGTCCTGGAGGGTCATCACCCAGCCCATGATCCCACCTTGTCACCACAAGCTCAGCCTAGTCACCAGAGCTTTGCTCTCACAGGAGCCAGCACTTTCCCTCCTTCACTTACTGTGAAAGAACATGGCAGCCCCGATTTGATCAAACCCTGATAAAAACTGCAGAAACATTAAATTTCTGCCCTAAGGCCAAGTGGAAAACCAATAGCTCTTTATTTTAGAATTATTATTTTTTTTAATGTCAAACTCCTGGGGAGGGAGGGAACACTTTGCTGTATTTATTAGAATTGATAACTTGAGCTCCATATCCTCAGGCTGACAAATGACAGGCTGGTCTTTCACTCCACACACTAATTCTGGTTGCTTCACGCTGGTCACTGGCAGATGGTCTTGTTCTTAAATCACGTTAGTGGCTGATATGAAGTAAAGCATCATTAAATTATTAGCATTTGCATTGTTTTCAGCAAACTGCGGAAGATGATAAGTGTTTCTGTCTGTGCTGGCTGAGATGGCAACCAGTCTTACCAGCCTGCATTGCCATATAGCCTCAAAATGGCCCCAAGCTGTGCCAGGGCAGGGTCAGCTTGGACATCAGGAGGAATTTCTCCTTGGAAAGGGTGAATTTCTCCATCACAACTGACCAGGGAGGTGTGGAGTCCCCACCCCTGGAGGTGTCCAAGAAATACCTGTATGTGCTGTAGTTCAGTTGCTATGGTGGTGTTTGGGCAAAGGTTGGACACTAATCCTGGAGGTCTTTTCCAGCCTTAATGACTCTGTGATTCCATGGAAATGCCATTGTTTTAAATGGTTCTGGGGATGGCATTGGCTGTGGAACAGAAGTGCATTTCTTGCTTCAAGCTTATCTCCTTGAAAGGGATATTAATCTAAATGCTCTGAGTATTAAATCAATGAGGGGTCAAGGGAAAGTCCTCTAATTTAAATTGCATTTACCAACTCCTATATTGGTTTTACCATTTAGTCTCTAGCCTGACATAAATTTGGCTGGCAGACAGATAAATTGGAGCATGCAAATCCTTCCCGTGTTACCGCCGCTCCGTTTTGTCCACCTTGCTGTAAAACACAGCACGACAGCCTCGGGGTTTTTGTGTGTGTGTGTGTGTGTTCTGAGGAGCCATTTCCTTGCTCATTTTGGAGTTTGTTGTGCTGTTCCCCCAGGGCAGGGTGCAGCTGGAGCAGGGCTCTCTCACCATCCCCAACGTGAGCCTGTCGGATGCGGGCATGTACCAGTGCGTGGCGGAGAACAGGCACGGCGTCATCTTTGCCAGTGCAGAGCTCAGTGTCATCGGTGAGTTCACCTCCCTGAAACCCTGCAGACCTCCCAAAACTGCCACAGAGCCAGCAGTTCTGCACCATTTCATCAGTGGGTTGTCTGGAGTCTCTTCTGCCTTCACTCAGAGCCAGGATTAGCAAGCACACGATGGAAATGGGTTTCTCGTGTTTGGGCTTGGTTGTTTATTAAATCTTAGCAAAAGTACAGAGAGTTCAGCAGCACTTTTAGCACCTGCTAGAAGTGAGCAAAATGGAGGAAAATCCAGTTGCTAAGGTCTCTTAAAGCTGAGCAGTCCAATGTAGAATTAACACCTCTATTATTTATACTTTTAACCCAAGAACTAACTTCCCATGACCCTCAGTGTGACACTAATTATCCAACCAGAAACTACTGCCTGAAACCATGAAGGAGAAGGAAAATGAAAACCAAAAGAGACACCACCCAAAATCCTCCATCTTGTCCCATATCTATTACTATACTACAAAACCCTCAAATTTAAAACCCTTCACCATGTGAAATCACACGCTTCTATTTCACTGCACACCCGTGATTTTAACTCCATCACTCAAATTTGGAGCCTTCTCCAAGGTGTCAGTCAAAAGCAGTGTTCTGCAGGGGGTCAGTGCCAGACAGCACAGAAAACTCAAAAAAAAACAGGTTTGTGGGTTCCAACACAAAACCTCAGCAAACTCTGCCCAGCTGCAGCACCTGAAGCAGAAGGGGATCTTTGAGGATTTGTTTTTAAGGAAAGCAAGAAATAGAAACTTGAGGCAGTGGAGAGCAGAGAACAGATGGTTTTTACTTCATCCCACATTCCTCCAGGAGCTGGCAGGTGCATTCACCCTCCTGCTGGTTAAAGCTATTTATGGAGAAACCTGAGCAGTGCCATTCAGAGCATCCAGGACCAGAAATGCCCAGTCCTGGCTGCAGAGGTGACTCTGCTCATGGTGACATTCTCTCTGAAGAGACCTTTCAATAATCTATCAGCACCCAGAATGCTCCAGAGAAAAGCAAATTCTACCCCACAGTGCTGTGCACTGCTGCTCTGCTCCTCCCAGATAAAACCAGGAGAAGCTCATGTGAATCCAAGTGGGGAAATTGCTGAGGGGAGGGAGCAGAGATGACAGAGCCAGGATCTTCTCAGAGGTGCCAGTGCCAGGACAGGAGGTGATGACCACCAACTGAAACCCTGGAAATGCCTCTTAAAGTGAGAAAAAACTTGATTTTTAAATTTTTTTTAAATTCTATTATTTATATTTGAAACATTTTTATATTTTGAGGTTGGTTGGACACTAGAACAAATTATCCAGAGATATTGTGGCATCCCTGTCCTTGGAGATGCTCAACTGGGCACAACCTCCTGTAGCTGCTCCTGGTTGAGCAGGGCTGGGGTGGGAGCATCCCAGAGGATCCTGCCAGGCTGGAATTCAATCCCAAACCATGTTCTTGTATGAGCAGCAGCCCTGGGCAGCATAGGGATGTCGTTTCAAAGGGTTAAACACAATTCCTGATTACGAAATAACAGTTTAGTAGCTCTCAAAGCAAACGTTCAGCAGCAGCGTTCCCTGATTTATCCTGATGAGAAAAGCATGAGGTTTTTTTTTTCCAGCTATGGGATTTTCAATTATTGGTCATTTTTTATCATCAGTGATAGATGCCTGCATAGGAAAAAAAAATTCATTTGAAGGATTGTCTGTGTTGCTGTTGGAGAAAGGTAATGCTCAATAAATTAGACTTCACAATGCTGAGATTTATTGGACATGAAAGAAATCGAAATAAACCCAGTGGTGCTTTTCTTGTCTATTTAAAACCTGGTAAAAATGGACCTTTGGGAAGAAGGGAGATGTTTCCAGAGGAGAGAGGTTTAATCCTTGTCCATGGGGCCTCTCAGGGTGTCCCTGTGCCCAGCAACTCCTCGTTCCTATACAAAAAAATCAGATTTTGGAGAGTCTGGTCTGAGAAACCTGTCAGGGAATATTTCTTTGGCCAACTTTTCACTTGGGTTCTGAAGCTCTGTTTCTGTCTGTCACAGGAAAAGCACCCAAATGGTGTCCTGCAGATAAATTCCTGTGCATCTGTGATTTAACTTGGCACATTTTGAAAGGAAAGCAGCAGGTTTGCCTTTTCGCTAGAGTTTCAAAGCAAAGCAACATTCTGAGCCCTCCCTGGGAAATTTGAGCTTTTAACCAGATCTGAGTGTTGAAATGGTTGTTTTAAAAGGTCCTGAAGTTAAGCACTTGCTACTAGTGGTGTTTAATCATTTCAAGTGAGACTTACAGCAAAATTAAGTGAAAGAGGGAAATGGAAAATTACAGACTGAGATTTTTCTCAGAGTGATTCTTCTCAATTATTGTTGCCAATTATCTTGCCCAGAATCTTTAAATAAAGGCAGAATCCAGTGGTACTGGACATTGTAAAATAAGTATTTCGAGATGCAGTCTTGTCTTAGAGAATTTTCAGGCTAAATGTTTAATAAATGAATTGAAAAAATAAAATGTGGGCCTAGAGCAAAGAAAAAAAGTCATTAAAATCCCCACCTGACAAACAAAAGGTGTGAATAAATTAAATTCATTATTCCTGAAGTGGCACAGGGAAGTTGTGGCAGTGCTGAGAAATGAGCCCAGAGTTTCTAAATGTCAAATGACGACGTTCTGAACGTCACAGAATAAAACCCACGGTGAGCAACTCCTGTGTCTCACACAGGAGCAAGAAAATACAGCAAATGAGTCACAAAAAACCAATCTAAACTCTTTATTACAGAGATGGGAGTAACAGGATTATTCAAAAACATCTCTTTTGCTTATAAATTTGGGACAGTCATCCGAGAAATTCGTTTCAGAAGTGTCAATATATTAATAATGATATAAATAATAATGCATTTTTGATTCTGATTGGGCGGGAAGTGTCCTCAGGATGTGTCCTTTAATTCTGGAGTGTTTTACAAAGCCAGTGCTGGTTTCAGGGCTGTTTTATAGTCTTTAATATCCTACCTGTGCTTCTAAGTGCCAAAATTAAGTCATTGCCTGTGTTTAGATGTGGAAAACAAAAGAGCTCAGAGGTCCCTGAACTCTGATTCAGGAACTTGGAGCACTACTGGATCATAAAGCCCATCCCATTTCCAGTGTGGGATCATGCTTTATTCACCCCTTTGGCAGCAGGAATGATATCCAAAGGAATTGAGGTAGGTGAGGTCCCCTGAGAAAAAGGAATGTGCTGGGTTTTGTCTCCCACCTGCTGCAGGTGAGCTTTGGGTCCTGTCGTGGGGCATCGAGGTGATGGAGAGCACGGAGACCTCAGCTCTGATCTCAGCTCTGCTCTCAGCTCTGATATCAGCTCTGATCTCACAGGGGCAGCAATGAGGGAGCCAAGGACAGCGCTGAGAGCAGGAGGGATGCAGGGATATGGAGCAGGAGGGATGGAACAGGAGGGATGCAGGGATGTGGAGCAGGAGGGATGGAGCACAGGGATGCAGGGATATGGAGCAGGAGGGATGGAGCACAGGGATGCAGGGATGTGGAGCAGGAGGGATGCAGGGATATGGAGCAGGAGGGATGGAGCACAGGGATGCAGGGATATGGAGCAGGGGGATGCAGGGATATGGAGCAGGGAGGATGGGGAGAGCAGACTTTGCTGCCACTGCTCTGACAGAAAGCCAAGCTCCCATCAGCAAGAGCTGTTCCTAAACCCCTTCAGCTGCCTCACCTTTTGCTCTGAACTTTCTACATTAAAAAAATTGAATTGTCCTGTTTGATATCAATGAAACTCCTGCTTGTCTTGGGGGATTTCAGTGCCAGGGCTGCCTCAGAGCCCAGCAAAGGGACCATTAAAGAGCCTTTGAGGCAGGAATCAGAAGCCAAGGCATCCCTGGGCTGCAGAGAGGCTGCAGGGCTTTGGGAGTCACCTCAGTGGATATCTGAGTGTTTGTCACAAAACATAGGAGTGTGCCCTGGGGGCAGGAAAAGAAGATTTTTTGTGCCCTGGAGCCAACAAGCCTTGCCTTGTGTTGCTTGGTTCAGGACCTGGTTGTCTCCCACCTTTATAGAATTTAAATAAATAACCCAGTTTATGCAGTAATTATGAATAGGAAGCATAAAAGTGTCAACCTTTCTGGAAGTATTAATATTTCTGATTGATTATATGGGTTCTGTGTTTGTGAGAAATTCCCTGACTGACAAAAGGGTGATCCTGAGACACAGAAAAAGGAAATACTTTATCCTCCTCATGCATGAGGGGTTCCTAGGGGTGCTTTCCCAGTAAGATGTGCATGGTGGGGTTACTGGTTTCTCATGTTTTTAGCTGAACACACATTTTTAAACAAATCAAGTCTCATTTGCAGTGAAAGAAGCACTCAGGACATCCACGTAGTTCATAAAGTCCAATCATTTAGGAATTGTGAGAAACACCCTGGAATTTCGTAATGTTCAAATGAGTCTGACTCTGTTTTTTCCTGAGGGAATTCTGATCTGGTTTGTGTTGATTTTGCTTTCAGCCATCGGTCCAGACTTCTCCAAAACTCTGCTGAAGAAGTTAACTCTTGTCAAAGTGGGTGGTGAAGTCATCATCGAGTGCAAGCCCAAAGCCTCCCCCAGACCTACTTATTCTTGGAAGAAAGGAAAAGACATCCTAAGAGAAAATGAGAGGTAATGTCTTAAAGTAACCATTTCTTTCATTAACTAACCCTGGGACTTCCAGCAATCAAAGCTAAATTTGTCATTAATAGCTTTTCAAAATTGACTTGCAAATACATGAGGAAACAGCCTGTGCTCAATCCCAAGGAGCTGGGGGTGAGGTTCCTATTCCCATGGTGCCCATCCCATCTCTGTCTGCTCTTAAAGCATCCCTGCCAAGAAGCTGACAAAGATGCACTCCAAAAAAAAAAAAAAAAAACCAAATATTTTGCCTCCGCAGTGCTCCAAATAACTGTTGCTTTAAAAATAAAAAATAGATTCCCAGGAGATAAAAGCCTCCACTGCAAATTGCACAGCTCAGGTACATTACTCAGTGTCCTGCAAACAGGAATTATTTGGGGGTAATAATTTGACAGTTCTAATGCCTGACTTGAAGGTGGCTTTCTCAGACTGGCCATTTTTTTTCCTTTTTTTTTTCAATTTGTAAACCAGCTTTTCAAATCCTCCTCTATGGTGTTATTTGTTGATTTGTTGTTGGCTTTGTAGAGGTTTGGTTGTGTCACCTGCACAGCACCTGAGAGCAGGGCATGGAAAAGTGTCCTTGAAACTCCTCCAAAACATGGTGTGGCACTGGGATTGCTGGGGAGAATCCTGTCCTATCAGTAAAGGTCAAAAAGCAGGAAATTGTTATGTTTAAAAGCTTTAATCTGTTAGAGCTGTTCTTTTATCTCGGAAAATCCAATCCTGCTCCACCCAGCCTGTAATGTCCATCACAGAGACTGTGGTGGTGAGTCTGAGTATGCAGAAAGCCCCAGTTCATTCAGAGGCAGATGATTAAAATGTTGAACACCTTGTTCCTGGCTCCTTTAGCTCCTCTCCCTGATCCTTACAAAGCTGTTTTGTGTGGGCCGTTTGCTTCACCCCTTGGGATGAAAGGAGCTGGTGATCGATGGCACAAAGATTCCTTTAGCAGGCAGGGCACAGAGCTGCTGGGGTCACAGTGGTCACAGATCAGGATATATTGATTTTTAAACTGAAATGACCTGCTCTGCTGCTGAGGGTGGTGCCAGGGTGGAGGTGTTTGGTGCTGGAATTGTGGGGTGTCACCCTGTGCTCGTTGTCACAGTCCCTGCTGGATGTGCTGCTTGCTCTGAGGCTGCTCCCCTTGGCACAGCACAATTCCTGCTCCTCATTCTAATCTGGGAGTGGGACTGCCCAGCAGAGTTGGGGCAGGGCTGGCAGCAGGGTGGTGGCACACCCTGGGCTCAGGGGCAAAGCCAGCCCTGTGGGCTCTCATGGCAGTGCCAGCTCCTCCTGCTGAGCCACAGCCAGAGCCTCCCACCTGGGCACCCAGCCCTGGATGGCAAAGCACACCTGAAATGTGCCTGAGCTGGTGTGAAATCTCGAGCTCCTCCAGCCCAGGGGTCTTCCAGCCAGCAGGGGTTACCTGGATCATCCAGCAGGGATTTCCTGGATCATCCAGCAGGGATTACCTGGCAGCCTTGGCACAGGGACTGCTCTGCTCTGACACGCACTGGGCTGTGTCTCCCGTGGAGATCAGGGTGTTGAATCCTCACCAGTGCCTCTGTTCACCAGCCCAGCCCTGCAGAGTGGCCCTGGAGGTGTGAAATGCACAGTTAGGGAATGGCATTGCCTGCTGTGGTCGTGGCATTGCTCACAGCTCCATCTGCCTGCACGGGCAGGAGGGGCCAAGTGCCTGAGCTCTGCTAATTCTGCTGGACTTCTGCTTTCTGTGCTTGCTGAAATGTCACCTCCTCCCTGCTGTCCCAGGGGACAGCAGCAGTGCCCGGAGTCCAGCTCCAGTATCTCCCTATACCCACAATTGTACATGGACTTCAAACAAGAACTTTCTTGGCTGTTGGGAAAAAAAAAAAATCTGTTGAAATCTGGGAAGAAAGACGCCAGGAAAAGCTGTTGCTGCAATCTCTTCATCTAGGACAGGACACAGAACTTTTAGACAGGCCTGGGAGAAGAAACTTCAGTGCAATCTCTGCTTAAAGTGACATTAAAGGGTCCTGTGAGTACCAGAGAGGCACCTGAACATCTGGATCCTTCTCCAGCTGCAGGTTGATCACCTGCAGGTTAATCAATAGAGCTGATCCTTCCAGTTCCAGGTGGAGTTAAGAGCAGCGTTCCTGTGGCACTGCTTGCTTTGAATGCTGGTGCTCAGCCTGGTGGCTGCCATGGCAATCACTTCACAGTTTCTCCTGGGGCTTCTGTGCCTTTCCAGCTGCTGTGTGATGTTCAGTTCCTTGCTGGAGACACTGTGCTTGGTTTTTGCTGCTGAGACTCTGGCTCTGGAGGTTCCTGCTGTCCAGGAGGCAAAACAAAGTGTTCAGTGTTTGCCCAGAGAGCAGAGACTACCACAGTGAAGGAAAAAAAAAAAAAAAGAAAAGAAAAGAAAAGAAAAGAAAAGAAAAAGCTTTATCAGTTTAGGTTTCATATTCTTCTCTGGAGGCTGAGGTAGTGTGTGCTGTACCTCTAATGAATCACATGGCCTCAGGGCATCTCTTACTGGTGGTTGAGAACTGTGCAATTGTGTTATTAGGAATTCTGCCCTGGGGTACAATTATATTATTGCAGTCATTAAAGGCACTTCATCTCCATAATAATGGAAATCCTGCCTTGGAGGCCTAACTGAGCCAAAATGATGTTGGGGGCCTGACTCCAGAAGGTAAATTTTATATAGGAACAGCTCTAGCTGTTAGATAGATACAGATGCATTGCAAATGCTGTTTGGAAACAAAGATTATTTCAGGGATTATTTCCCATCCTTGATGTTCCTTTCACATTCCAGTGCACAGTGAGTGTTACCCTCTGTGGGAAGGGTCTTTGGTCCTGGTGATGCTGCTCCTCCCAGGGGCACTGGCAGAGTGGGAGCAGGTGAGACAGGATTTAAATCCTCCCATTCCCAGGAAAGCCTCGCTCAGAACCAGGGGATGCTTTTCTGGTGGGAATGGCTCCAGAGTTTTCCACAGCCCAATAAACGAGGTTGGTGTCCCAACAAACCCCCAGGGCCCGTGGGAGAGCAGCACCCAGAACAGAGGGGTTTCACATCAGGGCTGAGATGCTCCTGTGACAAACTGGGCCTTTTTGTCCCTCCACTGCACAGAGTGAGCTGGCTTTTAATGACTTGGCACCAGAGGCTGCTCACTTGGGGCATCTGAAGGAAGTTTCTCATGGGATTGGTCAGGGGATGTTTATTTCTCGTTGGTGTGGAGTGATTTTGCTGGAGCAGTCTGGACACTGAATCATGAATCGTGTACTGCAGGGGGATGTGCCTGAGCAGGGAGGTTGGAGGTGATGACCTGCAGGGATCCTTTCCAACCTGACCCCTTCTGGGGGAGGTGTTGGAAGGGGCTGCTCAGCCCTGCAGGGTCTGCATTGATTCCCCTGCAAGTCTCCCCTCTTTTCTCAGGTCTTGTTTTGGACTTAGGCAAAGGGGTTTTCATTTTTTCATGCCCTAATGGTAATAACTCCATTTATTTATTCCTCACAGAGTGAGAATTCACATTTCCCAGAGGTGAAGCTGTAGCATTGTGTGGTTTCTCTTGGTCCTCCACACCTTTCCACTTTTCCCCTTCTCCTTGGCTCCCCAAGAGCAGAAAAAATGCAGGAAAAGCAAAACAACTTTTATTTAAAAGATGTACACAACAGTCTTAATCCCTAATGTTCTCCTAGAGCTATTGGAAGTCACGTTTACCCTGCCACCAGACACATACTCAGGCTGGGACAGAAAAAGAATTGTGCTTTTAAGCCCCAAAACAAATTGCTCTTCTCTCATTCCTCTTCATGTAAAGCCCCTACATCATTAGAGCTGTTTCTTTTCCACGAATGTACAGTGCCTGCATTGTTTATACAGTTTAATTGTAAGGAAAGAAATGCATAAAAAAAAAAAAAGCAAATTATGTTCTGTGCTGGTAGCAAAGAATATGAAAGTGTCCAATTAAACAACCATTCCCTATAACTTGTGTAATAGCAACATCTGTTATCTTAATTAACCAAGTTTCTGTATAAAGGGACCCTCTTGGTGCACTTTGCTGGAGCAGGATCTGACCCAGATACTCCAGGCAGGCTCACAATCCTCGTGGAAATTCTCCCAGTTGGTCCCATTATCTCGCAGTGCTGACAAGCTCTGTGATGTGTGAGCTCACACACGCAGAGCCCCAGCACTTGCAGCAGGAACATTGTCATTTTTTGTAGCTGAAAACCAACAGAAGCACAGGGAAGCAGCACATGGTGACATTTTCCCAGCGAGTTCAGCCATGGATGCATTTAGAAGTGCCCAGCTAACTCAGTCCTTGTCACACACTGAGGAGAGAGAGCTGCACTCCCAGACAGCTGCTGGGATTTGTTACCCAAACCTGCTTGTCTGCTCCAGGATTTCAGTAATTTGGGTCCAGATTTTCCCAGGTATTTCACTGTTCTCTGCACCATAGCCCCGAGTCAGGGCAGTCCAGGAGGGTAATTCTGTTTGCAGTTGTGAATCCCAGAATGGTTTGGGTTGGAAGAGACCTTAAAACTCATCCTGGTGTGGATGCCAAGGGCAGGGACACCTTTCACTATGCCAGGGTGCTCCAAGCCCTGTCCAACCTGACCTTGGACATTGCCAGGGATGTGGCAGTGTCCTGAAAAGAAATGAGGGCTTGAGATTGAGAGGGAGCAGCAGGAATGTGACAGAGCTGGGGGCTGTTCACCCTTCCCTCAATGAAAACCCAACCCGAGCTCCCCAAATCACAGCCTGCTCTGAAGGAAGGACAGCAGGCAGCTGAAGCCCTCTTGGATGTGTTAACACACAGCTGTGCCTCCAGGCTTGTCAGTTTGGCAGGGAATGTGAATTTGTAAAGAACATCATCCAATGCAGCTGCCTCGGAGGGGAGCTGAGGTGCTGCCCTGGGGACACCGAGCTGCTCCCTGCTGTCCTTGGTCCCCTGGCTGGCACAGCAGGCAGAGCTGAAGCACCTGAATCCCTTCTGCAGGAGATGGAGTGGTTCTGACCGAGGAAAAGCAGAAAGCTCTCACCTGATTTTTTTTTTTGCTGTCCTCTGCACTTCAGAATTGTCCACTATGTCTTGTCTCCCTGAAAGAGTTGAGCCATGGTTTTCTCCAGAGCTCACATCCTCAGGACCTCCTCACTGGATAAGCTCCAGTTATGGAGCTCCTCATTTAGATATTATTTTATGGCAGGAATTTTAACCTCTCCATGTTGATGCAACGTCGTTTTGAGGAAGAAAAATGATAAAATGGAACGAGAAAAGCTTCTCTCCCAATCTTCCAGCATGTCTTGAGTACAAAAAGTTGTATAAATTCCAGTTTTATATTTGTTGCCTCAAACTTCCTAATTAGTGCTTAATTACTTTAAACAGCCAAAAAGAAAATGGCAAGAGGACAGACAGCACATCTTTCCCAGGCTGCTGCCAGGATACAAACCATGGTTATATTTTCATCCTGATTACTTGAGAGATGAATTGCCAGCAGTGTCTTTTGGACACACAGCCCAGTGACACTTCAGCAGAAAAGAAAACCTCAAAGGATGCTTCCCATCATTGCTTTGCATTAATTGTGTTGACTCTTTGTATTTTTTTTTTTTTTTTTTTTTTTTTTTACATAAAGCACCTGTGCAATTTCTTGAAGGCAGACAGGTAACCAAACCATCAATAACTTGTCGGGTTTTCATTACACCCTGCCCAGGTGAAATGAAAAATGACACCCTGCAAATGGCTTTGTGAAGTTTGAATCGACAGCACAGCATTCATCTCACTTTGCAAAGACCGTGGCACGAGATGGCTCTACTTCATTGCAGCATCTGAAATAACTGACTTGTCCACTTATTTCAACCCATTTTCTGCAGAAAGGGAATAAAATGAACCAGCAAGCCATTGGATTTGGTGGTCAGAAGTCTTGGGAAGCATTGTCCTTGATGGCCTCCTGTCCATAGGCTGTTTGCCAGCAGAAACTGCATTTAGCTCTGTGTTGTTCTGGAAGACCAAGGCCAGGCTGGATTGGGATTTGCAGCAACCTGGTCTATGGAAGGTGTCCCTGCCATGGGATGGTGGATGAGCTTTAGGGTCTCTCCCAACCCAAACCATCCTGTGGTTCTATGATCACACCAGGTTTTAGCACTGAAAGGGTTGTCCAGCCCAGGGCAGTGGTGGAATCCCCATCCCTGGAGGATTAAAAAGATCCTTTCAATGTCCCCCCAAAGTGGTACTTGGGGACAGGGGTTAGTGGTGGCCTTGGCAGTGCCAGGTTAAGAGTTTGACTCAGTGTTCTTAGAGGGCTTTACCTAAAAATGATTTCATGATTCTATAAATGTTTCCAGCTAAAGGTTACCTGAGAAGGGTTAGAGATTTGTGTAGAATCTGGCTTTGCTGCTGGTCTGTTTTGTATGCATCAATAATTAGTCTGATCCCTAAAATTTCCATTTCTTCCATCTGCTCCTGCAGAAGCAGGAAATGATTTCCTGTTTCCAGGCACAAACTGTTGCCGAACGCTCTGACAGTGCAGTGCCAGCCTCTGCCAACTTTCAGCTGGCACTCCTGGAACGAGCCTGTCCCTCGTGCTGTGACACAGCCTCCTGGAACACCAGCAATCTGTTCCTGTTTGCCCAGCACATCATCTGCAGCCTGGTGTTGTTGTAGTGCTCAGTGAAACACGTGTAGGACATCACTGCTGGACCCGGCTCAGAGCCGTGCTGTGCCCAAACCCACGGGGCTGCTGTGCCCCGAGGGGGCAAGAGATGAATCAAAAAGGCTTTTTCCTCAGTGCTTGAGCATTCATTTTAACAGCAGAGCTGTGCCTGCAGAGGTGGAGAGAGTGAAGGATCCAGAGCTCTGTTCCTGAGGCATCCGACCTCTGGATTGCAGCCAGATGTGTCCTCTAAAAGCAGGATGAAGATATCCTTAAGAGAAACCTGTCACAGGGGGTCAAGGAAATCATCAGAGTTTTACATCAGTGCTTGTGGATTAATTTAAAAAGCAGAATTCCCTTGCAGAGGTGGAGAGAGTGAAGGATCCAGAGCTCTGTTCCAGAGGCATCTGACCTCTGGATTGCAGCCAGATGTGTCCTGTTAAAAGCAGGATGAAGATATCCTTAAGAGAAACCTGTCACAAGGGTTCAAGAGAAGTTAAAGGGCTTTTACCTCAGTGCTTGTGGATTAATTTTAAAAGCAGAATTCCCTTGCAGAGCTGGAGAGGATGAAGGATCCAGGGCTCTGTCCCAGAGGCATCCCAACCTCTGGAGCACAGCCAGACGTGTCCCACGTTGATGCCCTTCAATGTGTCACTTGCTGCTGTTCCTGCTTGAGGTCTCTCATGGTTTTATGATTATTAAATTCATCTCTGAGTGCTGAACACACAGGTACAGAGTGTTCCTCCCTGTGTGTAAATGTGCTGCAGGAAGGAGCTGGTCCCTGCCCACAGTGCTGCTGCTGCTGGAGGAGGCAGGATGGGGTTTGCTCTGTGGTGAGCACACCCTGCAGCCTCTGCTCCCCAAAGAAATTCCTGTCATCACTCTCCTGGATGCAGTTTGGGATTGATGTGTAGATTCCTGCTTGTCCTCCAGCTGAAGAAAGCAGTGATAATGATTTTAGTAGGTCTGTAGCATTTTGAAGGAAAAAAAAAATATATATCTTGAAATGTTTCTTCTCTTGGGTGGTTTTATGGTGAAAAGCAAGCAGGTAATGATTTTACAGTTAGGGCCATACTTTGAGATGCACTTTTAGAATCCAAGGAAATCATTACATGTCTAAAGGGGAAAAAGGATCCCTAATGAACATTTCAGTCTTGGTGATATTCTTGATGGCTATTCAGACATCATTTTGAAGTGATGTAAATGTGTCCTTGGACCTCACAAACCTGTTAATGTCCATTACAAGCTGAGTGCTTAATTTCTCTTTGTACTTTGGGCATTTTTTGTTGGGACCAGAGGGAAAGATGTGTTATCTTTAAAAGACTGTGCCTTTGGGCTTGAATTCGGGTGGTATCAGCTGGAACAAATAAGCTGAGAGTGCATTTGCTGCCTCTGCTCTGATCTCACCAACGCTCCCAGAAAAGCTTTGTGTCAGCAGCTGATGCACTGAAAATCTTGCATGGATTTTTTTCTTGGTTTTTTTTTCTCAGAAGAGAATAATTTTTACGAGCTCCATGGAGTTCCCTCTGATTCTTATGTTCTCCAAACCTCCACAGTGTTGGCTCTAGGTAGAGGGTGGTGGCTTGTCCTTTTCAGGAAGGAATTGTTGCTGTAGGTGGCTGCATGCTGCACTCCAAACACGATTCCTTGGATTTCCATTGTCCCTCTCCATGGACTAGAAATCATTTAATTTCCATGCCTTGGGCTATAGTCAGTGCCCTGCAATGATGAGCACAGCAAATATTCCACTGAACATGAGCCAGAGGGAAAGCAGGAGTGGCTCTGCAGCACCTGCTGCTGCCCAGGCAGGATTTTTGTGGAGAGCTGTGTCTCTGCTGGCTGATTGTGCAGAAAGGGAGGGCTTAGCCTTTCATGAGATGCTTTGCAGTGTTCTCTGCCCCTCCACTGCCACCAGCAAGAGCTGGTCCAGATCCTGAGCCCTTTTTTTTTTTTTTTGGAGTGTGGAGCATGCCTGTCCCTGATGGTGCCATCACAGCGTTCATGGTTTATAGCAAACAGCCAGCCCTGTGTGTAAAATGAACTTCCAGCTGGAGAGGCTGTGTCAAAAGGGCCAATTCCCACGGGGGTGGTCTTCATTTCCCACCAAAATCAATGGAAAATTGGCTCTTTGCACCATCAGACCCTTCTAGACCTGCAGAATCTTCCCCTATCAAATTGTCAGTGCCTCATGTCTCAGGAATGAAAGCTGCTGTAAAAACAAAGCTTTACTCAAATCTGCTTGCTCAAATATTTATTTTGATGGCATGAGCTTTCTGACTGTATTTATTTTAATTTTGTGTGTAGTAAAAAAAAAAAAAAGAGTGTTTGGGGAGAGAAGGCAGAAAGGTTTCTATTATTTGAGATTCTCCACAGCCCCTTGCTCCCTTCAGGGTCCCTTGCAGTTCTTGTGTTTGGTTTTCATTTGTTTCCTCCCGTTATCAGCATCCCTTAAGAAAGATCTTTTCCAGAGAACTGCTCTTCTTAGATAACCTAGGGATATTTTTGTATTTGAATTATAACTCCAGGCATCTCTGAACAATCTACATGAAGTCTCTAATAGCTGTAAATGCTCCCTTCCTTTCCTCCTGCTTCCCTGCTCCATTGGGACGAGGTTCTGTCACTTCCAGACTCATCCTCAGAATGTACAGACCAAAGGGAAGAGGATGACAAACCACAGGTTTTGTGTTTATAGATATTAATAATGGCTGGGTGCAGCATTATTGCTTTGGACTGCTCCGTCACTGCACATAAACAATTGGTGGAAAAAGAGAATTGTGGGGAAACTCAGGATGCCAGATCCATGATGAGTGGTTTAAGCTGATGCTGAATTCAGTGGTGCTGTGCTGTTTGATGTTTCCACTACAATAATATCAAAACTGGTTATCTGAGCAAAATATGTTCTAATTTTTTCTTTCTCTACAGAATATTATTTACAGGTTTTTATGAAAAGTCAGTACTAAAAGAGGGAGAGTGACTTTTTCCATGGACAGACAGTGCCAGGACAAAGGGGGATGGCTTCCCATATTGGGAAGTGGGAGATGTTCTACTGAACAACATGCAACAGGATTTTAGCTCAGTTTATTCAGAGCAAATATAGTCCTTACCTGAAAATTAATTATAGGGGGTTTGGTGTTAAGAGGCCTGTCAGCTGTCATGGATAAGGCAGGACTTATCTACTGCTGCCTTCACTGAGAGAGAGACGTGCACTAAATTAAATGGGCTTTGACAGAGGCTCTAAATTATCTCAGGCTCTTCTGTGAACCATGAAAAGACAGGTCCTTACAGGCAAATAAACACTGGAGCAGCTCTGGGGGGTTGTGTGAGGCACAGGACAGGAAGGTGCAGGTGTGTGGGAGGCTCTGTGTGCTCTGTAGGAGTCACTCCGAGGGACTTTAGATGGACAATCAAATGGAAAACTCATGGTGCTCCAGCACACAGCATCATCCTGCCCTTGCCTTGGCTTTATCCTGGCAGCTGTAGAACAGACCCAGACTGTCCCCTCCTTGCTCAGCTTGGTGTTCTGAGCCCTGTGGCTGTGTTGATGTCCCACACTGGTGGAGGAGTGGCCACCATCCCTTCCTCCCCCTGCTCAAATACCTGCAGTGACAGGACGAGGATGAAGCCCCAGCCTGGAAAAAGCCCCTGGGGGATGCTGGGGGTTGGGGCTGGTGCTGATGAAGGGTGGCAAGTCCCAGTGATGTGACAGGGTGCTGGGTGGGGTTTGGGGTCAGGATCTCTCCCTGTGCAGAGTTGTGGGGTGGTGGAGCCCCAGGACCTTGGCTTTGACCTCGGGGTATTTTAATGGAGGTGAAGGTTATGAAGCAGAAAGCTCTGGCCTGGCTGTTGGTTATTTGTGCAGCACAAAGGTTGGTGTCACACCTGGGGACAGCACCCAGGGCCACAGGATTTATTGTCTTTGGACTACACCCAGCACCAGCCCATCCTTCAAGTGATGAGCAGGTACTCGTGAGCTGGGTCCTGATTTTGGGGGGGGGGCTCTGCTCTGAGCAGGAAAACCTGTGAGGTTTTATAAACTTCACTGTTTACCCAAAATAGCCTAATGGCCACTACCACATCCATGAGATCATTTTAATAACCCCCATTGCATGGCAAGCATTATTTAAAAGGTAATAAACAGCTACAGAGACGTCTGATAGAAATAGAAATAATTTGATAAATAATGCAATTGCCTGGAGTTGTGGCATGAGGCAAAGTTGCTGTTAGGCTAAAAATTGCTCTAGATATTCCTGCCTAGGAACTCAGGGAAAAGAGGGAACAAATACAGTGCTGAGACTGCAGTCAGGGCTGCCTGGTGCTTCTGCTTTCTTCTCTGCTTGCAGCCCCCCAGCCCAGGCACGGATGGAGGATGAACAATAGGCCATTCATCATGTCGGCTGAAATACACTGTTTTTCACAGGTACATTTAACCTAAATCCTCTCTCAGAAGACGGATTATCTCTTAGAAGAACTCTGGCACCAGTGTCTCTTTTCAATAGCCACGTCACCACTGCCACAAAGGCTGTACATGAAGGGATCAATGGTAGTTTTATCTCAAATTGCACTCAGTGTGTGTTTCTTCCAGCTGACATTCATTTAAATGCTTGCTCTAAGACATCTTTTCTCCCTGTAATAGAAAAAGGATCGGACATCCTAAGCATTGTTTCGCCGGGGAAAAAAATATTTAAAATATTCACTTGGCTAAGCATGAAATATCTCAGCTGCATGTGTTTAATCAAGAGTGAAAGCAAGAGTAGTTATGCTTGTATTTCATAAATTAAAATGCTCAAATGATTAGATAAGAAAACAAAATACCTTATTCCATTGCAGCAGTGCTAATGAAACCATTTGAGAGGGGAAGAAAAAAAAAAAAAAAAAAGAAGGCAGTTTGTAATTCTGAGCAGTTTTTTTCCAGAGAAGCATGGAGCTCTGATCTGCAGAGCCAGAGCTGTGCCATGTCCCTCGAGAAGGGGATGCACGCCCAGGCTGCCACATGCCCTGCATTTGTACTCCATTCATATTCCATCCAGATCCCACTTGTTTCCACCTGCTGAACAGAAAAACACAGGGCAAGCTGACAGGAATAGATTGAGGGATTCCTGCCGAGCCACCTGCCTGTGCTGTGGGAACTGGGGAATAATTCCCACTGGGAAGGTCAGTGCCTGGCCCTGCTCCTCACCCTGCACTAAAAATCTTGCATAGAATTTTTTTTTTTCTCAGAAGAGAATAATTTTTACGAGCTCCATGAAGTTCCCTCTGATTCTTATGTTCTCCAAACCTCCACAGTGTTGGCTCTAGGTAGAGGGTGGTGGCTTGTCCTTTTCAGGAAGGAATTGTTGCTGTAGGTGGCTGCATGCTGCACTCCAAACACGATTCCTTGGATTTCCACTGTCCCTCTCCATGGACTAGAAATCATTTAATTTCCATGCCTTGGGCTATAGTCAGTGCCCTGCAATGATGAGCACAGTAAATATCCCACTGAACATTAGCCAGAGTGAAGGTGCAGGTGAGCAAGGTGCAGGTGAGCTCCAAGCACCCCTGGCTCTGCAGTGCTGCTGCTTTGCTTCCTGGAGCCACAAGATTTTCTTAATTAATCTCCAGAGCGAGATGTTCTGCTGGATACTCTAAGTCTGGGATTTTAAGGGAATATTCTATGAAAGCAGGAGCCCCAAGCTGAGCAGCAGGCACGTTTTGGGAGATGCAGGTGATGCAGCCAAGCTCTGAGGTCAGATTTTCATGGAGGTGGTTGCTGACACTCAGGTTTATGATGTGCTCCAGGATTTGGGCAGATTCCTGCTCTCGTTTATATTCCAAGTAAAGGCTTGATCTCTTTTTTACAAAGTCGGTGATAAAACTCTTCCTGAGCTCGACAGGACAATTTCTATCTCTAACTGCATATGTTACTGCCTGGGGAATATTTATCTGCTCCTGGGAATGCTGCCCAGCAGTGGGGAATGCTGCAGTGGCTCCATGAATCAGACCTGCCGTGCTCCATCCAGGCTGGAGGTACCACGGTGGCTGCAGGGGATTTACAGACCTGGCAGGTGGATCAGAGCTGGGAATGAGCACCAGTGGATCAGAGCCCAGTGATTCTGCACTGCTGCTCCTCCTGCCACTGCCCCAGCTCTGCCTGGGCCCCCCCATCCCTCTCCAGCTGCTCCTGGAGACTCGGGGTGAGCAAGTGCTGTACTGAGCCCAAGGGCTGTGATCCCTGTGGGATGGATATCCCAATATCCCAGAGAGCTCTGATCCCTGTGGGGTGGATATCCCAATATCCAGAGAGTTCTGATCCCTGTGGGGTGGATATCCCAATATCCAGAGTGCTGTGATCCCTGTGGGATGGACATCCCAGCCATCCCTGCCCTCTGGCACTGGGATCCATTCCCCTGTTCCTGTCACTGCCTGTCCTTGTCCCAGGAGTGCTCTGGGAGCTCCTTTAGGGTGCTGCAAAGAGTTCAGCAATTTCTTCCATTTGCTGCTGCAGTGGCAAAATGGAAGTGGCTGAGGAAGGCTGGGGAGGGATGTTTGCAGCGTTTTTAAAGGTCCTTTATCCCCAGAAGAGTTTTGATCAAAACACTGACAAGGTCAGCTCTTGCTGCAGTAGAACCCAGTGCTTCAGTTTAGGAAACAAGCAATGCTTTTATCTCCTAATTTCAGACCTGTCTTTGCTCTCTCTGGACCTGAAATCTCCAGCTGACAACACAGACCCTCAGATTCTCTCTTAGAAATGTTGTGTTTAAAATAGATGACCTTTCTTCCTATAAGGATGCTAAACTATCTTAAATTGTCTTTTTCTTTTTTTTTTTTCCCAAATGGATATTTTTTACCTTCTTTGATTTTTCTCTGATTAGCAGGGACCATGAGCCAGGTTAGCAGCAGAACAGTTCATTAACCTGTGCAAGAAGAGATTTATATTTTTATTTATTGCTATCACTGCTGTTAGTAGAGTCAGGGAGCCCAGAACATTTAATAGCAGGTCAGTAGCTCCTTTTTCAAGTTTGTAATGGTTTAAAGAGGTGCACACTCAGCCAGCACTTTGTTCTGATGTGTGTGTTTATGGGAAACGTGGTTTGCTTTTATGTCTGCCCAGGCTTCTGGTTAGAAAACATTTTGAGGGTTTATTTCAGAGCAGAGAGCACACTGAGCTGTGCTTCATTCAGTCTGAACTTTGTGTCTTGGAAGAACTTTTTCACCCAAACTGCTAAAAGTTGTGGCTGAAGGGTTGTTTGCTTTCGAGCCAATTAGCAGTTTGAGAACCTCAGTGGCCTGAAATGAGCCTCTCCTCTCGTTTAATGCAGAGAAGTCTGCAAAGAAAATTTGGGAATTAGCAATATCAGTGAGAGGCCTTCCTCCTTTCTCAACTAACTGTAACAAATTTCCGAGTGTTCAAATAATTATTTGTTAACTTTTAACACATTGGATTCAGATTAGAGGACAAAACATCCACTGCAGAAAAGCAGCTTCAGCAAAAAGAGCCACATAACCATAAGGCTCCTGATCAATGAGTCGCAGAGAGGTTTTAATGGTCTGATTTATTTGGAAAAAATCAGTTAACTTGTACAGTTATCTGTCACTTTTAATGCTGCTCGTTTACAGGAGTGTGGAGGGAGATGCTGAGGGACCAGGTGAGAATTAAACATTCCTGGGGGGCTCCTTGGGGAAGGGGTTTGGGGAACTCAGGGCAGGTCCCTGCTGAGCTCTTTGCCTGATTTTCCTGGGGTTAAAGGATGTCCTTGGGCTCAGTCTGCAAAGCCTCAGAGCACGATCTCAGCTTAGCAAGGGAAGGAAATAAAGCCAGCACAAGCTCCCTGAGATGTGCCAAAGCCGGATTGTTTGTCCTGATCCTCCAGGGCAATCCACTCCACATCCACTAAAAACCAGTCTGACACTGGGAATCAAGACAGCTGAGGAGGAAACCAATAGCAGGAGAAAGACAGAGACAGAAAAGGCATTAGAATTTGAAATTAAATCTGGCCTCATCAACAGGCACAATTAAAATGATCTGTGGAAGAGATTAGCCAGTAAATAGCTTTCAGCCATATGGCTGAAAACAAAGCGTAAATAACTAAAAATAAAACCTCAAGTGTACAGAAATAATCGAAAACTCCACTTTTTCTGGGTTTCCTGGGGTGGCAGAAGTGTGGATGGAGGGAAGGAGGGCAGAGCCTGGTGGGGCAGTGCTGGAGCACAGTGCAGAGCTTGTCCTGGCTGAGTGGAATGTTAATGCCTGCCAAGGGCACCTTCAGCTTTCAGAAAGGCCCTGAAGTTGTTCCTGAAGATCTGGAATTGATAAGAGCAGCAAATAATTCCTGGGGAGCTGCTGGTGCTGCCCAGCTCCTGCTGGAGGCCACTGCAGCCCAGGTTTGATGCAGCTCGAGCACTGATGTGTGCCCAGGGAGTGCTGGAGATGAGACAAACCTCCCTCCACTGCTCCCTCCCAATTATTGACCTGCAGCAACTCCCACAGAAGCAAATCCCTGGCACTGGAGTCCCTCAGAAATAAATGACAGCAGTGAGCATTACTGACTGCAACAATTTGGAGACCACGAGCCAGCTGAGAGGCTCCTATTAATATCACTGCAGCTGATGGGTGAAATATCTCCTCTGTCCCTGCTCTCTGCCAGCTCCCTGGGGCTGTGGGGCTGTGCAGGGGCAGGGCAGGCAGAGGTGAGCCAGGACAGAGAGGGGTGACTGCTCTCAGAGCATCCCGTGCCATCTTCACTCAGACTGGGCCACTTGTGCAGCTCTGTAGCCTGTGTGTGGCCACCAGGAGCCTGTGGGGTGGCAAAGGGCACCCCCAGCAGCTCCCTGGGCGAGCTGAGGACTCCTGAGTGCCACTGGAGACCTTGCCCAGCCCTGTGGCTGCAGCTGGCAGGGACCCCCAAGGTGACCTTGGTGCTTGAGTTTGTGCCTTGGCTCAGGCTGGGACTTGATTCAGCTGTCCCAGGGCTCCAGGTGATTCCCCAAAGCCTCCTCAGGAGGGAAGTGCCCCCTGAGCCCTCCTGCAGCTGTGCCACTGCTGTTACTGAGGTTCTTTCCTCCTGATTTCTCAGAAATCTTGTGCAGAGTTTCGTTGGTGTGAAGGATGCAGGAAGGCTTCTTCATTTCAGTGAAATTTGGTAATAATTGAGCAGGACAAGGCAGGAATTAATACAAGATTTTCCATGCAGGTCTGCAAGTGGCTGAAGGTGAGAAAGCAGATTGTGCTGCAGGATGTGATTCTGAGGAGGCAAAAATGTTGCATAAAGAGGTGATTTTAGGGGTGGGAGAAAGGCTTTTCTGGAGTCTCCCGAGGTGATGCCTCCACAGGGCACAAATCCTTCATGTTCCAGTGGGATTTACTGGGCAAAATCAGGTGTTCTGTGTTCACTAATTTAGAGCAGAAAAGAAACAACAACCCGTAACAGGAGGCAAAGCTCCTTTGGGAAAACTGGGAGAGCCTGAAATGCTCTTGAGCAATAGGAGGGGATTGGGATCACCCAGGAATGAACATTCCATCCCCACCTGCCTGCTAGAGACTGCAGATACCCTCCCTGTCCAGGTGGGGAAAGTGCAGGTGAGCAGAGCACGGTGGGGACACAGGACATTGGAACCTGCGAGCACCAGTGCAGATACCTGAGTTTATCTGAGTGACACACAGGCAGAGAGGTGGGGAGCGAGCTTGGCAGCGTGGTGCCCTCAATGCAAAGCCCTCATCGTGCTGGAAATGCCCTCATCCTGCTGGAAATGCCCTCATCGTGCTGGAAATGCCCTCATTGTGCTGGAGGAACCTTGGGAATGAAACATCTGGCTCAGCACATCTGCCCAGCAGCCAGGGCACCACGTGCTGCAGGGGCTGCCATGGAGAGAGGGCTGGATATCAAAGCACAGACCCATGGAAAACCTACAGGAGCTGCTGATGTGTAAGTGAAAGTCTCCCTGGAGTAAAGGCACGGAAAACTCCTGTAAATGATGCGTTCAGTATTGATGAAGCGCGTCCGGAGAGCCTCGTGTCAGCTCAGCTCCCGTGCAGGGCAGGCCTGGCTGCTCACACATCCATAATTAGTGCAAGCTCAAAAGGGTTTTATTATGGAGGCTTTAAATAAAAAAAAAAAAAAAATCGAACTAAAGCTGCTGTGTGTGTGCTGTCTTTGCAGAATCAGTGTTTTGGATGACGGGAGCCTGCGGATCGTCAACGTCACCAAATCGGACGCGGGGAGTTACACGTGCGTGGCCACCAACCACTTTGGGACAGCGAGCAGCACGGGCAGCCTGGTGGTGAAAGGTGACTAAAACCTGACTAAAACCATTGTAACTGTGGCTGCCTGGGGCACAAACACCCGTTTGTTTTCATTATTCCTCCTCCAGGGCAGCGTTTCAGCCTTTCAGGAATTCCGAGTGTTTATTCGTGTTCTGGCAAATGCTGTTTGCAAAAGTAAAAGCTGGGATGTGGCCAAGATATTTAAAGGAATAATTGGATAAAGATATTTAAATGAATAATTTGATAAACAATGAGAGGCACTGACAAATATGTTGAATTAATTTTTGCCCTGCTGATGAGTAGTCCAGTGTCTGATTAATTATTATAGGCCATGAACATAGAGGTTATTACCCTTGAAATCACTCTCTATCTCCTTCTCATTTGGGGAAAGATCTACATTGGATAGCAAATCAGGACACATTGATTACAAAGTGATAAATCAATCAAAAAGCTCTAATGCTGTCAGTTTTAATTCTCCCACACACTGGCAGTGATGGATCATACTCAGTTAGAGGCTCTCCTTGTCAGCTCTTTCTGTGGTGTATGGGAAATTCTTAAAATGTTTCCATGCAGGTTTGAATCCATGTTTTTAAGAGCTGGAACACATCCAGAGGTCCTTTCTAACCCCAACCAGTCTGGGGTTTTCTTGTAGGGAAGCATATGGACCCCAAAAATTCTTCAATTTTGGGGTTGTTTTGAGTCCTTTGTGTGGCATCTGCCCACGCTGGTCCCTGAAAACAAGAACAGAGAGAAGTGAAGACCTGAGTTGGGTCTCTGTAGATGTTTCTCCCTTTTCCTAATCTGGGTTGTCCTGAAAGGCACCTGCAGCAAACAGCCAGGAAAGGGCTGCTCAGGGAGCACGAACATAAAAGTATTTATCCATCATCAAAATTATGGAAGGGACCTTAAATCCCACCCAGTGCTACCCTGCCATGGCAGGGACACCTCCCACTGTCCCAGGGAGCTCCAAGCCCCAATGTCCAGCCTGGCCTTGGGCACTGTCAGGGATCCAGGGGCATTCCCTGGGCAGCCTGTGATCAGCCTCTGTCTGTCCCAGAGCAAAACTGGGGAGCAAAATGGCAAATCCAGCCCCAATCCCCATTCCCCAGGGATGGAATTCCAGCCCCATTCCCCAGGGACAGCAGCAGGGTGGGGTTCCAGCTGTTCAGCTCCAGTTTGGCCACATCTGGGGCTGTCCTGGTTTTCCAGGTGCTACAAAGGGTGGAGAATGAGGAGCTGCAGTTCAGGGACTGCTTCTCCCACCATAAAAAAAAACAAACTTGTTGTTGTTTTTTTTTAATTTTCTTTTTCCTGAGGAAGCAGGAGTGACTGGGTTCTGTTATTCCAGAGCCATGGTTTTGTAGCTCCTGGCTCATCCTCCCTCCCTCCCAGTGCCCAAGGAATATCCTGGAACTTCCAGGAAAACCTCGGCAGTTGTTGTACCTGATCTCCGCCTTCCTGTGCTCCACAAATCACTTTTCTTCACACTGAGGTTATAAAGGATTAGTGAGGGCTTTTTTCCCCCTCAGTGCTCTGTTTTGACTCCATTCCATTTGCATTAATGGCAGTGACACATGTGCATGAAGCAGAGAATCAGCTCTTAAGCCCGGGATGTGGATATTAACAGCAAACTGAGAAATGCAATTTCGAAGTCTGGCCCATAAAAAGTATAAAAGAACAGAAACTATTCTGAACTCCAAATGAACTGTGTAAAATATTGTATTATAGAGTGAAATGCTTGAGCTTCTCTGCCCTAAGTAAAACATGTGTGAGTTTGGCCAGCAATATGAGTGAATTCCTTATTTTAACTCAGTTTTGTGGTGTACAAAAAGACTAATTTAACAGCTGATGTGGTTTTTGACCTTAAGATATGCTTGCATTCTTTTCTAACTCCTCTTATGTCACTGACTGAAAAACTGTGAAGGTCAAGACATTTTTTTCTAACCTTCCTGTGTTCTTCCATTAATATTGCAGGCTATACTTTTTCTTTTTTTTTTTTTAATTTCCTTTCTCAGGGAGAGATGCCGACAGTGTCAGAGACAGTGTAGGCAAGGATGGGAGAGGAGGAAGGGAATATGTTACACCAGAAGCAAGGAGCTTAAAATAACTCCCTGGCAAACAACCAGAGAAAGATGAATAAATATTCATTTTATGCATGAGTAGACAGTTTAAAAAATATCAAATCCTGACAGGTGCCCATAGGGCTGGGTTTAACATTCTGTTGTCAGGCTGGGTGAGCCCCAGTGGTTTTCTGAAGCAGTGCAGTTGTGCTCTGGGTTTGTTCTGTTGGCTGGTGCTAAATGAGAACCTCTTGGCCTCCAAGACCTGAACTCTTAGAAACTTGCTTGTAGAGTTTGAGCTTTAAATTAAAAAGCAGGATTGAGTTTGTAAGGCTGGAGAAGCAGCTCCTGCTAAGGCAGTGCTCAGAGCTCTGTAAAAACATGGTGTGTGTGTTTCCATGTATTATATAAATATTAATTTTCCATCTTGTTCTCTCAATTTTTCCTGTACTTGAGGCTAAATGTTCAATTCTTCCAACACACAGAACGATTAGAGGCTCTCTGAGTACCAGGGGATTAAATGACAAATAGAATAAACAGGCACAGCCTGTACAATATGAGTTTATTTGTGTTTAATGCAGTGATATCAGCTGGCTGAAAGGGGAAAATGATCCCAAGGAAATGCAATGAAAGCTGGGGAGCACCAGGAGAGGCTCCTGTGCTGAAATCCCAGCTGGAGCAGCAGTGGGACCCACGAGAGGTGGGTGTGGGAGCACATCCCAAAGCTGGGGTGTGTGTGAGCACTGCTCCTCTCAGGGCATGGGAGGGGCCCTGGCATGCAGGATGTGTTCCCTGCAGACAATTCAATAGCTCTGATTGAAGCTGTGATCAGCTTTGCTTTGGGGACATTGGAGGTGAAGGGATCATGGTCCCACCTGTGGCTGCTTCCCAAAATCTGCTTTGGGCTCAGCTGAAAATCCATCTCTAGATCTAAATACAGATCCATCTCTAGATCGAAATATATCTATTTAAATGCATTTTAATTGAATTTATCTCTGGCTGCTTGGTAGAGTTGGTGCCTGCCTGATCCTGTGGGGGATGCAACAATTCTGGTCACGTTGGTGCATCCCTGACAAGGGCAGCTTCCAATGGCTTCATTTGCCTGTTTAATTATGATGCACCTTTAACATTTTCCTGCTGCTGTGAGCTCCTCTCCTTTGGGCTGTCATGGGAGGGCTCAAGGCAGTAAAAGCAGAATTTTTGCTGGCTGGAATCTGTGTCACTTTAGCAGGAAAAGAACACAAAGATAATGTCAGGAGGTTATTTTTTTCCTCACGCTTGAATAGACTGATAGTCTTGATTTTGTCCAACACAGTGATTCAAATTATTTCTTATAAAATAGCACATTTTTCATTCCCAGCCTATTCCTCTGTGTGAACGTTGAAGTGCTGCATTGCAGTTAAAATTGATTAAATACTGTAAATTCTGGCCCATTATCGAGTAACTTTTCAGAGACTTCAGATGTTGCTGCCTTTAAACCTGGAATTCTTGCTGAGTTTGTTCCAGTCCTTTAGGACACAACATTTGCCTTCTGCAGAAAGTGGCAGTGGGATGTGAATGGTCCCCTCTTGCCCCCCATGGTTGTCTCTGTTTCAAAATCACTTGATCAGAATTGAAACTTCATTGTTTGGAATTTGTGTTGTGCTTGCCTCGTGTGTGTGGGGTTTGGTTTAGGTTTTGGGGCTTTTTTAATCAGTGAATTCCAGTGAATTTTACCAGCTGTTCTCAGCTCTGTTGAGTTTGAAGTGACTTTGGAATAACTGGGATATCAATTCCTTGGAGTGGGGCTTTAACTTTATCCCCAAGAGGAAGAATAAATCAGAAATTAAGATGTTGAGGGGAGGTTTTTTTGTAAATATGAACCAAGGGAAAATTACAGCAGCTGCTGAAATCTATTGACCTGTTTCAGCACTGCCCACATTCCCAGGAGCCCTCTCCACACCTCCCTGATTTTTCCCCTTTGCTGCTGCTTTGCTCCTTTGGAAAAGCTGTCCCAGGAAGGTGCTGCAGGCATTTTCCATCCCACCCATCCATATTCTGGGTTTAAGGTCATACAAAGTCTTTATTTTTCTCTCCTCATCTTAAATTCATGTTGGTTATGCCTCAGCCCTTAAAAAAGGGACCTGGTTAAGTGACACCTGCTGTTGAAAGCACAAAATAAAATTTTTAAAAAAGAGGGGCAGAGTTTAAAGGAATAATCCCAGAGCAGCACTGGAGGGTTGTCTATATTTTCTGGGATTTTTGTAATTTTCCTGGAGAGCACACGAGGTTTGTGTTCAGCTGGTGTCAAAACTAAGATAAAGACTCGACTCTGAAACCATCAAAAGAACTTTCCTTATTCTCAAATTTTGTTTTAGCATTTGCTGAACACAATTTTTATATGTAGTCCAGCCATGAATGAATATTCCTTATCGGATCTAATAAGTTGGTTTTTTTTTAATTTCATGCAGGAAAAGTCAATTTAGAGTGTGAACTTGTACTCCAGAATCTCTAAATCAGGGATTTGTAGGCAAAAAAAGCTCAGAGAGTGCCATGGAGTCATGCAGGCTCTGATTTATTCATGAGAACATGTTATGTATTCTCATGTTTAAGAAATAAAACTTATTTCTAAGTTAGGAAAAAAACCTTTCTTGACTTCTGAGTCACAGCCAGCAGCAAAGGCTTGATTTTCACCATTGACAAGGAAAGCCATAATCTTGGGCCGTGAAATTGCAAAGGAAAACATTCCTCTCTAATTGGACTATTTCCACTGACACCAATTATTTCTAGGACACAATTAAGGCTCTTTTGCTGGCTTTAAGTAAAATGATGACCCAGAGCAGAATGTGGAAGGCACGGAGGATAAATGAGAGAGCTGAGCATCCTCCACATCTGCCTGCCTCCCTCAGCCTGGCAGCCCCAGGGCTTGAGCTGCACTTTACTGATCTGAACCAGCCTGGGTTTGAGCCTCTCCTTAATTTTCCTGCGTGGGGAATCGTGGAGCAGAAGCTGCTGCTGGAATCCAGCTGGAATCTCAGGGTCCTTGCAGCCTGCAGGAGCTCTTCTCCATGTGGCACTTGGGAGACGAGGTTTAATCGAGGATTTCAGAGTTTCAGGCAAGTTCCCTGCTCATTCCATCAGCCAAGGCTGCTGTGTGATGCTGATCCACCTTGTGCAGGTGTGAGGGGCTCAGTTTGAGTCTCAGCACTGGCAGGTGCATCCTCCCACCCCAGGTTTGTTACACCTAAGGCAGGTAAAGTCTGCTTTCTGTGCCAGCTCTGTTCAGGTGAGGACCTGAGGTCGTCACCAAAGTCAGGTCAGCCCCAGAGCACCCCAAGGAAGATGAAATCGTTGTGGATCCTGTCAGCATCCCTGCTTTTCTGACAGTTAATTGAAGCAAAATGGATGTGATTATTCTGGGGTGGCAAAATGAGGAGCAGATCCCTCCTGTGCTCTTGAGCTTCCCCCAAAGCCTCCCCTCCCTGGGCAACTTTGGCTTCTGATTTTCTGAACGTGAACCTGTCAAACACAACTGATCCCTGCTCTGGGACAGGGACAGCACCCAGGGAATGGCTGGAGCTGTGCCAGAGCAGGTTTAAGTTGGATTTTTGAGAAAGGTTTTTCCCCAGAGGGTGCTGGGCACTGCCCAGGCTCCCCAGGGAATGGGAACATCCCCAAGGCTGCCAGAGCTCCAGGAGAGTTTGGAAAACCCTGCCAGGGGTGTCCAGGGTGGGATTTGGGGTGTCTGTGCTGGGCTGGGTGATCCCTGTGTCCCTTCCAGCTGAGGATGTTCCCTGGCTTTGTGATTCCACAGCTGCTGTGACCTGTGAGCAGGGAGGGGTCAGTGCCACCCCGAGGATGAGGATGATGCTGAGGGTCAGTGTGAGCAGCCATGGCCCCTTTGGGGACATGTCCTGTCACGGGTTTGTGGCCAAACACTCGAGCAAGGCTTGGCTCACAGAGCTGTGAATGAACAGCACAGCCAGAGCTCTCCGTTTCTTACTGGGAAAAAAAAAATCCCCAGTCAGCTGCTAAGGACAAAACCAGTGAGTGGCAGAGAGAGAGAGATGTAAATGAAATCAAATCCCAGTAATAAAATCAAACACCAGCTCTTAGGGCTGGCTGAATGAAGTGAGTTCAGAGTTTCTTCTTCTCTTGTAAGCACTTACTGCTCATAACAAATAAAACTTGTAAACATAACACAAGTGTTAAGCTTCATTAAATTTGCAGCAGACAATTAATTTTTTTTTTTCAGGCAATTCAGAGGTTTCTTCTGTAGTACTGATTTAGTTTAATTGAACATATTACCACAAGCAGACAATAAGAAAAATATTGAAGATATCCATCTGGCTCCCACTGCAAACCTCGTGTGTCGTTTGCTGGGGCTGTCACAGACCTTACTAATTGCCTCATTTTGGCTCTTTCACAATCAGTGTGATTTAGCCATTAACATGATAAAAGTCATCTTGGTGAGGAGCTTGATATTAAAAAGCATAGATCTCCTGCCTTGCTCTGGTGCCACTTTTGGACTAATCTCTGGTGTTATTGGAGTGATATTTTTCAAAGCAGAAATACAAATAGATCAACTCCCACGGAGCAGCTTCCCCAGGTTCCTGTGTGCTTGTGATGGAGGGGGTGCAGCTGGTGGGAAATGTTGCCTCTGGATTTGGGAAATGCCACAAGATTCTTCCCTCCCAGCACCTTCCCCTTTCTCCTCACTGTCCCTCCAAGCCCCAGCCAACCTCCAGGCACATCAAGGGTCTCAAAACTGAGAATTGCTAATTGGTAAATAATGGAATCAACACTACAGCAAGTGCTGCTGCTTATAGATACACCTGATTCAGCACATAAAGGGGGCAAAAAAGATATTTATAGAAAAGTTCAACCATTATGTCTGAATAACCTGTAGAGGGGAAAAATCAGTATTTTTGTTCCTGTATTTTTACCTTAAACCCACAATGTATTGCAGGGTCAGCATTATTGCAACCTTTCCCACCACAGGAAAAAAAAAATGTTTGAATAATGCCTTTAAAAGCTCAGCATTTTTTTAGGAATTCTTCTGACCTCTCCCCCAAAAAAGCAGGAGGTTCAGGAGTTTTCCATCACTAATAAAAGACTGGATTGTTCAGCTCATCACTGAAGATCAGATCCATACATCAGCTGGAAAAGGAGATGACCTATGGGTTAAGCACAGACTCTTAATGAGACAAAAGCAGGTTAATTAACAGTTTTCATCAACTCACTTCAATTTATTTTAACACACTGCATAGCAGAAAGGTTAAAATATTTGTCAGCTTTTGAATACAAATGAAAGCCCAGCGTGGTTAAAGCAAAGCCACAGATCCCATTTAAATCCAAGCAAATGCAGTGAGGGTGTTTGTGTGTGTGATTGGACATCAGTCATAATTAACAAAGGATTTTGCACAGGGTGCCCAGAGCAGCTGTGGCTGCTCCATCCCTGGGAATGTCCCAGGCCAGGCTGGCAGGGCTTGGAGCAGCCTGGGACAGTGCAAGGTGATTCTTTCCAACTCAGGATATTCTCTCTCATGCCCAGCCCTGGTTTTTGAGAATTCATACAGAATTCATTCATTCAGAGCTCAGTCCCTGCAGCTTTGTGTGCCTCTCCAGTGGAGGCACGGGAATTTCAGGCAGGAGAAGAAAATCTCTCTCCTTCTAGTTCTGTGGAGCTCCCCTGGTCTGCAGAAAATGGGACGTGACAGCTGCACTTCACATTTGAATTTGTGCTTAGCACTGGGGTGGGGTCCCAGGCTCCTCCTGGCTGATCCTGGCTCTGAGCCTGCCTTAGGGCACTGATGGATCAGTTTGGTCTTGATCCCAGAGGAGGGTGCAGAGAGCTTGTCCTTCCTTCAAAGCCTGCTGTGGGATGAGCTTCCAGGCAGGATTTCCACGGGAATTCCACAAATCCTGGGTGAATGAGGGTGATGGTCGAGGGGAAAGCACTAAAACAGAAAACTGAGGTGGCTGTAGCACGGGTTGCTGCAGTGGCAGTGGGGGAAGGTGTCCCTAGAGCCACTTGTGCCCAATTCTGCAGGAATTGAGAGTGCCTGGGATGGAGGTCCCTGTTCCAGGTGAGGATGAAGGAAGCAGTGTGGGAGAACAAGGAAAGTGAATTTATATCCTTGAAATCAGTGACTCGGAGCAGACTGGCCTGAGGGTGATGTGTTCAACATCAAAGAGACAGAGGAAGTGTTTAGAGAGCACATTTTCTGTGGCAGGGGGAGGAAATGTGAGAGTGCTGCAGACAAGAATCTGGGCCAGGGTTTGGGGGAATCCCAGTCCTTTGGTGCATTTTCTCAGCAGCACTTCTGGAAGCAGCTTAGCAGAGCCAAAGGATTTGAGCTGATGGGAGATTTTCTCTGAGCCTGGATTGCCAACAGGTTACCCAGAGTTCCTTGGCAGATCATAAAAGCCAGATAAACGTGGGACTGACATCAGGGATATCCACAGCACTGCTGAACGAGAGGGAGGACGTGCTTCAATATTAGGGACTCCTGCATCCTGATTTCCCCTTTTTTTAGTGCAAGATTATGAGCAATCCCTTCAGAGATCACATGGAGACAGGATTGTCTTGTCTTCATCCCCAAATACAAATGTTCCTGGCTCAGAAGCAGGTGGACTCTGAAATACATGGAATTCCATCACTGAACTGACTTGCCATGGCTTGCTTGTCTCTGTCAGTCACACACACACTTGGAATATGAATTTTGCTTCCATTTGAAGTTTTTTAAGTGGGCCATGAAGAACCAATCCAATTTGTAGGGTTTAGCACTGTGTTTTCTTCCAGGTTCATTGTGAATATAGAGTTTATTTAGGAAATCAGCAGTATTTCAGCAGTGAAAATTTCAGTTCCTGTCCTAGGGGCACAGTAAAAAGTCTCAGTAGAAATCCATTAGTCCTGGGAGCTAAACTGAGCAGCTGACAATGAAATCATTGCCTGCAGGAGAGAGTGGAAGTGTTTGGGAGAAAACTCCAGACCACAGCTGACCCTAGCACTGAAAGCCGGCTGAGAGGAGAGGTGGAGCTGCTGTTCTCCACCTCCCCGTGTGTGTCTTTGCAATCTGGATCTCGATCCTGGCCTTGGAATTATTTACATAAGAAAAAACTCGTGGCTAATTTGAGGCAAAATGCCATGGAACAGCAGAAATGTCAGGGACACTTTTTAATGATGCTCAGTGGGGGAGATTTCTTCAGGACAGAAGGCGCTGAGGATTTTGAGCAAGTTCTAATGAGGAATGGTCTTGGGGGTTGTTATTTTCATTTCACCTGTGATCCTTCCTGCCTCCACCCTGCCCTGACATCAGCAGCAAAGCAGGAGCACAGCCCTCAGAAGGAGAGGTTTGTCTTCTCTGTGTGCCACTAATTAGAATGAGTCACTTCCTTAGGAGGGAGCACAGGGCATCCTGAGCCAATCTCATCTTCACCAGGAAACAAATGAGACCTTTTCAGCCCAGGGAATTTGGTTGCAGTGTTTGTTTGGTCCCTGTCACAGGGTTTGTTCAGTAATAGGTGTTTGGGCGTCACACTTGGCTCACGCTGCTGTGGAGGTCTCAATGGGGATGCAAGAAAAAGTTCATCTTAAATAAAAATATCTGCTGTGCACAGTGGTGCAGAGACAAAACAGTTTCTAATGAAGGCCTGATCCATTTTGTAGGCTGGGCAAATAAGGCAGCAGAGACTTTTAATGACTTCTCAAGGTCAGACAGAAAGTGAGGAGGAGAACTCATTTTATTCCAAATTACTCCAAGCCTGTGCCCACACTGGAGCAACCTTCCTCTTCAATTGGCACTCTTCCTCCTCTTCTGCTTATCTAATTCTCTTTTTTGTTGGAATTGTTGAGCTTCATTGTTCTCATTTGGCTGTGACTCAAAGTCTCGATGTTCAGAGTGGTGTTTGAGAGGCTGGGTCCCTGCTGTGCTCCCTGTGGGAACAGAGCTAAAATCACCCCCTGCTTTTGCTTTCCACATCTCCCTGGTGCCTGGCTCAGTTCCTTGGATACTTGGAACATCCTGAGGTTTGCAGCTGTTGTGCTTTCTTTGAGTTAAACTTGCAGGTACTTTTTGATAATGTGTATTTGCCACAAGTTAAAAGGGAGTAGTTAAAAAAAAAAAAAAAAAAAAAGGTAAAAACTTGTCTTATTTTTAGAGGCATCCATAGGTGCTCCCCTTCCCACAATGGCACATGGGAAGATGAATGTCTTGGGCTTGATAAATGTCCTGGACACCAAGCCTGGCTTATCCCAAGGCAGGGATGACACAGCCAAGCCTTGATCTGTGTGACATTAAGGATGGTTAAGCTGTGGATCATTCACTGGGAAGCTGCAAAGTCCAGCCAGGGATTTTCTGGCTGTTCAGTGAGTTTGACAGCTCAAGAGGCATCTGCTCCTAATGACTCTTAATTTGGGATTTATTCTGGCACAGCAGCTAATTCCAAACACCTCGGTGCTGATGAGGATGATGAGGAGGGTGGGTAACAGGCACAGAATTCACGTGGGAAAGGCCTAAAATCCACAATTATGCCTTACAAATGCAAAGACTGTGGCAGCCACTCCATGATTGTGTCTGGATGTTGCTGCTCTGCTGCTTTCTGAACTTTTTGATTAATGATCATCACTATTAAAAACATGTAAAAACACCATCAACAAACAAACTCCAGAGGGTGAACTGTTCCAAGGGGCAAAATGTTGTTGGGCACCGTGTCCATGGGCTCCCATCTGCACAATTCCCCTGGTTTGTGGTACAAGGAGAGCAGTGATTGATCCCTGAGTGACTTGCAATTTGTCACAGATTAGATATGATTTCTGCTGTATCTGATTAACCTTCTCTGCCATCATTCCTGCAATGACAGTAGATTATTCCATACTTGAAAAGATGGATATCAGCTCGTGGCAATCAATAGCCCACAAAAGGTGACACCTTGAATTCCCTGGGTTATCCACAGAGATTGTCACCAACGCCTGGATCGTTTGTCAAATACAGAGATCTCACTCGAGGCAGCTCTGGAGTGAAGTGGGTTTTATTTTAGTCTGCAGTGCAGAGCTGGGGAAGGATGTTTGAGGTTCCTGGTGTAATCAGGCGCTGTTGCATCCTGCTGCAAAGAGCAAGAACAAATTTCCCTGAGTGACAGATTTGATTGTCATCTCCAGAGCCCATTACACGTGATGTGCTTTGTGACAATTGTATGGAGAGAGCTTGATTTGATCAGATTGCATTACAACTGGGTAAAATGGAGGTGAAAGTGGAGTATTGGGTCCTCTCCTCACTCCCTGCACTCTCACTGTAGTGGATGCATTTTCAGATATTTTGTCTTTGAATTTGCCCTAATGGCACAGCCCTCCCCAGCAGCTCCATCCTCGTTTTCAGATTGCAATTAGCCTTCATTTATCATTCAGGCACCCCAAGGATGCAGATGGGCTGTGCAGAGTGCAGTCCTCTAATGAGTGCCCACTCCCTTCTGGGCACTGGGGGGATTCATTCCTGGCACAGACTCTGCCATCAGCTTTGGAGAGTTTTCCATCTGTAGGAATCTCTTTAGTGGAGCTGAGGAGGAAACTGCTGCTCCAGGAGGGGACAGATCACAGGGAGCAACAGCCAAAGCCTCCTCTTAAAACAACCTTGCCCATCCTCCAGAGAATTCCTGACAAAGGGGGGGCTCAGGCTCCCAGCTGAGAGTAATCCCATATTCCCACAAGTGGCAAGATAAGGATGTTCCTTGAGCAAAGCAATTTGAGCGTGTCCTAAAAGGCCAGCTCAGCCCTGTGTGATGCTGGATTGAGGCTGTGCTCTCCCAGGAAAGGTCAGATGTTCCATCCCTCCCTTCCCTAATCCCTGCTGAATACTGGCCCTGTCTCACTGCAGAGATCAGTGCTGCCTGATGACATGGAAAGCTCTAATCACTAATCACAAATATTTCTAAAATCAGTGCTAAGTGACTTTAGTCCCAGGCCTAAAGTCCCTTTTCAACACTGATAGTGTCTCCTTTTAATAGGATTATATTTTATTAGGCTGAACTGCTGTAGTACACACCAGAGGGTGGAAATGCTGCAGAATCTTCTGTTAAGAATGTGTGTAATAGCTGATTGTAGGGGAAAAAAAGAGATATTTTGGCACAAAAGCCAAGTGCCCGTTCCTGAAAGCATGTGTGACTCATCCCAGCTCACAGGTGAGATATTTTAAAGGCCAATTGCTGTAAATACTTAACCTTTTCCCCATTTCTTTTTCATCTCAATTTTGGTCATGCCCCATGAAGTACTCAATCTATTCAGCTGTAACTTGCTCTGCTAATTCCTCTATGTGTTCAGTCATTCTCTGGGTTTTAATCTCTTTAATTCAGAGTTGTATTTTCCTCTCTCCTGCACATCTCAGTGTCTGATGACAGAGCACTCAGAGCTCCCTGAAGTTTCACCAGTCAGGTCTCAGAGGCTTTTGACTTTATGGTCCTGGATAAATATTTCATTCACAAACAGGGGGGGAAAAAATAGAGCACATTTGAGTATTTTCATGTATTGGACTTTGATTCTTTGGTTGCTCATAGAAACCAGATCCTCCAGGATTGATTTTTATTATCTCCAGACATGATTTTGCCTTGGAATCAATACAATAATGTAAAATGTCATTGCAAATAGAGGACATTGATCTGAGATGCATTTATTAACTCCTGCTGATAAAAGCCATAGTGGAATTGGTAAACATGCTTGTATTTAAAAAAAAAAAAAAAAAAAAAAAAGAATAAATTAGTCCCAAATGCTCAAGTTAGAGTTCATCTACGAGAAAAACACATTTTAAAATCTTGTACAGGAAATGGTTTATGCAGATAAAGAAAAATATAACTGGATCTTTAACACAGCAACACTAATTCTGAGAGAATTAGGTAATCAGCTGGTTAATCAAATTGGAAATTGCTGCTTCTCTGCCCAGGTCCTCATAAGGAACATCAGCAGCCAGGATTATTTCCAGCAGACCTTCCCTATCCAGGCAAAAAAGGGAAGGGGAGAGGGACATGTACTGCAGACCTCAAAGCAGGCTGAAGTTGGGACTTCATGATCTTGGTTTTTTACAACCTTAGTGATTCCATGATTCTGTAGGATCTTGTACAACATTCCCATTTGTTTCCCAGCAGCATGGAAGTGCAAACTTGGATGAAGGCAAGGCTGGAAGAAGAAAGGAAGGAACAAATCTTTGGAAAATTTCCTTTAGAAGTAGGACAGATTGAAAGAACTGCTAATTTGGGGGCTGTGGTGGGGAGTGTTGATTTCTTCAGGGTTTTTATGCTGGATAATGATGTCAAAACCCGAGGATTCCCTTCTGTTCATTCTCCTTCCACCTCCTCCTGCGTGCTGGGATAGATGTCTAAATAAGTATTTAGGTATTAGTTGCAGCCAGCCTTGGAAATGCTGACATTATCCCTTCCCTTTTTAATCTGCCTCTGGATGCTCAATTGCACAGATTCCCCAGGAGCTGCATCTGCTGGGCACGGTCCAGTTCTTTTTGGGAGTCACCCAAAAACACCCTGAGCTCCTCAGCAGCCAGGGCTGATCCCATTGTGTGCTGAGGATTTGGGGCATCCTTCCCTGCAAAACCCCCCCTGGATCCATCCCCTGGAGAGACTCACAGCCCCAGGGCTGAGCCAGACTGGGAATGGGATGCTGGGTCTGGAAAAACCCCTCTGGTCAGTGGGAAACAGAATTTGTGCCACTGTGTCCAGCCCTCCCTGCCTTATTCCAAAGCTGCTCTGCGCTGACCTATTTTTTAAAGGAGAAAAAAAAAAAAAAGAAAAAAAGCATTTTCTGCGAGTGTCAGCCTCTGCTGAGGTTGGTGTCACCCGTGTCCTGCCGTGCCACATCCTGCAGATCGATGTGCCACACGCACAGAGCTGTTTTCCCTGAAGAAATCCACGGCTGGGCTGGTTCCTTGGCACTTTGGCTCATTGTGACCCCCGGGAATACCCTCGGTCCTGCAGCCTGGGGGGTGCAATTGGAAATGCATCCCCAAACACATCCCAGCATCCCAAAATGTATCCCCAAATGCATCCCAGCACCCCCAAATTGCATCCCAGCACCCCCAAATTGCATCCCAGCATCCCAACAGAGCCAGGAGCTGATGCACTCATGGCTGATGATGGGCAATTAATAAAGGAGAGAAGGGAAGCAATTACAGCCTTCCCACAGATGGGAGGTGCTGCTCAGCTCCCTTTCTTCCAAGGGAGGAAGGAAACTTCCCTAAAATCTCTTGTAGGATTAAATGGATTTATATATTTATATATCTTGTAGGATTAAATGGATTTATATAAACCCCTAACTATATAAACCTATAATATTCTATCTATATTCTAGAATACAAATATCCCATAAAGAATATTTTATATATATTATGTATCTAATATATTCTACAACGTAATTGTATAGAATTTTAGAATACAAATTACATACCAGAATTCTATATTCCAGAATCGATTCTATATTCTAAAATTCTATACAATTATATATTCTATTCTATATATGTAGCCTTTATATTCTTCATTATTTTAATGTTTATAAACCCCTGAGAAACATTTAATTTATTAATTAATTGATTAATTAAGTGTCATAGCAGTTGTTCTGAGAGTTCCTCTGTTTGGTCAGAAGTGAGCAAAAAATACAGACAAATTAAATTTGTCCAAAATAATTCATCCAAGTCCCTGAGGACGGGATCTGAAATCTCTATAGACAGCAACAAAATCTTTCTCAACACCTCCTGTAGGCTTTTGATAAGGTTGAAAATCCAGGAGCAGCTTTGCATCCCCTGCATTTCTGTGAGTAGCTCTGCCTGTCCATATCTGTGTTGTTGTATCTTTATTATTTTAGCAGAGAATTAAGCAGCTGGGCAATAGGCTCAGGAAGAAGTAGTTAAGATTTTGGTGTTGTGTACCAGAGCTGAATAATGCTGGTATTATTTTAGCATGACAGCAGCGCAGAGTAGATTTTTGGAATAAGCAAAAATATCTATCTCTGTATGATTTTTCAGACTTTTGGTCTCATTGTTAAGCAATATTTTTTCTCCTTTTCATTTCCTCTGAGGCCCTGTGGAAAAAATTGCTGCATTTTTGTCAACAGAAATGGAAGAGAAATGTAAACTTTAGAGGCAGAGGGAATTCACAGGCACAGACGAGGAGCTGGAGTCTGCATAATGTGTGGTGGCTCATCTTTGTGTGCTCACACTGAAGTGAAAAACAGACAATTAGTGAAAACCAGACAATTAGTGAAAAACAGACAATTAAAGCAGTGGGGAAGGAGCTGTGGAGCTCTGCCTGTGTTTGACACCTCACAGGTCCAGGTTTGGGGCTTCCCTTTGGAAATGTCCAGGTTGGGACCCTGAAATGTCCCTGTTCTGACACCACATCAGGGGTTTGGGTTCCATGCTGTGGAAGGTTCCCTCATCATTTGTATTTATTCTTTGTGGGGGCTCTCCTTGCCCAAGGAAAGGATTTGAGATGTGAAATCTTCCATCAGAGCGTGGCCAGCTCTCAATAAACACAATAACAATCATCTCAGCCTGATCTTTGCCTTTCCAGGTATGGCCACATTGAAAACTCCTGGCTTGAATTCCCCTCTTTATTCCAGTTTTGGAGATTTTACATTAAATTTAGGAATAACAGAATAGCTTTTTGATAACCACAGTGAGCAATGTATGAGTGTGAAACAACTCTGAAGTGAGAAGAGTCAAGTAAGAGAATCTCTGATAAAAAGTTTTAATCGAGTCTTTCAGACCTGCTGTACTCTTTTCCAGCCTTTTCTTTCCTCCTTCTTCATCTGGATGGTGGCTGGAAGAGGATTCTGGAGGGTTTGTTAAGTGTTTTAATCCAACAACTAAAGAAAGGGTAAACCCAAAGATGGAATAATTCACTTTTTGATTTAAGGACCTCCTTAAGTGATCACTGCTTAGGATCTCAATGCCCTACAATGTCTCTGTTGCTCAGGAGAACAAGAATAATCTTTTTTTCCCCTCCTTTTCTTTGTTGTTTGTAGATCCAACCCGGGTGATGGTGTCCCCTTTCAGCATGGATGTCACAGTTGGGGAGAGCATCGTCCTGCCTTGCCAGGTGTCCCACGACCACTCCCTGGACATCGTGTTCACCTGGACATTCAATGGGCACCTGATAGACTTTGAGAAAGATGGGGATCACTTTGAAAGGGTTGGAGGGGTAAGTATTAAATCTGACAAAGTGGGTAATGTGGAAAAGAAGGAAATGGATGAAGGCAGCAAGAAAAAGGAGGAAAGAAATGGAAAATTCTCAGCAGAGGTAGAAAGCTGGGAAGGGTTTTGCTCTGAGGGAGGTTTTAGAGAGCAACAGGTCTCAGGCATAGTGACAATTCATGTTTACATTTGTCAGGAGTGAAATTTAATGCTGAAAGGAAAAGGAGATAGAATTTTCAAGCCTTGCTATTATCCCCTAAAAAAAAAAAAAAAAAAAGCCCCAAACATTCAAGGATGAACTCGTGTATTGATGCCCAGGGCTCACAGCAGCAGCAGCCGTGGCTTTTCAGGGTGACTGCTCCTTTTTTTGGCCCACAGAGCTAAAATTACAAACTTTATCAACATTCCTCAGCCCAAAGGCCACAACCACGAGGTTACCCCGAGATTTCCAATCTATCGAATGCTTTGTGTCTGGAGAGAAATCGAGAGAGATTCTCAGCATCCAATACATCCAGAAACCTAATTAGTTCCATTCAACAGTTAATCAGACATGCACTTGGCGTTTGGAAAACAAATTACTGCTGGTGTGTGATGCAAGATTTCCTCAGAGAGTGCTGTTCTCGTGATTTTTAGCACAAAAGTGCTGGGCAATCAAAGTGCTGGCTGGGACACAAAGCCATGAAACTCCTGCTGATATCTCCAAATCTGGGCTGGGCTTCACTTGCAGGAGAGATGGAGACACAACCTGGGCCTCTGGATGCCAGAGAGGGTAAAAATTGGATCTCCAGAGAGAAAAAGGAGCAATCAGAGTGAACCTGCCCTACATTGTCACATTGTTTTAATGGGGAAAGGGCTTTATAACCCCAGTCCTGCTCCTTGGAGGAGCCAGAATTTCAGGGATGCTCCCTCTTTTACCTTGCAGGCAGACTCCCATCATTTTTACAGGCCATGGCTTGCATTGCTGATGTTTTCATCAGCCAGCATAAAGTAAATCCATTAGTCACAGTGTCCTTCATGTGATAATGATGTTTAGGGCTCATTAAAAAGTAATTGTAACCATTTTTCCCTACTTTATCAGCAGGATTCAGCTGGTGATTTGATGATCAGGAGCATCCAGCTGAAGCATGCAGGGAAATACGTCTGCATGGTGCAAACAAGTGTGGACAAGCTCTCAGCTGCTGCAGACCTGATTGTAAGAGGTATTTGAATTTTGCTACTGTTGTTGGTGGTGTTGTAGAATTTTTTTTTTTTTTCCTGCCTTCCATAGTCCCTGGGCTCAGAGACAGCCAGCCCAGTGTCTTGTAATTAATGTGAGAGAAAAGCTCTGAGTACACACTGAGGTTCCCAGCATCAGCCAGAGCATGTGAAGTGTTTCAGATGCTCCCAGAACAGAGCCAGCCCACACAGTCCTGGGCCCTGTCCATGTCCTGAATGCCACCCTGCACCCACTGGGCTCATTTGTGCCATGAGTGTGCAGCAGGAGCACCATCCAGCTACTGGCAGCATTTCTGCCAAGCAATGTTCTTCTTTTTTAGAATAAACATGATTTAGTGACTTCACTGAGATATCGACATCTCTTCATTACCATGCACAGGTGATGTGAAAGCTTGACTTTAATAGAGCTGTAATTAATTACCCTGAGTCTGTGTCCTTCTGAGAAATATAATTTATATTTTCCTGCTTTTTAACTTTGGGGAAGGCAAACTTGGGTGCTGCTCTGTCCCTGCTACCCTTGGTTCTCATAAGCAGGAAGAATATTAAATTCACACAGGGAAATGACCCTTGATGATGATAAAAGCACTGATCTTGTCACTCCCTAAAAACATCAGGGGTGTTAAAACACTGGCACAGGGTGCCCAGATTTGCTGTGGCTGCCCCTGGATCCCTGGCAGTGCCCAAGGCCAGGCTGGACACTGGGATTGGAGCAGCCTGGGACAGTGGGAGGTGTCCCTGCCATGGCAGGGGTGGCACTGGGTGGGATTTAAGGTCCCTTCCACCCCAGACCAGTCTGTGACTCTCTGAGATGGGAGCACACTGAACCTCAGGCACCCCTTGGGCAGTGAGGCCATGGCATGGAGCAGGGGGGTCTCTGCCTGCCTGGTGCTCCCTGCAGAGTTCACTGGTTCCAAACCCCCCAGCAGTGAGGCAGAACATGCTGGGCTCTCCCAGTCCCAGGCAGGCGAGAGAGGAGAGCTGGAGCTGCCCCAGGCTCTGCAGGGACCCCTCACCTCTGTCCCCAGGGCTTCTTCCTGGAGTCACTCGGCTTCTCCTGCAATCCCACAGGTCCCCCAGGTCCCCCTGAGGCTGTGACCATCGATGAGGTCACGGACACCACGGCCCAGCTGTCCTGGAGGCCAGGGGCAGACAACCACAGCCCCATCACCATGTACGTGGTGCAGGCACGCACGCCCTTCTCGGTGGGATGGCAGGCAGTGAGCACAGGTAAGGCTCACCTGGAGCTGCAGGGATGGCAATCCCCCACCCCTGAGCACCCACAGGGGGCTGGCAGGCAGTGAGCACAGGTAAAGCTCACCTGGAGCTGCAGGGATGGCAATCCCCCACCCCTGAGCACCCACAGGGGGCTGGCAGGCAGTGAGCACAGGTAAGGCTCACCTGGAGCTGCAGGGATGGCAATCCCCCACCCCTCAGCTCTGATGTGAAAAGCAATTTCCCTGGCTATACAGCACTGCTCTTATTAACTAGTTCCAGGTTTGGCAACCTAAAGATTTAGGGTGCAGGCAGTGCCATTACTCACCCATTTTTCTCATGAATGTTTAAGGGAAAATGGAATGAATTCCTACCTCTTGTTGCTGTGCTGGAGATATACAACAGCAATTGTGGTCTATAAAGACATCCCTCAGGGACAGACCGTGTCATCCAGCCTATCTTTAAGGAGAATTATTTTCCTGATAGAGGGAAAAGTCCCATGATGTAATTGCTCATTCCATCAGAGGTTAATTTTGTTCCAGTAGCCATTAAACAGAGACAACAGTATGTTTTAGAAAGAGAAAAATAAAGACCCTCCAAACCTGTTGTCTTGACACTTTGTCTCCAAACTGTGGCAATTTTGGGGAAACTCTTTTATGGTAGGAATCTGGGCTAAAAGCAGAGAGGTTTAAGGCTGCCTCTTTCACTTTGAAGTCAGCAAAATGTTAGAAAAATGAAAGTTTATCTCGGTATTTATGTTAAGCCCTCACCTTTAAGGAGATGAGATTTCCCCGTGCCTTTTTCCCAGCAGCATTTTAACATCCCAGTGGGTTTCCTTGCATCCCTAGTGCCAGAGATCATCGATGGCAGGACGTTCACAGCCACCGTGGTGGGGCTGAACCCCTGGGTGGAGTACGAGTTCAGAGTGGTGGCTGCCAACCTGATCGGGATTGGGGAGCCCAGCAGCCCCTCAGAGAAGAGGAGGACTGAGGAAGCTCGTAAGTAGAGCTGGGCAGAGGGGCAGAGGGGGAAATCTGGGTGGGATAAATGCCAAGGGATCCCTCAGGGGTGGGGAAGCCCTGGCAGGTGGCTCCTCTGTGCTGTTGGAGCCCATAGAGGAACCGAATACAAAACTCCTTTTTTAATGGAGGATACACGTTTAAACTAAACAGTTAGGGACTGAATACACAAGTTAATGACATGCTTTTAATATACCATTATTGACATACTTTTAATGTGCTGTTTGCCATGGCACATTAGTCATTTTAACAGTTCCTGGCCAGCAGCAGGGGAAGGCCAGCAGTGTCCTGCTGCTGCACAGCTCTCTTCCATCTCCATGTGGGTTTTGGGTTTCAAAGCTGTCACATCCATCTTCTGCATTTCTTTTTTTGCAGTCCCTGAGGTGACCCCAGCTAATGTCAGCGGAGGTGGAGGCAGCAAGTCTGAGCTGGTCATTACCTGGGAGGTGAGTCTCCCTGCAGCCTTCTGTGGATTTCAAAGGGTTGGCAGTAGAAAAGCCCAGACTGTGTGATGAAAACAGCCCAGCTGAGCAGATGGAGCCAAAGATGGGCCCAGCCCAGCCCCAGGAAAGTGGGGAGCAGTGACCATGGGGAGAGGGATTTGCCACCAGCTCAGCTCCTCCTGACTCCCAGCACATCCACATGGCAAAATGTGGATGGCCAGGAGCCACCTGAGGGATAAACCAGGCTTGGAACGTCCTGACCTGGTGGAGAATTGCTGTGCTGGCTCCCAGCTTCCTCCTCCTCCTCTCTGGGATATAAGGCAGCAAACAGCTCAGAGCCAGCACAAGGCATGCTGGCTTTGATTGCTGCTGATGGCAGCCAGCTAGAGGAGATGCAGAGATGAGAAATGTTTAATATTCCTTAAGGCAGACGGGGTTAGAACTTTAGTCATTTGTCTGCTCATATTTTCGTGTTGTGATGCGATGCAGCTGGCATATTTCTCCCAATAATGAACTCCACTAGACATGCTAACGCTTCCATTTAGCACTATTTCTGACCAAGCTGGCAGAATGAATCGCCAGAGATATTTTTGAGGTTATTAAAAACCTATAAATGGGTTTTTGTCCTCACCACACAGCTCAATGTGCTAAATTTCCTCCTCTGTTGGACTAATTAGTTACGCCGTGTCTCCTGAAGATAGTGCAATATGTTTCAAAAACACACATGGCCAGAACATCAGCCATTGGTTCGAGATGTAATTTGCACAAAATAGAATTTGTATTTTGATAGAAGAGTGGTTTTACTCTTTTAAATGTCCAGAGGCCTTTTTGTGTGAGCCTTACAATACAGAGCAGGATGCAGTCAGCACCAGTAACCCGTGCTGAAGCTCCATAGGCATCTCAGGGAGGGGGGCCTGTAATTATGAATTATTTTAATACTGGAACCTTTGGGTTTCGTGCAGCTTTTTAGGGGTTCAGAGTAGGAAGTGTCAGAGTGTCCAGGGTGTGTTCTTTGGGGCTTCATGTGTGATCCCAAAGGCATGAGAGCAGCTGCACGTGTTGGGAAAGCAGTTTTCACAGACCTCATGTTTAACTTCGGTAGGCCAGTAGTTTTCTTGCTGCTCAGTTCATTGGTCAGTAAGTGGCATTCTGCCTGTCTGTCAAATCTCCCTATTTTGGGATTGTTTAAATATCTTCTTCACTGATTGTCATGGGATAGATTTATTCTTTATGCAGGTGCAAACTTATTTTCCTTACTAAGATAGGTTATTGTGTTAACTGCCTTCATTCTTATGATTTTTCCTTATGGGAACTTACAAATTTAGCCAGGGTAGCAGGGCCTAAACCATATTTTATAAGGCCTTCCTTTTATAACATCTCTACTGTTGGAACCCTGGAAACTGGGAGTTTTAAAATTTCTGTGCTGACAGGCACTGACCCCAAAGAAAACACTGCTTTTGACTTGAGGCCGTGGAGGAGGCTTCCAAAACTGAGTGATATAGAACTGGGATCATGGGTGTGTAGTTTGAATAGAAGTGTGCAATATCACATGGTGGAAAACTTAGGATTTAAGGTTTTAGAATATAGCAATATAGAGCAAGTGAGATAGAGGATTTAGGGCAAAGGTTTCTTTCTTCTTCACCTTCTTCTCATAGGTCCAGGTGGTACTTCTGTAATTGGGTAGAAAATTCCGCATTGCGGGTCACAGGTGATTGGTTATTGAGTTAAAAGTAAAAATAATTTAGGTGTTAGTTCTTAATTGGACAGATTGGCTCTTAAAAGGCATTGGAGAGAGAGAGAGAGAGAGAGATGTTAGCTAGAAGTGCTGTAGAACTCACTGCAACATAAACAAGAATTAATAAACACCCAAGTCCGTACGAGAAATATCGTCTCTCGTGCATTCAAAAAACAAAACAAAACAAAAAAAAAAAAAAAACGAAAAAGAAGATTTAAAAGGCACAGCTGTTTGTCCCTGCCCACAGACTGTGCCCGAGGAGCTGCAGAACGGGGGTGGCTTTGGCTACGTGGTGGCATTCCGGCCCCTGGGCACGGTCAGCTGGATGCAGACCGTGGTGGCCTCGCCCGACGCCGCCCGCTACGTGTTCAGGAACGAGAGCCTGCCGCCCTTCTCGCCCTACGAGGTCAAGGTGGGCGTCTACAACAACAAGGGGGAAGGCTCCTTCAGCCCTGTCACCGTGGTCTACTCGGCAGAGGAAGGTAAAGATGAGCCCTCCCCACCTCCCCTCCCTCCTTCCGAGGGTTTGGTCTCCGCCCTGCCGCAGCCTCGCTCTGGTTTGTGATAAATTGGAGAATCGTGGTTAGTTCTTTACCCAGTCGTTAAAAGGGCGTTAATCGTAATGAAATCTTTTGATATTAATGGGAAAAGTAATGTGTAATCTGGGAAGAATTCCGTGGAGGTTTCAGTATGAATTAATGCCCGCTGATTAGAAAATGTTCCCACTTGTCCTAATTACAGTACATGGTATCCTGGGTTGAGTTTAGTAATGACATCTTATTATTTCTGAGGGAGAGCCCCAGCACAGCCTGACAGGCCATGGTTTGAATGAAACGTGGACATTTGTTTGCTTCCTTCCTTGTGCAATGAGGAAAATTAATCCCCTGACGTTTGGGACTAATTGAACATAGAATTGAAAAGTCTTCCTTCTATTTCTAACTGCCCAGAGCCAACGAGAGCCCCAACCACTGTTTTGGCAAGAAGCCTTTCTGCCTCGGACGTCGAAGTTTCCTGGGCTCCCCCGTGGGAGAACCAGCACAAAGGAAGAATACAGGGATATGAGGTATGGAAAACAGGATCCTTCCAGCAGCAAGCCTTGAGGGGACACTGACATGTCCTCGTGCTGCTCCTCCTGCCATGGGTGTGTTCCTGAAGTGGATTTGCCTCTTTAGTGCACAGAGATTTCTCTCACGTGGTTGAAAATTCCACCATTCTCTCACAAGGTTGGAAATTCCACCATTCCGTGTGGATCTGGCTGGAATTGGAGCCCTCCCTGAAGGTGCTGCCGTGGCCAGGCTTGGGGACAGAGCTCTGCAGCCAGGCTGTCCCCAGTAGGGCAGGGAACTGTGGCAGGGAGCAGGAGCTGTCCCCAGGAGCAGATCTGGGTTGGGGACAGGATCAAGGGGATGTTGGGCACTGTCACAGCCCTGCTCTGTCCCCAGGAGCAGATCTGGGTTGGGGACAGGATCAGGGGGATGTTGGGCACTGTCACAGCCCTGCTCTGTCCCCAGGAGCAGATCTGGGTTGGGGACAGGATCAGGGGGATGTAGGGCACTGTCACAGCCCTGCTCTGTCCCCAGGAGCAGATCTGGGTTGGGGACAGGATCAGGGGGATGTTGGGCACTGTCACAGCCCTGCTCTGTCCCCAGGAGCAGATCTGGGTTGGGGACAGGATCAGGGGGATGTTGGGCACTGTCACAGCCCTGCTCTGTCCCCAGGAGCAGATCTGGGTTGGGGACAGGATCAGGGGGGTGTTGGGCACTGTCACAGCCCTGCTCTGTCCCCAGGAGCAGATCTGGGTTGGGGACAGGATCAGGGGGGTGTTGGGCACTGTCACAGCCCTGCTCTGTCCCCAGGAGCAGATCTGGGTTGGGGACAGGATCAGGGGGGTGTTGGGCACTGTCACAGCCCTGCTCTGTCCCCAGGAGCAGATCTGGGATGGGGACAGGATCAGGGGGATGTAGGGCACTGTCACAGCCCTGCTCTGTCCCCAGGTGCGCTGCTGGCGGCACGACGAGAAGGAGGAGAACGCCAGAAGGATCCGCACGGTTGGGAACCAAACATCCACAAAAGTCAGCAACCTGAGGGGCAACGCCCTCTATCACCTGGCAGTCAGAGCCTACAACACGGCTGGCACCGGCCCCTCCAGCGCTGCTGTCAATGTCACCACCAAAAAGCCCCGTGAGTGTGGGCAGGGATGCCCTGGCACGGCCCAGCCACTGCTCCCCTCTCTCATTTCCCTGCTCCCTCGAGGCTGGAGGAGCTGTCAGACTTCTCCTTGCCAGGTTTTTTGTGTTGATTCACCAGGCTCAGCCTTTTTTATTTAATTTTTTTTCACGAGGTTCTTCCCAGTGTTAAGTAAGCAGAGCATGCAAAAGCGAAATCACAGCTGTGCAGGGAAATTAAATATTTATCTCGGTGTTCAAGAGGGCTTTTTTCCTCTGGTCTCAGGCATGTTGAGCAACTGACTGAATCCTTTATTCATGTAAAGCCCCGTGTCGTGTCACACCTCCTGTGACCTTGAGGACACAGATCAGTGAAGCAGCTCCTTAGCTTTCCAGAGGGACAGGGCTGGTGGAAGCCCCACACTGGAAGGCACAGGGAGGGATCCAGCTGGGAATGAATTCCCCTCAGTAATGGGGTTATTCTGTTTTTTGGTGTAGCCCCGAGCCAGCCCCCCGGGAACATCGTGTGGAATTCATCCGACTCCAAGATCATCCTCAACTGGGACCAGGTGAAAGCCTTGGACAACGAGTCAGAAGTGAGAGGCTACAAAGTGAGTATTCCCATGGTTCTTCCCTGATTTCCCAGCTCAGAGCTGGGGAATTCCTCCAAAACCAGAGCCGTGCCCTGTGCATGTGAGCACATTTTTCCTGCAGCTCCCACCTGCAGGATTTCACTCCCGCCTTCTGTGAAAACTTCCCAAAGCCTGTAGTTGGCTCCTTGATTGCAGATAAATAAAATGTTTTTTTAATAGCTCCCATTTCCTTCAGAAAGCCAAGCCAAGAGGAGAAGAAAGAGAATCCTCATTAGAAGCAGTTTTAATAGGACATAATTTAACTAGAGAGAAACCTTGGGAAGAATTCAGCTCCATCACCTTCCACAAGGGTTTCATTTAGCCCAAAAAGACATTGCCCTGGGGTTGGAGCTGTGCAAACATTTCCCACCAGAGCCTGAGGCAGTGAAGGACCTGGCCATGTTCCATGTTTTATTCCCAGGCTGGAATTCCAGCAGCTTGGTGAGCCTGTGCCAGCTCCCCTCAATTCCTGCACCAATTTTTAAGTGTCTTTGGTGCTCTGCATGGGCTCATCAAAAATAATTCCTCAGGGTTTTTAGCTCAAACCTCAGATGAACTTCAGCAATCTGGACCAGCTTTTTACTACATATTTTAGGTTTGAAATGCAAATTAAGGAGTCAGTTGAAAGAGGGAGAGAGAGACTCATCACCCTGGAAAAGCATTTAGAGGGTTTCTAAAACATTCTCCTTTAACTTACTTGTAAAGATAGCACAACCACATGGATTTATTTCCTGAATCATAGCAAAACATTGCCTATTTTTCTTCTTTTTGCCTAGAAATCTTGAATTTTATGCCACAATTTATGCTATAAATTAGTACAACTCCCACAGCTCAGAAGGTCATTCACAAAAGTCATTTATTCTGGGAAACCATTGGTGGCACTGCATCAAATATCCCAATTCAGTTTCCAGAAACAGCATATTAAGGAGTTTCTGACCTCTAGAAAGAAGTTTTTACTTCTATAAGGGTTTATTTTAGCTTGACCAAGGTAAGGGTTTCTCTGAGGGGCTCCACCTGTGCTGTGCTGGGTGCTGCTCCTGGCAGTGTCACCCCCCTGCCACCTCTGTGCTGGTGTCCCCAGCAAATGCCACGTGTCCCCTGTGTGACCTGAGCATCAGGGGCAGGCACAGAGCAGCAGCACCTGTGCACACCTGAGGTGGGCAGCTCTGAGGACAAAGGGCAGCTCTGCCATTTCTGCCTCCTGTTGTGTCTCCCTTGGCCGCAGGTTCTGTACAGGTGGAACAGGCAGAGCAGCACGTCTGTCATAGAAACAAATAAAACCTCCGTGGAGCTGTCCCTGCCCTTTGAGGAGGATTACATCATCGAGATCAAACCCTTCAGCGACGGCGGCGACGGCAGCAGCAGCGAGCAAATCCGAATCCCAAAGATATCCAGTAAGGATGGGAGGGGCTGGGCTCTGTGCCACGGGGCTCCACCAGCAGATATTCCACTCCCCAGTTCTCATTTCACCCCAAAAGCAAGATTCAGCCATAAGAAACGCCATCCTGAGTAGTTCTATTTGTATTTAAGGTTTCCAGGCACTTGCATGTATTGTTTCACTGCAATTCACTATAGCCAAACACAGGATGCAGAGGCTTCTAAATCTATAAGGCTACAGCCATATCCCATCGTGTGCTGGATGCATAAATATTTATTTAGGGAAATGAGGTGGTGTAGAAGAACAAACACAAAGAGTATTTTATTACACAACATGGCTTTTGCAAAATCTCCATGTCCCATCTTCCATTAATAATGTCCCAGTTTATAAGCTGCATTAAATCAGGAGCCTCTGCAATGCAGGAATATGGCATTAAAATTACAGAGATGTAAAAAAGCTCTGGGTGAGAGCAGAGTTGTCCCCACCGTGGCTGTGCAAACCAGGCAGAGGAATTGAATCAGCAGCACGGGAGAGGAAAGGGGAGCTGGGACCTGCCAGGGGTCACAGAGCAGGTACACTGCTCTTCTAGGATGGGAGTCACACAAAACAACAGGAATATGGTGAAATGGTGAAAAAATACCAAATAACGATAAGTATGCAGTGTGGGAAATAATAGAACTGTGAGAGAAGCTTCAGCACAACAAGGGGCAGGAATTGAAATGAAACCAAAAATTCAGACTGTGAAGAAGAGGAGGGGGCTGTGCATGGGGGCTGTGCTTTACCTGAGGAAAGGGAATTTAAACGTCGGGGGAGGTGGGTTAAGGAAGAGCTCAGGGATTGTTCTCTGCTCACCTGTGGCTCCTTTTCCCCTCTCTCCCCTATCAGATGCCTATGCCAGAGGCTCGGGCTCATCGACCTCCAGCGCCTGCACCCTGTCAGCCCTCAGCACAATCATGATCTCCCTCACAGCCCGCTCCAGTTTATGACAACAATGACATCGAGGACTTCTTCTTTATAATATAAGCAACATTTAGCTAGTTGTTTTGGAGACACCCAGTACTAAGTAATATTGTGGTTTGAGTACATCTTACTACTGGAAAAAAAAAAAATGTTTATGCTTCTTTAGGAATGGCATTATACAGTACTTCCTCAAAGCAAATATAGCTTTGTCTGAAGTTTCCTTGGAAACTCTGCAATGCACTGAAAACATCTGTAATATGATGTTACCAAAGCAGTTTACATATGTCCTTATATGCATATTTTTTATTATATATTTAGTGTTTTATAGAATTTTTTAAAGTTAACATATGATGTAGATATTAATTTTTTTCCTCTGCTATAAAATGCTACGGACGACATTATCACGAAAATATTGTTTGGGATTTTTTCCTTTCCGACGGAGAGTTCCAAGTTGTTCTTGGCAAATTGGCTGGAGTTGACTGCAGAGTTTTCCAGGGCAGAACTGATCCAGACCCAGATTGTAACAGGCTGGGTTTCACTGGCACTTCCAGCGACTCCTGTGTTGGACCCAGTGCTTCTCACACACGTTTTACCCAGAGCTCCGAGCAGCTCAGAACAGAAGAGCAGAATTTTGGGAAACCATGTGGGTTTTGGTTGGTTGTGGACTACAGGACACGTAGCCAATATCCCAGCACGGTGCAGCGAGGAGGAGGGGCTGGGAATTTGCTTTGTCTTGATCACAATTGGCATCAGATTGGGTGGGAAAATGAAGATGCTGCAAAGCTGCCTGCAGTGACACAACGGGACGGTCTCGCCTTGGGTGCACACCCAGCTCAACCCTTTGGAGATCACATTCCAAGGAAATTCCTCGTGTTCGGGGATTAATTCCAAGGAAAATCAGAACACAGCCACTCTGAGACAGCAAGCTGCTCTGGGCTCGTTCTTTGGGACACAACTGCTCCTCTTCCCTGCTAACTCCACTCTCCAGACAAGGCTTGGGAGCGGCGCTGCCCCGGCTCCAGGGAATGGAGGAAAAGTGGGAATCTGCAGAGATCCCTGCTGGAAGTTTGCTTTTCCTTAGAAACTCTTCCCACAGGCCTGGAGGCAGAACAGAGTCACACCAGAAAACGACAAAATCCACACTGGGATAATTCTTCTCAAGAGAAGGACTGTTTGTTACTACGGGGAATTTTGTAAGTTCAGACGGGATAACGCTGGAAAAGGCAACGGAATTTTCTATACAATTTTCAACTTTCAATGCGCTGCAGTGGTTTTGGTTTTTGGTTTGTTTTTTTTTTTTCCTCTCCTGATAGCTTGAATTTGCCTGTAACTTGTCTTTTTTGCTTACAAAGTAATACAGTTAACTTTTAGACCTTCTAAATATATTTATTCAGTAACTCATAATCAGGATTCCACTTGTGTAAAAGTCAGGGGTGTTGACCAGAGAAATATTGTCAGTATTTCAAGCTGTGTTCCTTTCTTAGTTTGATATGGTTACTTCTATGTAAAAAAAATTAAAACAAGAAAAAACTTAAAAAAAAAATCCACAAAACCAAGAAAAATGAAATTAAAAAAAAAAAAAAAAAGCTTCTGTAGTTTTCTCCCCGGTGTAAATGATATTTATCAGTGATCTAGCAGATGTAATCTTTTTTTAAAGGTATTGGTAATAAATATTCTGTCATTTGTAAAGATACCTGTCTTCCAGGAGCCTTTTTCCTCCACTTTTTGTTCTGCCTAGTGAGAAATTTCCCCTCAGAGCCTGCTGAGCCTGTCACTGATGTGAAGATACAAGAGTTGGTATAAATCAAACCTTTGTGAAGGCAGAAAAAAAGATCTATTTATACACCTCTGGTCTAATTCTGCTGCCAAAACCAACCACGAAACGTGAGCAGGTGAATTTTGGGTTTGTGTTGCAGAGCTGGGAGCTGTCCAAGCTCATGGGCTGGTGCTGGTGGAGCATCTCTGACCCTGGGGCTGGAGCAAAGCCCTTCAGGCACTGCCTCTGCTTCTCCTGGGCATTCCTGAGCATTTGGGGCTTGGAAACACTAAATCCAGCCAAGCCACATTTCTGATCCTGTCAGGGCAGGGCTTGAAATGCTCTCTGCATTTCAAAGGAGCAGTGCTGCACTCTGCAATCAACCAAGCACAAAAATAAACCGGCCCAGTAGCACAATTCCATTTTGAACAAGAGAAGTAAAATTGCCATTTCCAGAGGCAGGAGAGGAGCAGCTCCTGGGGCTGCTGCCCTGGAGGTATCAGGGAAGAGCTGGGCAGGAGGAATGAGGGGCTTGGGAGCTGGGTTTGAAGGGGAAAAAAAATGAGGAATGAATAATTCTGTGCTGTGGGAGTTAGGGGCTGGAGATCTGGTGGTGCCAAAACCTGACACAGCCCTGGGTGCAGCCTGGGATCCTGCACAGATTCCTTTTCCCCCTGGGCTGCCTGGGATGAAGATTTTGCTCCAGGGATTGTGACCATGAGGAGAGCTCAGCCTCATCCTGCACCCTTGGCTCTCCAGGATGTGAGATCCCAGCACACCCCTGGCACTAAAGGTGAGCAGGGAAATGCAGCTACTCCTGCTTTACACCAGGTTGGATTTATTTACTGGCACGGGTACAGGTGTGGCTGCTGGCTCTCCAAAAGTCTGGCCCCAAGAGGACTCATCCTGCAAATACCAAGGACCTGACATGCAAAATATATTAAAATATATTGCATTCATCTCTGCAATAGCTTACCATTAATGGGAATGGACTTATACATAGCAACATTATTTATTAGGCCACTTGAAGGCATGACATAAAATACATTCCAATAAGTGAATTCTCTTTAGTCTCATTTTCAGGATTTTGCTAATGAAATTCTGATTTTAGAGTGTTAAAGTTGGGCCCCTCAAATCCATTAAAAGCACATGCAGGAGAGACATTGGAGGCACAAACGTGATATTAATGAGCTACATTAATTTTGATGGAGCAATGTTACTTCACCCAGATGAGAACTGGCTCATTTATTGTAATTATTTTTATTCTGTAGTACCTGGGAACTCCATTTCTTTAGGCACCTTCCAAAGAACCTATTGGCTGGATCAAATCTTTCTTTTTATTCATTGTTAACATGTTTAAACCAGTTCCATGGACAGGAGGTTTCTTGGAATTAGAAGGAATTCTGCAAGATCAGGAGGACTTCACAGGCCACAGCCAGGGAGGTCAAAGCCTGAGGTCTGGGGCAGGAGATTGATTTGGGAACTCCCTCAGTGGATCACAGAACACAGGGAAATAAATCAGAAACCGAGGCTGTCTCAAACCCAGGTCATCTAAGATGGAACAACAGAGAGCAAAGAAACCCAGGCTGCAGTTTTGGGCTTGGATTTTCACAATGACTGGAGTTGCACACTCAGGAGGAGCCCAGCTCTCAGACTCAAGAGCACCAGGCAGTCCTTGGCACATTTATTTAATGGTTTCACATTTACAAACTCTCTGTTCCCAGGCTGGTTTGTTTGTTGATGCAATTGAGGAAGTTTATCTGTTTATGCCATTTTTCTCTGGTTTTTTTTTTCTGTCTTCCCCCTCTTAAGCTTTAATCTCTCGTGGCAGGAAGCACAAACAATCCCTTGTCCTCCTGCAGATGCTGCCAGCTGATGTCAGAGCTTGAAAAAGAGCCTTGGATGGGAAAGGATCCACCTGGGCAGGGGATCCCACCCCTGCCAGCAGGATTCCCTCACTCAGGAGTGTCAGCACACAGGTGAAACTCTGTTTTCTACTGAAATGTGGGACCTGAGTGCACAGAAGGAGCAGGCACAGTGCAGCTTTGCTCACAGGAGTATCAGGCTCTAACTGGACATCAGGTGCACAAGCAAACTAACTTTTGTCTTAAATAACCTACAAAATGCAGAAGTTTTTGGTGTTTTGTAAAGTCCTGGGAGATCAGAGAATCTCAGAATATTCTGAGTTGGACAGGACTCAAAGGATTGAGTCCAGTGGTGCCTACAGGGATCAAACACAGCCTTGGTGTGCTCAGCACTGTGCTCTGGCCAGCTGAGCTGAGCCCAGGTGCTTCCCTACATCCCAAAATAATGCTGTGTCACTTACCAAGCAGGGTCAGGTGCAGGAGCAGTGCAGAGGACACTGGCCATGCACAGGCCCCACACAGGGTGGTCTGGCTGCACACTCACACCTGCCCGGACCCAGGAATTGCATTCCCATGGATGTTTTTCAGGTGGAAATTCACAGTTTCATTAAAAAGCATAGCAGCAAAGGGCAGGTGAGTGTCCCTGCTCTCATGGTGGCCTTGCTGTGCAGCACTGGGGTGACAGCACTGGGAGTGACACTGCACTTTTATCTTCTTTTCCCAGTGTTTGGTCCCTCTTGGTCACTGCCAGGCCCACCTTGCTGCATCCACAGGGCTGTGCCAAGCCCAGTTTGCATCTCCAGCTGTCAGAGCAGGGTAAAACAAACATCCTAAAGATTAAGCTGCCAACCAGAAATGAATCCATTAGCTTTTCCAAGCCTTTTTTTGTTCCCCCCTTATGCCACGAACTTAAATCCTGCTTGAGCTGGCGCTTTCTGTTTGGTAACAAGGCACCTGGTGGATGCAAATCCTCCTCCCCACTGGGAACAGGGACACAGGGAGGTGACCCAGAGCCCTCTCCAGCGCTGGGTGATGCTGTGGAGCCTCTCAGAACACGGAGTCATCGAGGACACTGCAGGGGAACCCTTCAGCCAGGCTGCACACCTCGGTCCCCGTGGAGCTGGTGCAGGTCCGTGCTCTCTGCAAAGCAAACAGCCCTTGGATGGCAGCTGGGAGGGAGGCTTGGCCTGGGGCAGAGTTAAGAGCTCAAACTGGTGCATTTAGAGAGGGATTAACCCCAAATGTTTCATGGTTTAGGAGCTCAGAAGCATTGGAGGATTCACCCTCCGGCTGAAGCGCTCAGAGCTGCTCATCCTCTGTCCCTCGAGCCCTGCACTCCCAAAAATTCCCCATTTGCCACGTTTTACCACAGTGGCCACCCCTCTGTACCCAGGGGCAAAGAACCCAGGAGGAGCTGGAGGGCACAGAATCATGGAATCATTAAGGCTGGAAAAGACCTCCAAGATAATCAAGTCCAACCTTCTTCAATCAGATCCCACCACACCCACAAAACCCTATCACAAAACGGTCACATCCAAAAACCAAGTGGCTTTTGAACACTTCCAGGGATGGTGACTCCACCAGGGCCTGGCCACTGTTTCAGTGAGGGATCAGGGTTTGAGGCACAGGAGTTTTTCTAAATTCCCAACATCCTGCCAGAGGTGCACAAACAATGTGCAGGGCTGCTGAGCTGCAGGAGGAGGCAGCAGCAGTGGCTGGGAAGCCCTGCAGGGTGGCAGGTGACAGCAGGGACCAGCAGGTTCCCACGGGCCACCACCGTGCAGGGCTTTCATCACCTCAGCCCTGTTTACACCAAATGTAGGAACTCAGTGTCCCCAGCAAACATCTCCCCTCTCCCTGGTGACCTCGGCAGGGACCTGGGGGATGTCCTCACCTCTCCCTGCCAGTGCCACCAGCCTGGTGGCTGTGGTGCCAGCAGAAAGCCTCTGGCTGCTGTCACCTACCATGGCCAGCTCACTTTGAGGAGAGAGACTAAAACAAGGCAGAGCTGCTTCTGACAATGTGAACCTGCCTCTGCAAGATCACATTTTCTAGCTGCAGCATTAATATTCGCTGTTTCTCATGTTCTTAGTTGCCATGCCCCAAGTCGTGGTATTTTACACCATTTAATTAAAAACAAACATTCTATGATCATCTTTTAAGCCTGTTTCCTCCCCCAGACCACGGAGTAAGAACAATATGCAAAAAAATCAAACCCCTGTTCCAAGGGGACAAATGGAAATCAAATTGCTGAGCAGCCCTTCCCCTGAGCAGAAAACGAGGGGTTTATCTTATCTGTAAGATAAATGTATTTATCAGAATTAACAGCAAACGTAGAAAGGCTTAAGTCCAGCTTAACAGTAGGAGCAAAACATTTGGAATTGTTAATCTGAACAAAATCAGCTCTCCAGGAGTCACCGTGCAGTGTCTGCCAAGGCAGAGCTCTCTGCTGGGCTGGGGAGAAACTGCATTTCTGCAGAAGGCAGAGCCACAGGTGTGCCCGAAATTCAGTGTATATGAACAAAGCACTCGGCAATAGCACTTAATCCTTGTGTTCATTTTTAACCCTTCCCAAAACAAAACATCTGCAAACAAAGGCAGATCCAGAGCTGCAGACTGGGACCTGTCCCGGGCAAAGGAAGCGAGGTGAGAATCTACCACAGCAGTGAGGATGGCAAAAACAGCCTCAGGAATTGCTAAACTCCATTTATTTAGTGGGCATGGGGTTGGACTTAATGGTCTTGGAGATCTTTTTGAGATTTAATGATTCTATGACTCTCTTTGCTCTTCAGCCTTGCAGTGAAAAAGCAGCACATAAACACAAGCATTCATTTTAGTTAAAAACAAAACAAATCATGACAAAATAAAATAAAAATAAAACAAAATAAAATAAAATAAAACAAAATAAAAATAATAAAATAAAATGTTATTTTACCTCGTAGTTAATTGGGAAAGGGTCTCTGAATTTGTTGCTGGGGGTTGGGATCGGTGGGAACAGTTTACTCCAAACGTGGTTTCTGTAAGAAACAGCAGTGGAGGGATGTGAGAGAGTTGCTGTTCTGGGGAATGAGGGACCCAGGGAAATAAATCAAGCAGCAGCACTGCTCAGCCCCAGGAGCTGCCAGGTCTGCCTGCAGCACATCCAGTCAGGGATGATGGTCCCCACTGGTGATGCCTTGGGTTTCAGCTTTTCTATTCTTCAGAATCTCTGCTGCTTAGTGTGTAACTCTGGAACTTCATGTCAGGTGTGAGTGAGTTCTATTCACAGGGTGGTGACAAAACAATTCCTTTCTAGGCAGAGAATCAAGGACAACTGGGACCCAAAAAGCAGAAACGATGGCAAAAGGAAGGGGGCAAGGCAGGGGGCTGAGACTTCATAGCCTGGGGCTGTGGGTGGATCATTGACCCCAAGATGAACCAAAACTTATCAAAGTGTAAAACTCGTGACCAGGATCCATCTGGGATTTGATTTGGGTGCAGCCCTGGCCGGGCTCTTGCACTGCCCAAGGTGAACCCTTCCAATAAATCCCTATTTTATCCTTTCAATAATCTCCTATTTTATTCCTTTTGCTCTGCCTGGTCTCTGTTCCAGCTCAGCCTTTCCAGGCAGCACTGGGGCTGGGCAGTGTGCTGCTCCTCACAGGACACCTCTGGGCCCTGGGGACAGGCAGGTGACAAGGAGCAGGGGGTGAGGCTGTCCCCAGCCTCTCCCTGTGCATCCCAACCAGCTCCAGGGTTTTTGGGCTGTCTGCAGAGAAATGAATTGCTCTGAGCTGCTCTGTTCATGCTCCTGCTCTTCCCCAGGGCTCTGCTGTCATGTTCCTCGTTTGGACAGCCAAGACAAGTGCCTCGTGCTCAGCCTTTGCTTTCTGGACATAAACTGCCAGTGCCTCGTTGAAGGAGAGCTACCACAAATAATTGTGTTCCTTGGGAGCTGGGAGCAGGCAGGGGAAGGCACCAGGGATGGCTGGAAGCAAATGGTTCTGCTCAGTGCTGTAATAACTCACCCTGAGACCTCCCTTCCCTGCTTGGCACTGCCTGGGCTGGCTGGGCTCACAGCACAGGGGTTTTTGTGATGCCAGGTGCTGCACAGGGAACTTTTCCTTCTCTTTGATACACGCCAGAGCTCAGACCTCACATCCCAGGTGCCAAAACACTCCAGCAATGGACAGCACCATGTCCAAAAGGGACAGGTTTTAATGGGAACTTGACCTGGGGGAAGGCTGCTCAGCCCAGAATCGGTACCCAGGGTCTGTTCTGGGGGAAGCAGAGACGTGTTCAGGGTGTGGGGACCAAGGGCAGGTCTGCTCCTCTGTCCCCTTGATTTGGTGACAATGCCCCTGGCTGATGCCTGCTTAGCTCTTAGTGCTCATGTTCTTAGGACTATTCTTCTTCCAGAAGCTTTCTGAGTTCTGTCAAGTTTACCTTTATCCTATAACTATTCTCCTGGTGAGGAGGAATAATATTTCCTGTCTATCAGCTCGGAGCTGAACCTTCCTGGCTGAGCTGCTGCTGATTTGAAGGTGACATTGATGCTTCACTAATCAGCAGGTGAAGGGAACTCTGCTCACCCCACAGTGCCTCCCCTCTGCTTGGGGATGAGGCTTTGTGAGGGAATTGTACAGCCACAAATGGGAATATGGGCAGGGAAAACAGGGTGAGGGGTGTTTTGGGAGAAATATTTTCATTTTTTTTGGTTGAAATGCTGGGCGCAGCAGAGCCACTGATGAGTGCAAAGGAGCAGCCAGGCTGTTTGCTCCCCAGCACTGGGCTGGGACAGGAAAGTGGCTGCTGGAGCTCAGGAGTGGGGCAGGATGAGTGCCAATATTGTCCCTGCAGCACCTGGCATCACCTCCATCATCTCCACTCTTCCCAGCTCTCCTCCTAAGGGCCAGGCCTTTGTGCCCTTACCCAGGGAAGCTTTGCACTGCTGTCTTCACAGCTCCTACACTTCACCAGCTCTCACAAACTGATCAAAAGCCCCATCATTCCACCTGCAGCTCATTTCAGCTCTCATTTATGCCACTGCTGAGCAAAGAACCCAACAAGAGCTGGTTCTATTTGGAACTGGCGTGTTCCTCATCGTGCTGCTTGCCAATAGAAGATTTTGATGGAGCCATATCAAAATTATTTATTGAGGCAGCAAAAAGTATAAATCCCACGTCACTTCTGGAAGGGGAGCACTTAAGGAAGGGTGCACAAATGCCCACAAGAAATGAGGCAGAAGTTTGTCCATGGGGGCTGCTTTGCCCCTCAGGTCCTTGCAGGGAGGAGTTGCTGGGGTGGTGCCCTCAGAATGGTTCTGCTCTTTTTTTGGAGGTTACTGAAAAATGGGATTTATGTCATTGAAGATCTTGTCACAAAAAGCATCCCAGGTATCTCTGTCTCTACACAGGTTAAGGCACAGCCTTTTCCCATTATCACTGATTGGACCTTCAGGCCTTGGACACACCCCTTGTGCCTTAAATCAGCATTTCAGGCTCTCCAGGTTTTGTGCTGTGTCTGTCTTTCTGAAATTTCCACTCTTTCCACAGGCTGTGACATGAAAAAGCCAGAGATAAATAAAGAGAACTCAGCAGGAGAAGCAGCTCTCTTTGCTCTGTGATGAGATTGGGTAAGTATTGGTTTTAGCTCAGTGTCAGAGTGCCTCCCCTGAGATTCCCTGTGGAGTTTTCCCAAAGCTGGGACTGCTGATGGGTGTAGAAGAGGGGGGTCCCTGGATGACCTCACTGATTTTGGGGTGTGGAGGGCACTGAGTGTCCTCATGCCAGCTAAGGGGAACAAATTACTGACCCCAACCTCCTGTGGGCTCACCTCCAGGAGAAAATGTTATTCCTAGGGGAGGACAGAAGCTGCTGACTCCTGAAGGCAGACAGCAAACCAGGAGAAGGTTCAGTTGTGGTTTTTATCATGATTCTAACCCCATCAGTCTCTGCAAGTGAGTGAAGGGAAAAGCCTGCCCGAGCAGTCCCAGAGGGACCCTTTGCCTTGCAGCACTCCCCCCACATGGTGAGCCTTATCCCTGATGCCTGCAAGTACACAGAAAAAATTTATAGAGCTCTTTGCTGTAATGAAATTCCTTATAATGGCTGCAAATCGCATGAAATTTGAAACGATTCCGTGGCTTGAATTGCAGAGTGCACTTCATGAATTTTCAAGAGCAGTAAAAACAGAGAGTACTAATGAAACTGTGATCTAGGAAACCTGCTCGATTTTTCTTTTTTTAATATCTGTAGGTACAACCCTGTGTTTCATCTTCTTGCACTTCCCCATCCTCCCAGGGCGGGCTGAGGATTAGAGAAGGAGAAGGAGCAGCAGGGAATGGTGGAATAAGGGGAGCAGCTCCACGAAATTCAGTGTAGCAGAGAGGTAAAATTTTCATCATGTTGGCAAAGAGAGAAAGTAACGAACCTTTGGGTGTTGGGGAATTTTATACTCATCCCAGTTCACACCAGAGCTCATCCCAGTTATCCCAGAACATCCCTGCACACAAACCCTTTATTGGATAAAGGAAACACAGCACAGAGAGGAAAACAGCCAAGGATGCATCAGGATGACCACTAAATAAAAAGGCACTAAAGAAATTAATAAGGAATTAGCACTTCCATTAAGGGGAGCTGTGTTTATTGTGGACTGGTAATTGCTGCATGTTTCAGGGAGAAACTTTTAATTACATGGATCCTTTAATTAATCACTTATGATTTGGCTGTCACACACACAAATCCAAAGTGTAGCTGGGCTTCCTCACTGCACATTTGGGGAGTTTTGGCCTTTACTAGATAGCATCCAGAGCCTCTGTGTAATTAAAAATAAATTCAATATTTCAAATACTCAAAGCAGACATCAGGGGTCTGGGTATTTCAGCCATGAGGGATGCCCTGAGCAGCTTTCACCAGGGATAAATGAAGATTCCTGGAGAAATCACTGATCCCATCAGGTGCTTTTAAGTGAAGAAATGAGATAAGGACAAACAGATTTTTAACAAAATTTAACAAATTCACCTCACTCAATATATGGGTTTATTGTATAAGATTAAATTGAATGAATCTCTTACCCCACCCATGCTGCTGAATGTTATTACTAATAATATATGAGGCTGATAATTTTTGCTTTGTATATTTAGGCAAAATCAGCTTTTTCTCAGAATTAAGCAAAAGCTTGTGACATTCCCCCAGACTTGTTGAATACCCAGTCCTGAGTTATATTGTAAAAAAAAAAAAAATGTGGTAATACTCACGTTTTGCATATTACAGCAACAAGCAGCAATGTGCAGGACATGGACACACAAAGCAGAGTGAGAATCCAGGCTATGGAATTCTCCAGTTTATTTTGCCCTGAATATCAAGGGAAAAAAAAAAAGAAATTAAATGTATTATTTTAATACAGATTATTTGAAGTGTGTTTAGAATTTTAAAACTGTAACTTTCATCAGCTGTTTGATGTGGTTGTATTCAGATCACAAATTAACATGCAGATTTTGAAGACTTGATACCTAGAATAAGAAACGAAATGCAGAGCTTCAGGAAGAGTTTCCATGGCACTGAATTTCTGATTTCAACAATAATTTTCTTTTATTTCAATGTAAAGGAGAGAAAAGTGGTTGAGAGAAAGGAAAACTCCTTTCCAATGAGAAAAAACTGAATTAAGTGGCCCTGTCTTTAGATATTGCTGAGATTTAAATACATTTTTTGGGAAGATCCAATTTGTTTTGCCATCAGAATGAATTTTCCACGTTTGCTGTGCCAGCCAGGTTGGGAGGTCAATGGGAGGTGTTGAAGAAAGGAGGCAAAACACTGAAAATTTGAATTCATGATCCAAGAGGGGAGATGCAGTAAACAGGAGAGTGTAACAGAGTATTTTTTTTAGGTGAAAATAAGGAAGTTAAGAAACTCCAAAGATAAGAGCAAAGGAGGATGTCTAAGCACAAACAGTTGATAACGTGCAGTGATAAAGGAACTGTTATTTCCAGAACATCTTGTTCAGCAAGGAGGAAATACAAAACACAGCGAGGCAAATGATCAGGCTCCAAAGATGCTAAAATCATGTTCTTTTTTCCCCCTAACATTTAAGGGGTGAGATAATTTCAGTAAATTAAATTCAAAGCCCTGTTTGCCTATTTTCTATTAAAATTCTGTGAGGTTGGGCACGCTCCTGATTAGGTATCATTTGCTCCCCAGCAATGGAGATGACAAAAAGATGCTAAAATCTTTTTATGCTTTTTTTTTTTCCCCTCAGCATTGAAGGGGTGAGATAATTAATGGTTGACATGGTCTCTCATATTTATTTCCAGCATGAACATCACAATGAGGGCAGGGAAACATCTGAAAAAAAAAAAATGAAAATATGCAAGAAAAGGCCTTGAATTTACAACAATCTCTGGAAATATCCACAAAGCATTGCCTAAAACCAATCCTCTTGCAAGCAATTTATTTTTAATGGAATGGATTTAACCTCCCTTGCCATTAACAAGTCAGGTTTTTCCTTCAAATCCCAGTTTTCCTGTTAGAATTCCAGGATGTTGCACATGCTCCTGTAAGGCAATGGAAAAATGGGAATTCTTACCAACATAAATAATTTCACTCCAGTCACTCCAGAAGCCTCTGGCACGACAGATGTGGTTGTGGTTGGCCCTGATCCTTATGGAATATCTGCTGCTGCCATCCACCTGGAGCTGGAAGCTGTTGGAGGAGATTTTCAGGATCTGTCACAAAAACAATTTGTGCTCTTAGAGATTGATTGAGTCCCAACCATTGAGAAAACAAATTTAAACCACGTTTCTCTTGTTATTGTTTTTATTAACTGTGAGCTGCTGGCCTTGCTTTGGAGGCAAGAGCTCCATTTTTATAGGAGTAACTTCTCCTAGCACACCAATATTCCAGGGAAAAATCCCTGGAAAATTCCTCATTTTTTCCATTTTTCCTCCAGATTCTCAATGCAACATTTTCAGGATGGTAAAAACTGTTCTGAACCCAGATGCATAAACTGAATAAATCCAATTTTGTCCTGCTTTCCCAAGTTCCTTGGGGATGGTTGGTTGCAGATATAAAAGGCATTGAGAAAAAGAAGGAAATTCCAGCTGTAGAGGACAGGAATGTTGGATCATTTTGGATGCTGCAGGAGCAATTACCTGCTTGTTACCTGACTTCAGGTTGATGAGATAAAATTCATATTCAAAACATTCCTCATGGAAAGGAGAAATTGGCTTCTCCCACGTGGCCAGGAGATCATTTTGCTCCAGGGATATGCTGATGTTTCTGGGAATATTCACTTTCTCTGCAAGAAGAAAACTGTACTGGTGAGTTATTTATAGAGACAAGTTTAAATACTAAAAACTGGAGCATTTTATAGGCTGATAGTGTTTCCAACTAGGACCTATAATTATTGAATTTATTTCCCTTTTTGGACTGAAAAGATAAGGATTTAGGAGGAATAACTACATTGCTGGTAATAGTTAGAGGAAAATAGTTTGGAAAATCCACTTAAAAGTTTTGGAAAATTAGATTACTGAGGAAAGAGGAATTTATTAAATGAATTTCCACAGAAGTAGTAAATTAATGATAGAACAGTTAGAAAAACTTAATTTCCAGGAAAAAGAAAATGCAGATGTAGCCAAGAAAGTTATTGAAAAATGGGAAAAATTCAAAGGAATTCAGCTGCTGTTACGGGTATGATTTCTAAGAAAAAGATATGTGATTTTTTTTTTTTTTTCTCTTAGTGAAGTCATGAAAAAGAGATATGTTATCTGTTTACCAAAGAGAAAAAGGCATGGAATTAATGAGGGAATGTAAATTATTTGTGTGGATGAAGGATGATAGACAATCATTTTATTCCATATTCTACTGCCTTCCTTTACAGGAAGGGTTAACTCGAACACTCCATGTCTTCCTCCTTTTAAAGTGAGAGTGAAAATTAAGGGTAATAAAAATTGTGTTTTAAAGTAGATTGACTAAATCAACCGAAAATTAATATTGGGAATAATGCTTTGGCTAACAAACAGAACAACTAATTGCCTTTACCAGCTTTTAGTTTTGTCATTCTATTATTTAAAAGAGATGATTAAAATCAAATTTAGCTAAAACAATCCAGTTATTTCTTACAATTTCCTTAAAATGACTACAAAATCAACACATCCTTTCACCTTCATCAAGAACCCATCAATCCAACAGAATTTTCCTCACATTTTGACAATCCTGCTAGACATTTTTCATGTATTTTTTTTTTTTTTAATGTATTCCCACTCACCGATGGCATTTTGGTTAAATAACTGCTGGAAAGGCTTGATTGCAGCACGTCGGCTGGAGCCATTAATGTGAATGACAATGAGGTTGTCAATCTCATCGGGTTTAATCTGAGTACTCGCAAATCTGCACTCGGTATTCCCGCTCCTCCTGTCTTTGGTGTAGGTGGCACATTCCTCCGTGTGTGCCTCATACCTAAATTAAAATGCTGGTGAGACAGGGTCCTCTTAGAGAAATTCAGCGCTGGCTGCAAAAGGAGCAAACACCAACCTGTAAAACAGAAAGTATTTGGTGTCTTCTGGTGCCCCTTGGCCGGGGAGCCAAGTGCAGTGGAGAGAGACATTGCCAGGGCTGGTGACACGGGTGACACACGACACGTTGGTGGCAGAGGTGTCTGCAGCACCTGGAGAGACGAGCAATGTCAGAGCAGGGATAAAAAAAAAACCCCTCACTGCAAGGATCATAAGGAGTTCCTGTCGCTGAAACACCTGGATTCCAGTTTGGGCCGTTTCAGCCGTGTCTGGGACATCGGTTCTCTCCCTTGTCACGCAGTCTGGGGGTAGGGAAGGATGCAGGGTCCTGAGCTGGGTGAGAAAAGATCACACAGCCCCACGTAATTCATGTGGAACACGGCACCAATGTCCTCAGGTGAACCACGCTGGGTTAACTCAGCCTCAGCAAGGCATTGTTAGAATATTTTATAGGTGTCATTGACACTTTGCACCTCCAGATTGCACTCCAGGCTCCACTGCAGCAGGGAAAGGTCTGGACTAAATCCTTTTGTAGCAGGTAGAGTGGAAAACGCTGTATTTTTATTTTAAAGAATTAAACCAATCACTTTTTAATGTTTAGTGCATAGATTGGGGCAGAACACAACATCCAGTCCTTCTCTGGATTTCAGAACACAACATCCAGCTTTTCTCTGGATTTCAGAACACAACATCCAGCCTTTCCCTGGGTTCCAGAACACAGGATCCATCCCTCCCCTGGGTTTCCTCACCTGGCAGGGGTGGGAGGTTTCCCTCCACCCAGTCACTGCCCATCTGGAGGTGGCCCTGGAGCAGCAGGGTCCTCACTCGTGCGATGAAGCCGTCGTGCAGCGCTGCTGTTCGGACACTGCAAGTCCTCTTGGTGTCATACTTGAAATAAAAAATGTCAAATAAACACCACAGGGCATGGGAGGCAAAATAAGGGACCTGCAAAGACTGAGCCAGACATTGGGGAGAGTTCAGTGAGTTGAACTGAATGAGGAGCCAGTACTTAAATCCATCCTCCCCTCAATATGAACACTGCAATTCCCAAGGCTGGTCCCAGCAGAGCTGTGTCCATAAGGATGGCTGAGAGGGAATCTCTGCACTTCCCAAAATATGTGTTTAGATAAAAGAGAACAGCAGGGATTGAGCCTTCTTAGGATCCTTGATTTGTTTTTTCTCTTACCTCTTCTGGCACAGGGCTCAGGATTTTCACATCGTATCTAATGGTGGAGTTGTTTTGTTGCTGAGCAGGGTTTGGCTCCCAGTGTAACAGCACCTGTGCTAATGCAGAGACTGTGAGGGTGAAGTTAACAGGTGGCAAAACCTGAACTGGGAGGGAGAAAACAGAAATATCCATCAATGTCCAATCCACTGAATTGTTTAGAGCAATACCTCTTTGCAAGCAGTGAGCAGTACAAGCAAATCGTTTCATTTCAATATTATATTCTTTCAACAGCTCCTTGTCAAATATTGCTAATATTTGACAAAAAAAAAAAACCTTTAAATAACTAAAACCCCATCAAATAAGAGTTTATTAAAACTTATCTTAAGAAATGAAATTTTTACAACCATTTCGAGTTGAAAATTACAATGATATATTACATTTGGCTTGTTAATTAGAGTTTTCATCTTGGTCCTCATTGTCAGAGAGACACATAAGAAACGGGGCTGCTGGAGTGATGAACTGCATGAACAATTCTCACCCACACCAGCTTGCAGGAGAGGGCAACGTGGGGGGCTTTCAACAGGAAGGTTGACAGCCACAAGAAGTTACATGTGAGAGTAGAACCAAAATGATGAACAGAGGAATTAAGCACAAATGGAAGAAAACATAAAAGGATGGGAACGATAATTTAAAATGACAGGGCAAGAAGGATTCCTGGAGCTCCCATGGAAATGAGGAGGATCTCATGCTGGGGGAAATGTTAGCATATAAATAGCAGGGCAGTGAAATAATCAATCTGCTCCCCTCCAGTTCTTCAGAGCCTGCCCTCCCTTATTTGCCAAACCCGAGGCAGTTGAGGGCCATCAGCACCTCTGGGAGGTGTCCCTGCCCATGGCAGGGTGGCACTGCATGGGCTTTAAGGTCCCTCCCAACCCAAACCACCCTGGGATTCCATGACCAGCCCCCACTTCTCTTCTTCCTGTGATTCCAGCCTTTGATGGGCAGGAGTTCAGTTTTCAGGCACACACATTGCAGTAGGAAAACTGCCCCATAAAGACTCAGAAAACCCCAGTACAAGCTGTGTCTCCATGACTCGAGATTCTTTCCTCCCAAAGCAAAGCAGGCACCAACTGAGGGAACAATTTGGGGATTTGGGACAGGGAGCAGTCCCAGGAAGCAGCAGAGCCGTGGCCAGGGACTGCTTTATCCACGTGTAGAACAGTGCCCAGCACAAAGAGGGACCTTGGGCACCCACCACAGCTCCTCTCCTCACCTCCTGCACCCTGAGGTGTGTTTGTTGTCCAAAGGAGGAGCAGGAAAACTCGCATCCCACTGGCCAACATCTCTGGGTGGTGGATGGGCACAGCCAGGCATCAGCACACCATTGTACAGGAGCTGAAAATGAACAGGAGCCCAAGGGTTAAACACCCAAACCATGGATCATGATCTGTCCTCGGGATCGAAGGAGTGACACTGCTGCCTTGCAGGGATGAACTCTTCTTTTCTTTTCTTGCAGGAAAATGCTTCTTGTGGGACCTAAATCTAATACAGCACCAAGCACATTTCATCTTGCTCCCTTTGAAAAGCTGCTGGTTTCAAACCTGCACGTGGGGATGTTCAGAGCATCCATGGAATTAGAGCATTTCTCCATGGAAAGTGAGGCAGGTTCATGTACACTGGCTTTGGGGAGAGTCCCATTTCCACCAAGAACAGAAATAACCATATTTTTAGCTCCTACTCTATATAAAAAAGCTGCTTACTGGGATTTACTTTCTAGTTACTCCTCCAATAAAGTTCTCCAGACACAGTCACTGCTCACCTCAAGGCTAATTCTCCACCGTTAATTATTGGGTGTAAGAGAAACTGCTTTGTTTGTTTCTAATTTAAATGAACAACAATTTTTAATGCTTAAACCCAGCATTTTCCTATGGATTGTTCCATGAATTACTAGGAGAAAAAAAAAAAAATCTCACTGTAATCATTCATGCATAACCTCATATAAATATGGGCATTCAGAACAGCAGCTTTCCAAAATGTTCTTACTGAAGAGAAATGCACCCTCCCAGCCCAATCTCAGCACCCTCCCTGGGGCACTACAGCAATTGCTCACATGGCAAACATAATATTTTCCAATGGTAATGAGCAGGAATAACCCAGGGACTGGAAGCACTCCCACTGATCACAGTTGGAATAATTCTGCTGTACAGTAACTATTTTTCAAAATGCAGTCTGAGTGCTGAGTTCATTAAAATGACACATCATCTACTGTAGAGTGTGTTTTTAATGTCCAAGTCCCCTCATTATCTATATTCACATTTTTGTGCCTCTCTGCTTTCCTGACAGCCCAAATGTGCACAAGGCCAGCTGAAAACTCGGGAGTTTGCTAATGGATTATTCTTGGGGAGCCAGGGTTTGATTTTGTGTACATTGGGTTATGGAATGACATCCTGGCCAGGCATTTTGGTTCTCCCAAAATGTAGCAAATCACAGACAATGGGACAAATATTCTTTACAGCACACATTTCTGCCTGCACAAATTACTGGCATCAGGTTTCCTTTGCTGCTTCAAGAAACATCTTTTCATTTACCTGATGAGACAATTAAATACTCTAATAACTTTTCTCTCTGTTTAGAAGTAAAAATTCATTATGTTCACACCCATGAAAATAAAAAGCAACTTTGGGAAAGAAGCTTCATTAGTTGCACTGCTGAGAGCATTCATTCTTTTTTTTTTTCTTAAAAAAACCCCAATGAATTCAGTACATTATTTAAAAAAAATTTTAAAAGCCTCATGTTCTGCAAATGCTTAGGATTGAATAATGTCAGTGTGTTGGTTTTGGGCATCCTCATAACTACAACAGCTGACTCTCCCTTGGGTTTATTTAAAGTGGGTTTGGCTACCTGGGGATTTTTAAATTTTTTTATTTGTACACAAAAAGTTAAGGGTTTGATTTTTCTTTTTCCTATACTTTCAAAAATATCCTAATTTTTTTTTTTTGCTTCCTAAAAGCATGCATGTGTTAGATCTTACATTTTCTGTGCAGCACGTTACTGACCTGAAACTGGATTTAAAATGTTACTGTAACTCTGATGATGAGTCCTAACTTATTACCCTGTTCTGTTCAGTTTATTTTTTTTTTCTTGCTTTGTTTTCCAAAATGCTATTTTTCTTTTTCTTGCTGCCAGACTGAGATTGAAAGCAGAGCTTTTGGAAGCTGCACCTGTAAGACCACAACCCCTGAGAACAAATTGCAGTCTCTGATACCCTGTGTCATGGGAGAAATTGCTGAAAAGAGAAGCAAAATAAATGTATGCAAGTAAAAGATGGTAACTAGAAGGCTACAAGAGGATTGTGCTCCTCACAAAAATAGATATGGTAAGTTTTCAGGACAAAGTTTGGATTATGTTTTGGCTACATAAATAATAAGCAGAGGGTAAAGGGGATTTTCCCTTTGTGCAAGGAATATATTCCTCTCAGAAGGGACAACAGAAATCCAAAGAACAAAAAAAAAAAGCCTCCTAAAAGTAATGATTTTATCCCTTATATTGATGTGTCCCAACATCCCTTATATTGATATATCCCAATACCTCCCAAGCAAGGAAGAAGCAGCAGATTCCAGGAGCTTTTCCCTGTGCAAACTGACCTCAAAAAGCAGAACCTTTGCAGCCTTCAAAGCAAGCACGAGGCAGACCCGAAGCACAGCACACACCTGGGGGTTACCTGGGCATGTCAGAGTGCTGTGAAGGGCTGGGGCTGTGTGCTCCCCATCCTCGGGGTGCTCTCCCTGGGGGTTTCCTCTAAACCTGCTGCCTTTCATGTGCCAGCAGGGCTGCTGCCTCACAAGAGATGGCAGAGGACAACTGAGATAAGCACGCCTTGAAAAAGGGAACTGGGGGATTTAACCACAGGGTGGAAGGCTCCATACAGGCACAGGCCAGCCCAGAAATGGGTTTATTTTATTTATTGAGCATTAATTATACACAATTATCTGAGAGTTCTCTGATGACTTCTCAACAGCAGGAATGTGATGACTGACTGCAAAGAAATAACCCACGGTCACACTGCTGATATCCCAATTTGTTCTTCCCCTAAAAAATCAAACCCAGGCATTGCTGGAAAACTGTGCATGTTTTGTCCTTTTTTTTTTTTTTTTTTTTTTTAATGCCATCTTGTCCAAAGCTCTGGCCATGCAGACACCATCATTTTGGGAAATTACCAGAGCAAAACCAGCTTCCTAATATTGTGCTGAGAGCTTGGAGCTGTGGTCCCAAGGGTCAGGTAACTTCTGTACTGCCCAGAGAAGATGTGGATGCCCCAGCCCTGGAAGTGTTCAGGGTTGGATGGGGCTCGTGGAAGGCTCGTCCCTGCCCATGGTCTTTCAGGTTCCTTCCAGCCCAACCCATTCCATGACTCTATGATGGCAAAGCAGACTCACAACCAGGAGAGAGAACCCAAGGGAAGACCCTGCAGAAAGTGGAGCCATATGTGGTGGAGTTACAGGAAGGAGGAGAAGGCAGCTAATAACTCACCCTCATTAACAACCTGCAATCCACATTATTAATATGCAGGTGACACAAGCTTGGAGGGGCGAGTGCTTTGGGGCTCAGGATGCAATTAAAGCTCCTTCCAAATTGGTGCAAATGGGTGTAATTCAATGTGGGCAAGATCTCAGCTGCATTTAAATATTATCAAGTGCACATTAATAGCTGTAAATAATCAATTATCACTCATATCACTGATATCTGCTCCCCAGGACAGGATGGGGTTTTGGGGCAGGGGCGAGTTAAAGCTGTGTGGATGTGGCACTTGGGGACAGGGTTTGGTGGTGAGGCTGGCAGTGCTGGGGAGCAGCTGAACTTGGTGACCTTAGAGAGCTTTTCCAAAATGATCCCTTTGTGAGTTCAGTGATTCAAGCATTTAAATGCTGCCGAATTCCTTCTCATCGGGGAGAAGAAACCCATCAACTCCATCCCAGTTATTCTGCCATTACCAAACTACATATTTTCTCCCCTGCTATAGCTCGTTTTCCCGTTTTAAGTCCTTTTCTCTGAACGGAGATGAAGCCACGGTAAATCTTTTATGTCTTTTATGGAGCGCTGTGTCCAGTTCTGGCCTCTCCGTTTAGGAAGGACATTGAGATGCTCGAGCACATCCAGAGAAGGGCAACAAGGCTGGGGAGGGGCTTGGAACACAAACCCTGTGAGGAACAACTGATGGAGCTGGGGTTGTTTATCCTGGAGAAAAGGAGGTGATTTTATCACTCCCTACAGCTCCTCAAAGGTGGCTGTGCTCACCTGGGGCTGGTCTGTTTACAGGCAGCACCGGCAGAATGAGAGGACGCAGTCTCAAGCTGCGCCAGGGGAAATATAGGCTGGATGGTAGGAAAAAGTTTTTTACAGAAAGGGTGATGCACTGCTGGAATGGTCTGCCCAGGGAGGTGGTGGAGTCACCATCCCTGCATGAGTTTAAAAAAAGACTGGATGTGGCACTCGGTGCCGTGGTTTCGTTCAAGTGTGAAGGCATGGGTTGGACTCGATGATCTTGACGGTGAATTCTGTGAAGTTTTTAATAAACCACTGCGGGCCGAGCGAAGGCGGGGACGGAGCGAGGACGGAGCGGGGACGGAGCGGGGACGGAGCGGGGACGGAGCGGGGACGGAGCGGAGCTCAGCCCGAAGGCGGAGCCGCTCCCCGAGCCCGGCCCGAAGGTGGAGCTGCTCACAGAGCCCGGCCCGAAGGTGGAGCTGCTCACAGAGCCCGGCCCGAAGGCGGAGCCGCTCCCCGGAGCTCAGCCCGAAGGCGGAGCCGCTCTTGGAGCTCGGCCCGAAGGCGGAGCCGCTCACGGAGCCCGGCCCGAAGGCGGAGCCGCTCACGGAGCCCGGCCCGAAGGCGGAGCCTCCTCCGGGCCGGCGCTGCTCTGAGCTCATCGCCCGGCGCCGCCGATCCCGGAGCTGGGCCCCGCCGCGTGTGGTGAGTGCGGGGCGGCGGGGCCGGGCGGCGGAGCGGCCGTGCCGCACATGTGGGCTGAGCTCTTGGTTGTGCCCCGCAGGGCCGGGCTGCGGCTGCTGCGGCGGCGGCACGGCGGGACCGGCACCGGTAGCGGTACCGGCACCATGAGGCTGCAGGCGCCGCAGTTCCAGGCGCTCTTCACGCCGGGGCTGCGCAGCGTGGCCGGTGAGTGAGTGTGGGGAGGGCAGGCCCGGAAAATGGCCCTGGGTGCAGGGTTCGGGATGGTTCGGCTTGGGAGGGACCGTAAAACCCATCCAGGGACACCTCCCGCTGCCCCAGGTGCTCCAGTACCCGGCCTGGCCTTGGGCACTGCCAGCGATCCAGGGGCAGTCACGGCTGCTCTGGGAATCCCAGCCCGGAATTCTCACCTTTCCAGGGAAACCTCACCCCTGAGCCCACCCTCCCTCACCTGACTGCCCTTTCCCCCTGCCCTGTCACTCCATGCCCTGGTAAAAAGTCTCCCCAAGGATTTTTCTGCTCCCAGAGCTTTCTCCATGCCGAACACGCTCAGCCGGTCTCCAGGGACACTCAGAGCTCCTTCTCCCCTTTGGAGGCTCATTCCATGATGCTCTCTTGTTCCTGGAGAAATTTGGGTTCATGGCTCACTGTGCTCTGCTGTAAATAATCTGAATTCTTTCCCCTTGTCATCCCCTGACTGTTCAAAATGATCCCCAGGACCTGCCAAGGGTTAGGTTTTCAGAAAACTTTCAGAAAAATAAATCAGAATGATAGGGAAAATACCTATGGGTGCCCAGCTGTGCCATTAGTGCATGTTGCATGAAGCTGTGAGTCATTTGCTGCTTCTTGCATATTTGAGTGTTTATTGACACATATATGATCTTAATTTTGTGAGAAGGCAGCTGGTGGCAGATTGTGCCATGGGTTTACTGCTGTTTGGTTTTCCTTCCCCTCCCAGAACTTTTTGAGAAGAAGAACTACGAGCTGAGAATAGCAGGAGGGGCTGTGAGGGATTTACTGAGCGGAGTGACACCACAGGACATCGATTTTGCCACCACAGCTACACCGGCAGAGATGAAGGAAATGTTCACAGCAGCTGGGGTTCGTCTGATCAATAACAAAGGAGAAAAGCACGGAACCATCACTGCCAGGGTTGGTTTGGGATTTGTTTGCATCATTTCTACCAGTCTGTGGATGGGCAGCATGTCCAGTAGAAAATTTGCTCCTTATTTGTTAAAGTATTACAACAAAAGTTTAAATGAGACCCTGCTTTAAAACCTGGAGTGATTTTTTTTATTATTATTATTATTCAGTATAGAATTCAAGTCATTATCATATTTTAATGCATGTAACCCATTCATGCTGCTGTCATCACCAGAAAAATAACGTTGGCTACCTAATCATGATCCTAAGGTTTCCTGCTCCTGATTTCAAATTTTGTTCCCTCTACCTTGCTCTTAGTCCATCTCCTGCAGGAAGATTTCTGCAGGCTCAGTAAAAAATCTATAATATCAAGATTATTCTCAGAAGTTCCTATTTCTCAACTCTGTATGAAAACACTGCACACATTGCTGTGCATGTGTCCACCCACTGTACCCAAACACAGGGCTAAAAAAATGAGCAGCTTATGCATTTCATTTCATTTCATTTCATTTCCTGGTTGTGTTGAGTAACGATTTCTGTGGCATTTGCAGCTCCATGAACAGAATTTTGAAATTACCACTCTCCGAATAGATGTTGTCACCGATGGACGGCACGCAGAGGTGGAGTTCACCACGGACTGGCACAAGGATGCTGAGAGGAGAGATCTCACTGTCAACTCCATGTTTTTAGGTAAATTTCATTAACTGTTACATAGATGAAGCAGTGATTTTTTTGAGTTTTGCCAGTGAATTCTGTCTCTGTGTCAAAGGTCTGTGTAAATACGGTTGATAAATCACACATTTCCAAATGAGGGTGTTTCATTGTGTCAGCCACGTTTGGAAATTCATATTCTTGTTTTCTCATATTTTCTAGGTTTGGATGGGACGCTCTATGATTTCTTTAATGGCTATGAAGACTTGAAAAACAAGAAAATCAGATTTGTGGGGAAGGCAGCTGAGAGAATACAAGAAGATTATTTAAGAATCCTGAGATACTTCAGGTAAGAAGTTTTGCCTTTCCTTCATAAATAAACTGTATAAAGTTTCAAAAATATGCAAAAAACATCAGTTATGTAAAAAGAGTTATAGTTGTTATATTTCCTTTCCAACCTAAATTATTTTATGATTGTAAGTGGAACAGTTTTCTAATCTAACATCCAGGAGTTTTCTTTGGCAGATTTTATGGAAGAATTGCAGAGAAACCTGGAGATCATGAACCTAATACACTGCAAGCAATTAAAGAAAATGCCAAAGGCTTGGCTGGAATATCAGGAGAAAGGATTTGGGTGGAACTCAAAAAAATTCTTCTTGGAAACCATGTCAATCATTTGGTTCAACTTATGTATGAGGTGGATATTGCCCAGTACATAGGTAAAGTGAAATGAAGTTTGATTTCCTACTCCTGTATCTTATACAGACAGAATTTTGTGGCAAATTGAGATCAAACTTGAGTTTACACAGAAATTTTATTTCATTTATATCCTATGCTAACACTCATTTGTCTTATTAACACTTCTTTGCACTTTTTGTGTTCTTAGGGCTACCACTTGATGGGAGTTTAGAGGAATTTGCCAGAGTCACTAAAAACATCCAAAACCTGTCTCCAAAACCCATGACTGTGCTGACATCCTTGTTCAAGGGCAAGGATGATGTCACAAACCTGGACCTGAGGCTGAAAATCTCCAAGGAGGAAAAAAACCTTGGCCTTTTCTTGGTGAAGCACAGGCAGGAGTTAACCAAAGGCTCGGGGCCAGAACCACTTAGACCATACCAGGACTTCCTGATGGATGTGAGTGTTCAGATGGTTTCATGTGGGGCTTCACAGTGAACTGAATTGATTTAAAGACATTTCTTAAAAAACAAACCTCTACTGTATTTTAGTAGTTCTGAGTACCCTGTGCTCTGAAACAATTTTTGGACTGACTTAAAAGTCAGTCAGGCTGAAAAATGTCACATTCTATTTCTTGTGACCTTACCTTGCACTGGCAGTTTGCTGTGCTGTCCTATTGAAATATGAAAGAGGAGTTGGACTTCAAAAATTTGGGTTTTTTCTGTGAAATGCAGCTCTGAATTGTGAATGGAGAATCAGTGCAGTTCCTGGTGTTCCTTCCAGGCAGCCTGGGATGTTCTTCCACAGCAAGGTGAAGTCATTTCCAGGTGAATTCTGCACTTGTAGAGCAGCACCTGATACTGAGGGCAAAAACCAGTGCCCAGGGCCAAGCCTGTGTGCCACAGAAAAGGTGATGGAAGGATTACAGCTGTTTATTACCTGGGATTCAGGGAGTCTCCAAGGATCTCCCAGAGCCTGCAAGACTCGATTTTAACTCCTGAGAGGCAGGACAGAGCCTTGCTCCCATAGTCCCAGCTTGTCCAAGAGCTTGCCTGACAAGGAGCAATGGGAATAGCACAGTGCTGAGCACACTTGGAGCTGTTTCTGCTGTTTCACACTGAACCCTCTATTTTTTTTTTCCTTTTTTTCTCCTAGTCTAGGGAAGCTAACACCATCTCCAAGATCTTTGAGCTGCTGAAGTACCAAGGAGAGGAGCAGCTCTTGAAAGAAATGCAGGAATGGACTGTGCCCTCCTTCCCTGTCAGTGGCCACGACCTGAGGAAGATGGGGGTGTCCTCTGGGAAGGAAATTGGGACAGCACTGCAGCAGCTGAGGGATGAGTGGAAAAAGAGTGGATACCACATGGATAAAGAGGAGCTGCTGAGCTGCCTGAAGAAGCTGTAAAGTGAATAATAACAGAACTGATTGTGCCCTGATCCGAGTGGAACTGAGCCTCTCACACATTTCAGTTCTCATTACTAATTCCTGACTTCTGCAAGGACAGGTTTCATTTTGTAATAATGTCAAACACTGTTTGCCAAATTCCACCTTCTCAACCTCTCTTGATAAATATTTACTGTTTTATCATGACTTAGGGCATGAGAGGTGATGGCAAGATTTTTCTCCTTCTGACTTTCTATATCCAAAAAAAAAAAAATCCCAGAATTCCCCACAAAAGGTTGTTTGTATCCTCTAGATGCAAATTAAAAATCATGGAGAGGTTTTTATGTGCCTAGGAGATTGTGTGGAAATAATGGGCTCTACCTTAACTCTTTTTGTACTTAAAGCTGGGTAAGAGATGGAAATACTCACTCCAGCAGTTCCCAACTGCCTTGCCATGGAAAACCAGGCTGGTTTTATTTTCCTGAATTCCAGAATCACTTTTAGGTTAAAAGGATGACTTGGCTGAGTGAGTATCAGGAATTTTCAGTAACTTATCACTGACTAATTAAATCTACAGCAAGCTGGTGAAGGTTCTACATTGGATTTTCAACTTCAGGTGTGAGACAAACGATTAATGTTAATTAACATTAACAAGGGGAGATCCAGCTCCTTGCTTTGGGAATTTGGGGATTTGGAGCAGAGCTGTTCCTGGTCTTTATGAATGTCTTCCTATGCCTGGGGTTTTTGGTGTGCTGTTAAAAAATCTGAGAGCAGCTCTTGTGTGTATAAATCTTGTTGCAGGTTGAAGTTTTCCTACCATGAACCATGGTAATGAATAAACTCCTTTGGATTTCATTTTCCTTGGATATCATTTTGCAACACTAGATGGCAACACTGGAGCAATGCTGGAAAAAATCAGTATTTTGGGCTTTCACACAACTTCCCAGCTGCCTTTGATTTTCCTGGGATGTCTGGGCCCTTAAATAAGTTATCCTGAAGGTGCCTGGGAATTTGTGGGAGCCAGCAAGGGAAGAGGGAAAGTGCTGTTTGTTAGGAAGGAAATCTCCCAAGAACAGGATGGTGCTTAATTTAATGAGGTGATTAAATTGAAGCCTCCTTTGTGTCATTTCTGGAACTACTGAAATCTTGGGAAGGAGAGTGACAAAATTCAGTCCTTTAAAGATTTCACCAAAGTGCAAATCAGCTTTAGGGCAATGGCTGTGGAGGTGGTAAAATATTAACTCTTAACTTTTACCCAAAATTGCAGACAGGGTCCAACTCCCCTCGGAGAGAGGATTTTTAAGGACAAAAACTTGAAATTTTTGATCTTGGCATGGACCAAATGGATACTTTGGACAAAGTTTAGCAGGGAGCTCTTCCCATGACTGCTGAGCTTCAATTTCCAGCTGTTTTCCAGCCTGGATCCAATCCTGCTCCCAGATTTCATCACTGCCTTTTGTCTAAAGGATTGTTCAGCTGTCAGGGGAACCTTTGCACAACTTTGTCCCCCAGGATTAAGGATGACAACCCCAATCATGCCTATGAACAGCAAGGACTGATGTATTTAAATTGATGTTGGTAATGATTAGCCTGAAAAGAGTTTAATCAGAATTATTTACTACACAGTATAGAGAGTTGCATGCTGTAGAGTGCATTGTTAAATCAGTCATTTCAAAGCCAGCTTAATTATTGGTAAGCAGAAATTGATGGGTTTAATTGGAGATTATTTGGCCAAGCTGGTCACTAAAAGCAGGGGGAACCCCAATTCCTGCATCCCTCACTGATAACACAGAGGATCCTGCTACAAATCCCCAGGGAATCACAAAAAACAGCAAAACCAGATTATTCCACAAGCACCTCCATGAACAGTCCTGCCTGGAATTCAGCACAGGGAGCCCCTGTGTTCCAACACCTCTTGAAAGGGTTGAGGTTTCCCATTGGTTTATTGAGTATCTCTGGTTATCTTCCACTACAATTAACCCCTAGGAAAATGAAAGGCATGAAATAAAAAATATTCATATATTTTAGGCAAGCAGTGCCATTGGGATCTGGAAAAATGGCTGGGTTTAAATGAACACTCCTTTCTAAAGTATGGGCTATTGAAATAGCAAAGGGGGAGGGAAGACATGAACAAGTTTGATGCACACATGGTAAAGTTTTCCAATAGATTACTTGACTAATTAAATGATACTCACAATGGGTTTAACAACCTCCCCTCTCTCCCCTGTTACTCCTGACCTTCTCTGTCCTGGGCCAGTTGAGCCAGCACAGACTTGGAAGTGGAACTTTTACTTTTTGCAGCCACCCTGTTTAAAACATATCATAAACCCAAACATTTCCTTCTCCCACCCCAACAATCAGCAAAACCAGGTGAGTTTTGAAACAAATTGAATTTTATTCTTTGCAAATATTTGCAAGCCACAAGATTTGTCAGAAAAGTTGTCCCAAAAGGCAGAGAGAAGGAAGAGTTAAAGCAGAGACTGGGCTACCCCTGGAGCAGTTTGCAGAGCAATTAAAGGTGACAGAGAGAGGAAGAAATGAACTGCAGCACATCCAAAAACAGCATTAATAAAAACCAAAAGAGTATCTGAAATGTTTCAGACCCAGTGTACAAGAGGTTCTACCTATTTGTTAAAATGAAACTAAAATAAATGAAAACTTGCAAAGTTACAGGCTTTGACTGGGGGTGTTGGTGATGCTGCAATGATGCTTGAAAATGAGCAAGTCTGTGCTGTAAATCCTGTGATCCTCAGTCCTGCCCATTGGATTAATTAATTCCTGCATGAAGCTACTCAGCCAATCAATGGGGTAAATGTAGTAAATATTCATAAAATCTGTTTCCTTTGATTAGGTCTCCTAAGCAGTTTTGTCTTTATTTTTCCATACTGATGTTCCAAATTTTCCCTAATTCCCAGCAATGGTTTTCTCTTCAAAACAGAGAAAAAAGCATGGAAAATATGAACCAGTGTAAGGAACCATCCCCAACTCCACAGCCTGGAGTGCTGGATACTCTGATGCCTCCCTGTAAGGACTGCATTCAACCTGGGAAGTGTCATGGACTCCAATACAGCAAACACCACACAGGTTAAGCACATGGAACAGCATCATCAACAGTAAAAATTAGTAAGTGTTAATTTACTCCTGACTTACCTCAATTATAGCATATAATTGACTATATACACTAAACACCAAAAATATGCTTATTCTGGATTCAATCATTGCCATTGTTAATTGAGAATCCAAAAGACTCAGCCAAAACCCCAAAGAACTGAACCTTCAGAAGTTCAGTGACAGCTGAGAGAATCCTTTGGAAATTCCCTTCCCCAGTGAATGTCCCCAGCAAGGCAGCAGAAGGTGCTGGGAGCCACCACCAACCCCACTGAGGGTCACAGGAACAACACACAGCAGGGACCTGGAGGGGAAAAGTAACAAAAGCAGCCAAATGTAGAGCCCAGGTGTGCAGGGCTGGGGGAAAGCCAGGCCTGGGTCCAGTGGATTCACAAACACAGAGCATTCAGAGCCTCCCTCTCACACCAGTGCTTGGCTTTCCAAGCTTCTAATGAATCATTACCAACGTCCAGATTTTATTCTGGATGAACATGAGCTATCAGCACCCTCTGTTTGTTCAGAGCCACATCCCAAATATTGCTTTTCACAGTTCTCTGCCAAGTCAGGGCACTGCACATGGAATTAAAGGTGTCTAAGAAGAACAGAAGCTGCACAGAGGTAGAAAAGTTTCAAAGAACTAAACCTGAGTTACACAATTAATCTCTACATACCTGGCATGACAAATACCCAGCAGCAAGGCCGTGGTTTGGGGAGTTTTTCCAGCTGGAGGTTCCAGAGTGCCATGGGAATCAGGAATCAGCTCCTGGTGTGCCTTGGCCCTCAGCTCATCTGTCCTTGCTGCACCTGCCTGGAGCCTGACACAGAACAAGCAACCACTGGCTCACGTCTTAAACCTGACTACTTTTACATCACTGTGACAAAATTAAGAGTGAATGATAAAAGCTCACAAGAAAAACAAGTGTTTATGTGCACAAGTGCTGAAAAAAATCTCCATTGCCATCACCAAAGTGCATTCTGAGAGGGAAAAAAAAAACAAACAATAAATCAGTGGGAAAAGCTGCCCCAGGTTTGGCACCCAATTTGTGGAGCACAGACAAAATAAAAACCAAACCAAAGATCTACCAAGAAACCTCCCCACAAAAAAAACCACTGCCTTTATTTCTGTTTTATTCTGATATTTTTGTTCTTTATAACCTGATAATGTGAAATTTTACTTTATGATCTGAAAGTTAAAACAATTATCAGAGATTTTTCCTTCCCTTTGTCACAACAAGTAGTACTTAAAAATTACCTCAGTGGGGTATTTTAGAGTCCTTCCCAAACCCCTGGACATCTCCACTGGTAAATGAACCAGCAATAATTTGGGGAAGTAATTGAAGCACACTGAACAGAACATGACAATGCTGTTTTTACCCTCTGGGACTGACCTGTGCACTTCCTATCAAGAGTTTAAAATTTAAGACTTCTAAAGTCAAACGGACTAAACAGATGAGACAACTTGTAAGGAAGAGACACTTCCCCACGGCTTCCATGCTGGGAGGCAGCTGCAATTCCAGCTTTTGCACATTCCAGCACTCAGAAACTCTCAGGCTGCTTCTCTCTTCCATGGTTATTCAGCAAGAAGCAGAGAAACAGCACAAGCAGCAAACCTGAAGGACCTCAGGTCAGGAACAGGGATTCTCAGCACACCACGGGTCAGTGTATTATGGCAAACAAACACTCCACAGCAGCTAAGTGCTATCTACCATCCCGGGAATATTGCATCAATCAGACTCTGCTTAGCGGGATTTTAGTTTCATTTGAGTTTCCATCCCCCTTCCTTCACTGCAAGTGGGAATTACACAAGTCCAGTCTCAAACTGTATCCACGTGGATCACAGATTTCGCGGTGTCCCGCGTGGATCTTCACTCCCGGTGTCCCCAGGCCAGCCCAGGGAGCTGGCTGAGCCCGGTGCCCCGGGGCTGGGAGAGGTTCCTGGGGTTCCTGGGCTGAGGAAGCAGCTCGGGGCAGGGCCCTGGGGTGTCACAGGCACAGCAGGGGCGAGCGGCCACGCTCCGAGTCCTCGCTGTCGCCGTCGCCGTCGGGAATGCGCGGCAGCAGCGCCGAGCGCGTCAGCCCCCAGAACTTGGGAGGGGACAGCTCCTTCCTGGTGGCCGTGAACTTCCAGCCCATGTGGCTCCCACAGATCCTGCACTGGGCGATGGTCCAGGCGTACCTGGCGAGCACAGCAAAGCCTTGGTGAAGGAAAAGGCCTCTGGGAAATGATTCGGCACACAACAAACCCCTAACGGGGTCTGGGGGACAGTCCCAAAGAGAAACTGGGAAACAATCCCCAGACTGAGTTTGGGTGACAGTCCCCCAAACTGGAATTGGGTGACAATCCCCCAAACTAGATTTGGGTAAGAATGTCAGGATGGATTTGGGTAACAATCCCAAACTGTATTTATTAGTATTTTCAACTTAAGGTGTGAGACAAACTATTAATGTTAATTAACATTAAAAAGGGAAAATTTGGAAACCAATTCCCAGCTGGATTCAGGTACCAATCCTCAGGAATCCCATCTAAAAACCTGCAGAGCTTCAAAAAATAAAGCAAAAAACCCCACAAACATCCCATCCTCAAAGCTCTCTCTTGCCTCTTCAAATAGAGGAAGCAACCAAAGCTTTTAATTGTCCCAGGTTCCTGCAGTGAGAAATACTGAGAGCCCTAAAGAAGGCTCAGAAAACTGCTCAGAGTAAATTATTTTATGAGAATGGAAGTGATTTTTACCCTGCTCCTCAAATACCAGGGACTGCTGCACTTCCCACAGCAGCAGAGCTTTTCTCAAACAGTTTTATGAGGTAGAACATGAATATTTCAAAGCCATCATAAAAGAGCTGAGAAAACACAAAAGGATGAGCAATATTAACTCCAGATATTAAAAGTCTCAAATTTTCTTCAGGGAAAAGTTAAAACTTGTGACAGAAATATCAGACATCCTCCAAGTCATTGCTCAGTTCTGTGTGATATTCCAGAAAAAAAATCCTGGATGCAAGACCTGTTATGATTATTAGGCCAACTTTTACATCAAAACATTTAATTCTGTTACTGTCTCTGAGAGGCAGACTCATTATTAATCATTTTCTATTAAAATAAAATCAAAGATAATCAGATCAATACAAATGTTATTAGTTTTTAATTTCATGTAACATTTATTCAGGTTTTAGATATAAAAATCTATTTCAGTATTTATGTATTCTGGTTTTCATTTGCACTAAAGCTGTGTGGAAACAATTCTGAAAACAGTTGCACTTTAAACAAAGAAATTTCCAGACAACTTGGTTTAAAAAGTTTAGATTCTAAACCATGTTTTAAAATCATAGTATCTCCCCATTAAAAAAAATATTAAACTCTGCAATATTTTATGTGATTTTTCCATTTTATTCTGCATTTTGAATAAATCTTCATTCACTTCCTTATTTTTTACACGAGCAAAATGATGAGATGTGCCTAAAAACCTCACTATTTTACTATTCCACCCTCCCAGAAATAGCCAATTTAAGGTGATTTTGTAATAAAATGGTGCTGCCCTTACCCAGGGAACCAGCTGTGCTCTGTGGAGGGGCGTCCATTGAGACTCAGGTTGGAGGCTTTATATACAGTGAGGGTTTCATGGATGTATCCATGGGGATTCACATAGGCTGCCATGGGCCCACACAAGGATAAGCTACAACACACAAGGAATTTTGTCAGAGAGCAAGGAAAAATAAAAATAAAATTTAAAAAAAACAAACAAAAAAAACCCCAAAAAACCAGACCCAAAGGGTGGCAAATGTAAACAGAGGAGAAAAAAAAAAAAAAAACAAAACACTTCTGGTAGGGGAGAAAAAATATTAAAAATGGAAAGAAAATAGATGTTAATTTAAAATATCATTGCTCAAATTGGCTTAGAATTGCAGAGAAGTACACAATAGATTCATCCTGGTATTGCTTTAAACAGGAAGTTTCAAGAAAAACAAGGAAAATGTAACTTTAAAAGTAAGCAAGAATGTTCATTTATTGCACCAACTTCTCAGCATCTTCTGTTACAAGTTCATCATATTGACACAGCAGGAATTGTGGTGTCTGCAATCCATTATTTGATTAGAAGATAAGAAATGGCTTTTAATTACCCCATCAGCTCCTTATCACACTGATAAAGAAAAAAACTGTGGGGAGTTTTTGTTCACCCAAAGCATCTCTGAAAATTGCCTTTATCAGAGGGGATGGGGCTGATGGGAGTTAATCAAGATGAGAAGCAGTGACAAGGCTGACAGAAGCAGCAATTATTTGGGAAATGTAAAAACATGGCAGATATTGTCCAGGGCAAAGAGAGAATGGGGTCAGTTATCAGCAATAACTTTAGATTCTTAAAAACAAAAAATGGATCCCAACATGGGATGGTTTAAATAGGAACCTTCCCTGCATGCCAGCATCCTGGGAGCCTCTTTATATCCCCTAATTAGTGCATTTTAATTTGCTCTTGTGGCCTGTTGATAAATAAATAAAATTTAGGGGATCAGAAATTTTATTCAGAAATAGCAGGATGATGAAAAAGTCTTTATGTGACACAATTAGATTTCAAATTGTTCACTGCAATGTCCTGGAAGTGTGACACAACACCAATTTCTGTTCCAATATACCTGGAAATGCTGAGATTTCCTAACTTTTCATTAAAAAAGCTCAAATATAAACTCTCTATAAATATTTACTTACATTTTATTGGAGCCATGGCAAACCCAGCAGTTTTAAGACTTAACCCAGTTTAATCTGCTTTGCTGTGCCCGTGTTTGTGACCAAGGAGCTGGCCAGGATGAAGAGTAATAAACTCACCTGAATATTTCATTCTTGGTAGTTATTTCTGTGTCTTGGCATTGCTTACAACAGAGAGATGTACACTGGGAAAGAGAAACAAAGAAGATAATTTCATTAATTTCCAGATGAATGTCAGCAGAGGGAAATAATAAAAAATAATAAATAATAAAAAATGGCTCTCCCTCTCCATTAGAACAGACTTTGGACCAATTGCTTTGTTCATCTGAGCAGCAGTCACTGATATGGGATATATTTTTCTATGCATTTTATTTATTTAAACATTAATTATTATCTAAAAGACGTAACAATTTTCCTATCATCCCTTCACCAAAAGATGCACACACATAGAATTGGATCTGACTCCACACAGATAATAAATGAGCCAACCTTTTAAGGTCTCTAAAGGCTAATTTAGAAAAAACAACCTTTGCTCTTCTGCAATAGAGCACAGAAAAGGCAGATGAGACAAATGCAATCATTAAGTCTTTCTTAAATTTGAGGGTACTGTAGATCAATGGGTTCAATTTCCTCAGAAAAATAGGTAAAACATATTGATCTGTCTCCTGGAGATTATAACAGATTAATTCATCTTCTACAATTCCTATAAAGTAGAACTAAACAATTCATCACTGACACTGCCCAGAAAAGCAGCATTTAAATCAGCTCAGCAGAACACTCCCATTCATTTTCAGGACATAAATTACTTGTACTTCTTTTTAAGGGTAATGATGTGAAATTCCCCCAAAAATGAGCCACAGGATTTTGAAATAAAATAACTGTAAAAAGCCATAATGCACTCCCCATTCTGACACACTAACACAGAACAGTTACACACTTACAGACCAAAATATCAAATGATGATGATGAAAACACCTTTTGGGCTTAGGCTAAAAAGCAACTTTTAACTTGAATTTATGAGGGCAATTTAAGTTTTCCTGTCTCTCTGGAATTTATGGAAAATATATAATTACTGAACATGAACAGCTGTCAGTAGCACTTGAGTATCAGGGTGTATTCAGAGCTTCAACTCAGAAAAGAAAAGTGAAATTTAGTGTGATTACAGCCTCAGGCAAAAACCTGCCCATTTCTTCCTCAGAATTTGGAAGAGAGGTTTTGTGTCTCCTTTCTTTAAATTTCTGGTGCATGAGCTTTGGAAAGAGGATCACTATTAAAATGACCCTCAGGTCACTTTTCCCCAGAAACAGGCAAGAATTTAATGACAGTACTCAGTACTTTCTAGACAAACAGGCAAAGTTTCCACTGCTCTGTACCCATTAGACAAACACAGTTATTCAGAAAATATCGATTATTGTACAGAAGTGTATTACACATAAATAAAACATTTAGAACATGACAAGCCCATGGCAATGGAAAGAAGGGAAGGGAAACAAGTTTTTGAACAACTTAACAAGGAACTGCCTAAGAAATAAATGTGTCTTTTATAAAAAAAAATCTGTTTAATCCAATCTTTAGATTTATGCTCAATACTATGAAGATTTTGCTACAAAATCCACAGGTTTCCATGGTAAAATGATATTTAATTGTGGTGTCAGTGTGGGGCTGTGATGGTTGTTAACAACACTGGACTTCTAGCACCATCTCTTGGCTAAAAAAGTGCTGTACTTCTAACAAAAGCAAATATTATGTTTATGTTATGTTATTATTATATTTTATTATATGCTTCTTGCTTGCTGCCAAACACAATCCAGCACTGAGAGATCATTTTCCTTTTGAGCAAACTTTTGATTAAAGAACACAACGCTCCGATTCATCCTCTGGAAAGATTATCTGGAAATTCCATCATTTCTGGAAGAGATTGTTAACAGCCACCCCTTTTTTTTTTTTTTTTTTTTGGCAATTTGATGGCCAGTAAAGAAGAATAACTCACTTTGTTCATGATATCCAGCTCACAGCGGAGCCTCTGCACAGCACTGCCTATTTTGAGCAACTGGATACGTAAAGCATCATCAATGGGCAGGCAGGCAGCAACTCTGTAAGAAAAATCTAGAAATGAGAAAGCAGCAGGTCTGTTAGAATTAACAGAGAAATAATCCAGGTAATTATCTAAGCTGTGGTGTCTTAAATTAAAAAAAAAAAAAAATAGAATGTGGGTTCATAAAATCTCGTACCTACTGGGTTTGATGGAAGAGATTCATCTTTGAGGTTTTCATCCCACTCGTGGAGCTGCCTCTTGACTCTTTCCATCAAGGTTTCCTTTTGTTAGAAGAAAAGCCTAATTTAAATACATAGGTATTGCTGTTTGCTTCTTAGGAAAAAAAAAAACAAAAGGGAAGCAAAATGTAGAGTAAGCTCTTTTCCCTAAGTGGACAGTGGGTTTTAATTGAAGAATAATTAAAGAATCACTTTGTACCTACATATTTTAACTGGTTTTGTTCTGAGACAGCACAGAAGGAACAGAATCTCTGCTATCCAGACATTTGCTCTAAGAAGGAGGGAACAATCACAGAGGGGCAAGGCCTTCCTGATCTTTTCACATCACATTGAATAGAAAATGCTTTAAAATGGAAATTATGAGCCAACAAAATTTAAGCTTTTATATTATCCCATACTTAGTTATTACAACTATAAAGCCCACTGCAGGTTATTTGATTTAAAGGTGAACTTACAGCATCATAGAGAGAGTAGAGCCAGGGGGGCCAAGATGTCAAACTTGCACAGTGGAACTTCCTCTGAAACCACAAATATTTATTCTTTAACAAAGGCAGATTTTTGGGACAATTTTTTTTTTTTTTTTTAACAACTGAAACAGGGAGACAGACCTGATTATTTAAAGATATAAAAAATTATCCCCATCAGGACCAGCACTTCACTGTGAAGCTTCCAAACCCATTTTCAGATGCACTGAGGGCTAAGCCTTCTGAACAGGACAATATCTGGATTTTGTCACAAAACCTGTCTCTGCATTAGAGGTATTTCAGATGTTCAGTAATAAAAACTTATGTCTTTCAAAAGGGTATCTATCTGAAATGGAGACAGTTCAAAATTTAAGTGCTATTAACAGTGCATCTGTTCCTAAATCTTCACCAGCTGTCCCTGCAACCACCAAACTTCCACCAGTGTAATGTCATTTGCTTAATTAACCAATTTTCTCCAGTGATTTCTGAACACAGAAATTTAGAGCTTTAGTTAATAAAAGCAGCACACAACATAACTACATTGCTTTTCAAAAGAGGAGCTCATATTGCACTGCAAATGTGTACAAATTCAATTTTAATCCCCCTCTTGAGGGCAACTCTCCTCATTTACAAATTACACCAGTGGAGAGATGGAGGTCAAAGGACAATTACCCTGCTCTGGATCTTCTTCCCAGGATTTTCATTTCAGCCTCACCTGACAGAACCAGCCTTGGAAAGGGATTCCCACTTCACAGCCCAGTGTTCCTGGGCTCATTAACTCACATGAACTTGGGCAGGAACTCTTGAGAATCAAGAGCTCTTTGTTATCAATGGAGGTTTTTATTTGATTTTGAGAGTACAAGAGTTCAAAACCATTGAAGAAAAAAGCAAATCCAAACATGAGTCAAGTTACCAGGACTCTGTATTAATTTCTGTAGTTCCAAAGATCTCTACAGAGACAGATTTCAAGCTAACTTCTCTGTGTCAGTGACCAAAACAATGGAATAAATAATAAATCCAGATATAAACTGTATTTATTACAGTCCCAGAGAGGCTGTGGATTCCTCTTCCCTGGAAGTCTCCCAGGATAGGCTGGACAGGACTTGGAGACACCTGGGATAGTGGAAGGTGTAGAGACACCTTCCATTGGGATGGAGGGGCTTTAAGGACCAAACCTTACTTGGAATTGTGTGATTCCATAAAAAAGCAGGAACTCGGAATCTGCCTTCCCTGTTGTGCCTCCTCCTCTACAGATGGAATTGGATATTGACTCTCGAGACACCATCAGAAATTAAAAATACACAAGCAAAAGAAGCAAAGCTGTAGAATAACTTCTCACCTTCTGGTACTTTTGCCACCACTGTCTGATGGCTCTGTCCTGCCAGGAGGGTTTGGAAGAGGGAATGACATGGCACCTGCTGAGGGACTGCAGCTGCACTGCTGACATGGTGGGGGGCAGCACTCGTTCAGGCAGGATCTGAACTTTGGCCTGCTGGATTCTGAGAAACCAAACAAAAACATGAGGTGTACACTTAATTTTTTAAAACTTTTTTTCAAATACACGCATTTAAAAAATGGATCTGAACCTTTTTATTTTAGAGTACTACAGATCTGTTGTGGTGGACAGAAATACAGACAGATTGGCGGGGACAACACAGCTGAATGTTTCACAATCTCAGCACTATAGATTTAGATTTTTTGTCTCCTCAAGTTACTTTTGGCATAAAAAAAACCAGCTCTTCCATCTCAATGCCTCGGTTTAGCTGAAATGCACTTTGCTATCTTCAAACCACAAAAGCTTCTGTGCTCAGCTCGAGGTCAGAATCAGCAGAAATAGGATACAGACTCTGATCAGATTTTAATATGCCAGCATCAAAGGTCACCTCTTCCACAAAGACCTCAGCATATGTTATGTGGCTACTAAAAATGCTGTCCAGCAGGAAAGACTTCATGTTTTATCAGGATTATACAGCATAAATCCTGAAATACTGAGGGCTGTGTCATTACAAATTCCTAATTCTCTCACAGGGACAGCACTGAACTGGTAACTTACAATAAATTATAAGATTATGTTGTGCCAAAAGTACTCAGGAATCAGAAACACCAAGAATTATGGAAATGTTCTTCTTGCTAAGGAGCTCTGGACAGTGAATTCCCAGCAACAAAGCTGCTGCAGTTGTCCAAGCACTGCCACCATGTGTCCAAGCAGGGCTTTTCCTAAGCTGTAACATTCAGAATTTGTTATTTGGAACCAAATGTTAGAGAGCAAATAGCAAAGGCATTCATTCAAAGGCATTCATTTCTTCAGCTGCAGGTCACAAAGCCACAGAAATGCTGCTCCCAGGCCTCTTTCCAAAGCAATGCCAGCTCTAGATTTACAGATCTGGAGTAATTTTTCACAAGCCTTGCAGAAAATACGACAGAAGCTCCAGCAATTGTGCTAGGAATTGTCACATGCTCCCAGATCAGTGCTGGAGCCTGGACCTGTGGCCAGTGCCACTGCCATGGTGCAGGGCACAATGCCAAGGATTTGAAAATGAGGGAACACTCAGCATATTCTTACTGCATGTTCAGGATCTGGACCACTTTTCGAAATGGAAAAAAGCATTAATTACATAATATGTTAAAACTAGTCAGGAGAGCCTCTAAATATCCCAGCTATCAAACTGGAATATAGAAAAGAAGAGAATACTCCTATCAAAGTTGACTTGAGCACAGAATTAACTGCATTCTTTTCTTACCCATCTGATTGTGTTCGTATTTCAAGCACCTTGAACCTCTGTCTTCCTATTGCTTTCACCTTGACTGTTTCAACTCCATATTCCTGCTCTTCTCTGTAGGCATAGATTTCTGCTGTCGTTCCAAAATGTGCTTCCCTCTCATGTGCATTACTAAAAGTAACAGAATTAAAGATGAATTAAATTAATTACCCCCACTCCAAACGACACTGCTCACTCAGACTCCAGTCTGCCTGCACTGACTGTACATGACTGACCTGATCAAAAAAGCAATTTTTGGTGAAATCCATTTAACTAATCACAATAATAATTTTTCAATTATAAAGCAACTTCTATTGTTTTGGTTGGGATTTTTTTGCCAGGTGACTTGGTTTTATTTTAGGGTCTGGATGTGACATTCTGGGATCACCAGTGTGTCAGCATTTCAAATGCAGACACTGGAATCACCAACATTCTTTGGATTGATTCTATAACAGGAACTGTTCCCACCTCCCACACAATTAATCCATAGTAAATTGCAGGGGGAAGAGGGAGGAACATTCCCAACTTCTGGCACTGATCAGCTTCTCTCTTCTGCATTTTTCTATCACCTCCTGTCTCTCAACTCTACTGTGAAACATTTGCCAGTGCTTGTTAATTCACACACAAAACAATCAACAATACAGCTCTCAAAACAAGAATGTGACTTTTACATTTCAGGTCAAGGCTTATTCTTTAACAAGATGGAACAAACAGTTACTGAAATGAAGAGGATGCTCAAACAAGGAAGCAGATCAGCACTTGCTGTCTCTCCACACAAACATGTGATACTGTCAAGCACCTACACTGCCATTACATATTGAAAGACAATTTCTGTTCAACAATTTCAGCTCGTTCTCGAGCACAGAACTGATGCAACCATCTGCTTTTGCTTTAGTACCCACAGAAACTGTGCTAAAAACATGCTGCACACACCAGCAACCCGCCCGTGGCTTTTACCTGTATGCAAGGACAGCAAAGGTTCTGTCTTTCTGAATTAAATTCCGCACCATGCTAACCTCTTGGGGGCGGAAGAGCTGCAGCGGCAGCGTCTGGCCGGGGATCAGCATCACCATCACCCGGGGCAGCACGGGGATCACCTGGCAGCTGTCGTCATCGTGCACCGTCCTGCCGTGGAACTCCTCCATGTCCGAGCCCAGGTACTGCCAAGGGCAAGCAGGGACACTCAGGAAGGGGTGGGAGGTCAGGGAGTGTCGCTAGTTGGGGGTTTTTGGGGTCTCTTTGGGATCCCCGAGGCTGCTCCTGCAGCCCTCAGTGATGGAGCACGGTCCCCAGCCTTGCCCAGATGGAATTTGGGCTCGTGGGGAGCTCTCAGACCAGCAGGGTACAGAGACCAGCACATGCAGAGAGGCACAAATCCATGGTTTATTCTATGAAGGCTTCCTGTCTGCACATACCCACGGCTGTTGTTTTACAGGGGGTTTATATCTTCTGAGGGTTTTACAATTTGTACCAATTACCAAGGGAATTCTACTTTGTAACCAATCCCTGAGGGATTTCACATTCAAAGCTGGCCTAGGGATACTAAAAGAGAATGAATCACTAATATTGAAGATAGAGAAGAGGGTCTACCAAGGGGGGGAAGCTGGATTCCTTTTTGTATTTGTCACTTCACAAGCCATTTCTTATCTCTAATCCATGGTTTTCCAAGGAGCTTGTTCTGAGGATGCAGGGAAACTTTCTTCTTTATGAATGTTTTCTGCTCCCTCCACAGGGGAGGACATGGACACCACGGGGAGCACCATGGAGCTGCTCTGCTGCCAGGAAGGGCTGGGACAGGTGGGGCTGTTCAGCCTGGAGAAGGCTCCAGGGTGACTGAATTCCAGTATCTGAAGGAGCTACAGGAAAGATGGACACAGACTCTTTCCAAGACATGGAGTGCCAGGACACAGGGAATGGCTTCCCACACTGCCAGAGGGCAGGGCTGGATGGATTTTGGGAAGGAATTCCTCCCTGGGAGTGGCACAGTGTGCCCAGAGCAGCTGGGGCTGCCCCTGGAACCACAAAGTCCAAGGCCAGGCTCTGAACATTGGGACTTGGAGCTCCCTGGGATAGTGGAAGGTGTCCCTGCCCAGGGGGTGGCACTCGGTGCCCTTTAAGGTTTTTCCAACCCAAACCATTCTATGATCTTATGATTCTGTGAAAATAAAATGAAGTTTGAGGCTTAAGAACATTACAGTAAAACTATGCAAAACCTATTTAAATCCCATTAGGATATATTAAATGGACAACACATAAAAACATACCATATGTGATGTGGGCAAACTGGTATCAAAATTAATGATGTTTGGCTTCTCAGCTTCTTTACCATCTTGGTCTTCCACTTCCATTTCATTGTCATCCTCTTCCTCACTCTCTACTGATAAGCACATACAGAATATTGAGTAGAAGTCAATCAGCAAAGACTGAGATACTGAAAAAAAACTGAGAATCAGAGAAATGCATTCAATATTCCCAGGCTACAGCCTTGCACAGGGCAATAAACCAGAGAAAAATAATTTTATTGCTGTTACACCAAAACCATCATTCTATAGAAAGGGTCAAAAGCTGGTAATTTATTTCTGAAAGGCTAAAGAACAACTTCCCTTGGAAGAAAACAATAAACAAAGGCTGTCAGTTCAGGTTTGCACTACAGTGGTACTTCCTTATCTCAGCTCTAAAGGCTTTTTCTGTGTGCACACCAGGATCCAGATAAATTCATTCCTTGCAGGATGCTGAGTGAAGTGTCTGAGGCTGCACAAACCTCAACAATCAAACTGCAAGTGAGTAAGAAGCAATGGGAAATTCCGAATTCATGCAGAGACTCCTGCTGGTATTTTAGACAATTTAATTGCTGTCATCCTCTGCTGTGTGTACACTAAACACAAACCCAGCAAAGGAACTCCTGAGGAAACAAATCACCAAGGGATTTTAGATATAAAATAGTATTTTAAAACTACTGCTTCCTTCCCATTTCTCAGCCAATTCCAAAGTAATTTTCAGGCAAGAGGACAATTAAATTATCAGTCACTGCATTAACAGACCCTATTCAAACATTACTTATACACCATATTATGTCTAAACTAAATGTTAGCATAAACCAATCTCCAAGATTCTTACACCAAGAGCTACTGGGTAATGCATAATCCCAGCAGTGCTGAAAAACATCATTTAGACCATGAAAGCTATTACAAGATGGAAAAATATATATTTCTACAATAGTCTGTCTAGTTGCCTGCCTTTGCAATTAGTACCTTCTTAAAAATAATCCAGAGTTGAAAATGTAAAAGGTGGAGGGGTTCTCTCATCCTAAAGGGCTCTGCAGGGAAATCTCAAAAAAGAAAGATGCTGCAGAAACAAAGAATTTTCCTTCAGAAATGGGAGCACCACTAATTTTACTATTTCTGAGAGTAGGAGGACAAGAGAGCCTTGAAGAAGACATTAAAAGCTGATTTTAGAGAACCTTTTTTCCCCCTCTTTGGCCTCCAGACACATTTGTTAAATGCTCCCACAAAATGTTTAGTCACTGCTCTTACTTCTGCTTCACCTCACTTATGTTTTTATAAATAGTTCACAGTTTACAGAACCTGCTCTTACAGATCCATCCTATATTGCATTTATCTCAGCAAGAAATGATCCAGCAGGACAGGAAAGGAGGTTACAGACTCTCTTTGGTACTGTACCTAATTACAGTCCTTTCAGCAGTGACACACCATCTGCCTAATGACTGTTAAAAATAATCCACACCTATATGAAATTTCTTATATTTAATTGGCAACCCTAACCATGAACAATTACAAAATGTTTAAGATGTCCAAAACAGCCACTATTTTGCTTAGTTTGACGGAGGAGAAGAACAGGAAGTTTTTGTTTGGTTCTGGGGCATCACTGCAAAGATGGGGGAGAGGGAATAAAAAAAAAAAAATTTTGATTTTTCCCTGTGCTCCCATCCGGCTGCATCCATCATTAGCAGTTTTACCAGGGAGACGCTGTCCCACTTGTTTTTCTGAACGCAGAAGGAATTAGCAGCAGTTGATTGGAAAGAATTGTGCCCTGCAAACTTTTGCTGGCTGTTGCCAAAAGCGCACAGTGGCTGCTGTGTGGTGGTGGTGGCTGAGGGACGATGACTCATTTCACTGCAGCAGCACCAGGCGGCCCAAAACACAGCAAACCCCGGCTCCTTCCCTCTCCTCCTCCCCCTCAGCTGGCAAAACAAGATGAAGCTTTTTACACCCCCCCCAACTACTGGGTTTTATTTATCTCTAAATTCCAGGATTAGCAGCACCTCCAGAACAGAAGAAGGAGGGAAAAGCGAGAGCTGAAGGCTCCCCTGCATAACAAAAAATCACATTTTCCTCACGTTGATTCACTAACACAACCCAACCCAACCCACTCTCAATGCCTTTGTGCAGAAACGAGGAAATATGAACTTCATTTAAGGAAAAGGGACAAAGTTATATATACATCGTATTAAGGTTATATTGAGGCTGTATTTCCTAAAATATTCAGGAAATAACTTATTAAGGTGATATTAAAGCTATATTTCCTCAAATATTCAGAAAAAATTGCTTGTATTGCAGTGATATTAAGGCTGTATTTCCTAAAGTATTCAGGAAATACTTTCTTATTATTTAAAACATACAGGCCTGAAGAGGTCACAGAATTTCCTGCCATGGGAAATGATGCTGGTTCCTGGCAGGATTTCCTGCTCCCTTCTCTCTTGCAATAATGCTTCTTTCCAGTTAAGCACAAGCTGCTTCCCAAACCATTTGATCTCCTGTCAGCGTGGAGGCACTATATACAGAAAACTCCATAATTATGCAATAATTATGCGTGATTCCCTGGATGAGGAATTGCACCGGTGTGTGTGTGTGACAGATAACAGATAAACCGGGCTGTACATGGGATCCAGCACTGCCGTCCACACCGTCCTGAGCACCTCTGCTTCCCTGCTTGTTTACACTGGAAAACAGAGCCGAGACTTCCTAGAACAGAGTTTTCCTCAGCCTTTGGGTTTCACTGTACAGAGAAGCGCCTGCTTTGTCCACTCTGGTGGAAACCCCACCGTGCCTTTCACCCCATCAGCGGCCCCAAGGATCCGTGACGGCTTGTCCCTTCCTGCAGAGCACACCCACGGCTTCCATGGAAAACCCACGGCCCCACTGGAGCACCCACGGGCCCACTGCAACACCCACGGCCTCCAGGGAACACCCACGGGCCCAGTGGAACACCCACGGCCTCCAGGGAACACCCACGGGCCCAGTGCAACACCCACGGCCTCCATGGATTCGTAGGATCGCAGGAGCAGAGGCCGCAGGAGCCCGCGGTCCCACGGGCCAAGGCTCGGCTCTCGCCGGCCGGCAGCGCCCACGGCTCCGCGGGCCCTCAGCGCTCCCCGCATCGCTCGGGGGCTTTCCCCGCCTCTCCTCCCCTTCGCTTTCTCTTTCCTTCTTCTTCTCCTCTCCGCCTCCGCTTCCTTCTTTCTTTTCTTTCCCTTTCTGTTTTCCCCTTTCCCTCCCGGCCCCGCCCGCCGAGCCCCGGCCCGGCGTCTCCCTCCCGGTACCCCGGTGCCCCCGGCCCGGCCCGGCCCTCACCGGGCACTAGCTGGAGGTGGTTCCCCATGTTATCCTGGGGCTCTCCGCCTCGCTCCTCGGCGGCCATCGCTGTTTACCCGGAGAGCAGCCTGGGAAGGCGGCGGGGCGGGGGCAGGAGGCGGGCGGAGGAGGAGCCGGAGCGGGGCCGGGAGCGGGGCCGGGAGCGGGGCCGGGAACCGCGGGCGGACCGAACCCGAGGGTCCGTGCTCAGCCCCGGGGCTCACACGGACCGGGGGCGGTGGTTCCTGTGCCCTTTCCCCTCGGGGGTGGCGGGGGACAGCGGTTCGTGCTCTGCTCACAGGACACGGCTGTGGGTGACAAAGGGCAGAGCCGCCCCGGGTGGCACCTGCGGCGAGTCCCCACGGCGCCTCATGGAAGAGGGGTTGGGTGTGGAAATAAAAATAAAAAAAAAATAAAATCCGCGGCGCGTTGAACTTTGTGTGTGAATTGCTTGAAAAGAAATTCAATATAAAATAATCTATCAGCCCAAGAGAGACTTGGAGAGGGTGCAGCGAAAGGCCAGGGAGGTGCCGAGGGCATTGGAGCATCTCTGCTGGGAGGGAACGCTGAGTTCTTCGACCCCGAGAAGAGATGGCTGGAAGAGGATTTTATCACACAAATTTTAGTAATTTAATTATTAAATTGATTAATGCCAAGAGGATGGAGCTGGGCTTCTCGTGATGGTGCCCAAATGGCACAGGAGGAAGGGGCACAAACTGATGTCCAGGAATTCCACGTGGGACATGAGGAAAAACTTCCCTGCGCTGGAAAAGATGCTCAGAGATGATGGAGTGTCCTCCCCGGGGATATTCCAGACGTGTCTGGGGACAATCCTGTGCTCGTGGGACTTGTCAGCAGAGTCCTGTGCTGATGTGAGCTTGGTGGCATCACCAGAAATGGTTCACAGGGATGCAGACCCGGCTCATGCACCCCAAAAAGTTCGATGCTGCTGCCTCTGCACTGCCCAACTCTCACACAAACCCTCTGTCTCATCATTTATTGTCATTTCCTTCCCTTTTTAAAACCCTTCAAAAATCCATATGGTGGCCCTGGGGTTTCTCTCGATTAAAATGTTAGGGTTTTATTGGTGAAATTTTTATTGCATTCTTTGTTACAAATCACTAAACCCATACGGTGCTCCTGAGGATTTCACCATTTCTCTATCTCAGCCCTGTTTGTTGTTTTCTCCCTAAAAAGGCTTTTTTTCTTTTTTTTTTATCAGGGAAAAATTCTGCACTTTCTGCTTTTCTCTTCAGTATCTCCCATTTCAGTTCAGCACTAATATTCTCCCCGCATCAATGACAGAACAGACCGATGATTAGCCAGCAAGCAAAACACTAATTTTTATACTTTTTAAATTCAGAATTAAAGTGGTTTAGAGAACCAAATTTAAAAGACAAATAAGCCTGTAATTTCCTTACCATCGTGGGTGGAAAATTCCCAAACAATCATTATCTATACTGACCTGAATGGGCCTTTAGAGGAACAATCAATACCACATTTGCCAAACGAGCACGAACATGTCCCTGATGATACATTAAGCATTTATAAAATACAATAATCACTTAAATGATTAAGTTATGATTCCATAACTTTTTCTACATTGTCTGAGTGTAATGCACATAATTGCAGGGTATTGTATCTGATAATTTACCATAATTTTAAAAAAAGAGATATTTTTATTATCAGGCTGGCCAATTAAAGAATTAAAAAATTATGAGCCCCTTCTCCAAACCCTGGGATTTTATTAAGAAATATTATGCTAAATATTTTTCAAATTCTTTTGATATGCTAAAATATTTTGATTTCTGTTGGTTTTTTACTAAATTGCTGGGGATATATTTGAGTCACACTTTTAAGCTTGTTTCTGCACACTTGAGGGACAGATCTTATTTTTTAGTGGCTTCTGGGATTCTCCAAAAATTCACATGACCCAAGGAGCTGGGTTTTCTTTTAGGAAACCCTAAATTCAATAATAATCATAATAAAATGATAAGCAGAAGACTCTGGGAGTGTTTTGGATGCTGTTGCAGCTCTTTTTCACCATAACTCTAACACCTCTGTCCATGAGCACTGTAACTCCAGCAAGAGCTTTAAATATAAATTCAGCCCCCAGATTGGGCATTAACTCTAATTTAGACTCTGACTATAATTTACAGACATCACTCTCCACCAGCTTTTTCTACAGGGCTGTAGTGAAGACACTGAGGATTTGAGGTGAAGATTTTTTTGAGATAAGTGACTTTTGTTAAGTTCCACGTCACCATCAGGACGTTTCCTAAATGCTTTAAGGTATAATTAATTTTGAGGGGTTTAAATTCAACGTGCTAGAAAACACGTTTAACATATAAATATTGATATTTATTATCACAAAAAGCTTCTTTTCACACTTGAATTGCTCCCAGCACAAGCTTTCAGACTGGGAGCACTGGAATTTGTTTCCTAGAGGGGCTTCATCCCCAAATTCATCTCCAGTGGCTGGTTGGCAATAATTGCAAACTTGTTCTTGATTAACCATTGAGTCGTTTGGAGGCAGAGGATGTTAAATCACCTTGCCAGCAGAAAAAGAAACAAAGGGACAGGAATGTAAAGCATATTAAAATGTAGTCCTATTTAGAATTTAATTTAGTGTTAATTTAGTTTTCATCCTGGGTCATACTCAGGATGAGGAAAGCGAGGGCTGAGTGTTTGTTCCCTGATTTCAGGTGCAGTTTTCAACACAAGGAATTTGCAAACCAACACCAGCCTCCTCCTGGTCACTCATTCACTGAGCAGATCATTTCTCTACCAAAAAATACAACCCTGCCTGCCCAAAAGATGCCATCTGGCCGGTTTCTTATTTAACTTTTCTTCCCATTTTCCTGCTGCTGCATCCCCTTCCTGACTATGCTCAGCAGGAAAGCTGAGTGACTGGTGAGAGCTGGAATAAGAGAAACTGAGAGCAGCTCTGCTGCCAAAATCTTCCCGGTGTGAAATCCCAAAGCTCCTTTTCCATCCCTCAGCTCCCTTCTCTTCACACTGGTTGAGAAAAGAAGTTGTCTAAGCACCTGGTGCCCACCTACGTCCTTGAACGAAGTGGAAAATTTAAAAATTGCCGATATTGCTGGGAGAAGAGGCACTAGATGGTGCTGTAACATCCCCTTTTGCAGGTTTTCTCTGGCACAATTATTCCGCGGGGCTGCTCGGCGAGCTTCGGGGCTTCTGTTTTTAGAGGATTCACCGCAAACAATAGAAAAGTTTGATTTACAACGTTATCCTTGGAAAAGTTTTGATCTACAACGTTATCCTTGGAAAAGTTTTGATCTACAACGTTATCCTTTTAAATGAGGGTTTTTTTGTCTCTGCAAAGTGCTGCTTTGACCGGGCTGTTTAAAAAGGAGTGTGGATAGTCTAATTAAACTGGTAAAAGCTGTGTGTACTTGTGCCATTGATTTCTGCCCTGCCAATAAATTGGCTCATTATCCACCCAAACCTGCTGTTCCAGGCAGAACCAAGCAATTTCTGCAAGTATTCCGAAATAAAACGTGACTCCCCACCTTTAGACAATTTATTAAACACTGACAGTACAAAGCAGATATAGGACAAAAAAGAAAATCTATACTCCAGATATGGAAAAAAAACAAACAGTCACCAAAAAATCCATGAAGCCACTTTCTGACCAATAGCCCCAGCACTGAAGACACTTCTCATGTCCACATGGCCATGGAAATTTCTGGCTTTTCCAGTGACCAGCTGGACTTGCTACTCCCTTTGTCATCACTTTATTGCACAAATTAGGAAGAAGTTTTACCTGCCAGTCCCCAGCAAACAGGGGAAAGGAGAAATTCCTTCTTGAACTGTTTGAGCAGCCCAGCCCTGCACACACCCCGTTATCAGCTGTGCCATCCCAAAACCACACCATCAGAGCTGGCCATGTCAATGTTAAATGTTAATGTTAATTAAATATTAAACCACGGAGCAAGGTGACTCCAAAAGCATCAAAATCAGTGATGGGCAGAACTGTTCTAGAATCAGAGAGCCTGGACAGCTGCTGGGAAGCTGCAGAGCAGCAGAGGACCAGTTTAAACCAGGAAACTGATTCTTGCTTAGGCCAGCATCCCAGTGAGAACAGGGCATATTTACAATTCCTTTTAATATTTGCTGCCTGGGTCAGGCTGGTGACAAAGGAACAGCTCTGAATATACAAGAGGCCCCAGACAAAGGGCCCATTAGCCAAACATGCCCATTACTATGCAGAGAGGCAAATTCTGCTGCCAGAGAAGCCTCAGCCAAGCAACAAAACTATTTGGCAAGTGTGCAAAACCCATATTCCACACAAGTGACAGACAGCATGGCAGGGAAAGCAAATGGGGCTATAAACACAAATGTGGTTCAATAAAGGGAATGAAAAGTGAGGGAAAAAACTCTCTAACACTTTCTGGAAGGGGACATCATGATAAATATTCCTTGAGGAATATTTCTGTAAATCCAGAGCTGCCAGACCCTGCTCCCAGATCACCTGAGATGTGTCTGTAGCTTTGAGGTGCAGGAGCACAGACCTCATGTATCCATTGCAAAGAAGATTTATCAGAGATAAGGGTTTAGTATTTCCTTTGATTTTTCTATCACAAATCTATCTATTTCTATCTATTTTTCTATCACAAAATTTGTGGTCGTTTTTGTGTTAATGGGGTCCCAAAATTTCAACCAGCATAAACAAGAGTGATTCCAGTGAGTCTTACTGTCAGCAAGTTCAAGGTATTTATAGTTCAATGTATATATATATATATATATATATATATAATTCTGGACATTATTTCCCAAGAAGATCCAAGTAGCCCTGTCTGAACAGGAGTTTATGCAGAGCTCACTGCAGTGATCCCTACTCACAGTGCACAGAGGGTTGGTTTTATCCCTGTGTATATTACCCAACAAACTGTTCCCATATATTATGTAAAATCATGTAAATGGGTGTATATGCATTTAGATAGAGGGAGCTTGCTCATAAATCTCACTTCAGTTTCAAACACAGAGCACTAAGTATGAGTTAAAAGTACTGTTTTTTTCTTTCACTGTGGATTTAGAGCAGGCTCCTTCCATTATCCATGCAGGAAAAGCACTCGGAACTCAGGGAGCTTGAGGAAAGTTAATACAGCCACATTTAAAACAATGTTGTCCTTAATCCTGGGAATTTATCCTGGAAGTTTGCCTGCAGTTTGTCTTGGGGAGGAAGTCCAGTGACCTCTGCAGATGATGGCAGTGAAAACCTATCACTGAGTCAGGGAGAGAAAAGAACACAGAAAGGCTTGGAAATCAAGAACTTTTTGGGTTTTTTCACATCATAACTTACTAAAATTTAGTAATTTAGTAGAGACTGAGCACACCGTGTTTGCAAGCTGCTTATTTAGGGTTTCTCCATTTCTTGGGCTGAAAGATATAGTTAACATCATTCCCCAACTCTTTTTAATAGTGGCTCTGAGTAGCTGAGTATTGCATCCAAAGGTGGCTGCACTGCAAAGATGAGGAAAAAAAAACATGCTAAAAGGTAATGGACATAAACTGCATGTCATGGTCATAAATACCAAAGTCTGCTGGATTTCTGCCTCGGGCAGCAGAGGAATGCACTCTCTAGATGTGTTCTTATGCTTTTGCAGTTCTCATTTTCATAAAGCAGAAAATGGTTTTGTTGGAAAGAATCATAAAAAAATCCTCTCATTCCACCGCCCACCATGGGCAGGGACATTTTCCAGCAGCCCAGGTTTCTCCACAGCCTGGCCCTGGTGTCACACACATTGCAGCCATGCACATCCATGACCTTCCCAGTCCTCTCCGTGGCCTTTCCCAGCAGGAGAACCAGCCCAATTCCTTTGGGAGCTCAAGAAAGCCTTGCAGGTGTTCAGATTCCTCAGCTCCCTCACCTTTCAAATCCTTCCAGCTGCCAGTTTTGTCTCTGCTGGAAGGAAAAAAAGGATCTTGCTGTGAGGGAGCCTGGGTCAGATCACCTCTCTCAGGTACAAAACCACTCAACAGAGTTGTATTTTCTCTTTCCCAGCATAACCAGCACATCAAGAGGATTCCCCTACCTGAGAGAACATCCCAGTGAAACTCTGAACTCGCTAACAGCTTTAAAGGGCTTTGGAAAAAGCAACAGTGAGAATCTCCGCTGGGAATGGCAGGGAAATAGACGTTGAGAAACATGGAAATTCTCACTCTGCACAAGATGTTTCGGGTATTTGATTCTCAGAGCCTTCAGAGGACTACCTGAATATTTAACTGGCATCAAATCAGCTCTCAACAGAGAGTTTGCTTGTGCCCGTGCATTCTGAGAGGTAAAAAATAGCTCAGTAATCAGATTTTAAGCTGTTATCTAATTACAGAGAAGATAGCACTGCAGAAAAACCCAGTAATTCAGTCCTTAAGAGTTCTCACACCAAATTTTCACTTTGTTTAAGGGCAGATGTGCACGGATTCCAGAAGGAAACAGATGTTTTCATCCCATCTGAGCTCCTTCTTGGGGGTAATTGCCTGTAAATAGTGAGGTTATTAAGCTATTAGCTGAATATCACTACCCACCAAGCATGACAAATTCATCAAAGCCAAAGTTCTACTACAGAAGTCCCACTTAAAGTTCATTTCCTCCAATGGCTGAGTGTTTCAGGAGATTTTCAGCAATGGATCATATTTTGTGGGCCATTCACCCAACAGGTGATTTCCTACAATGTTCTGAATCACTGGAAGCTCTCCATTTTACAACACTAATACTGCCCTAAAATTTGTCATTGATTTCACACCTCACAAGTTTTAAGATCCTGAAGAAGCCAACAAACGATTCCACAAGGAGCTGACCTTCATTTAATGACCTGTCATGATCAGTGGAAATAAGAACAGTAGCAACCAAACTGAGAGGCAGAATTTCCCTCTTTTCATTCATTTTGTTTCATATAATTCAGATATTGTAGGTTCTTACAGGGTTTTAATACACAGGTTATCTAAATATGTCTTATACAGCTAGGCATGTTTTCTTCAGAGTGTTTTTTAAAGAATGTATTTTGTACATGTAATTTTTTTGGCATTTAGTTACACTACAATGGAGGCCAATGGATTTGGCCTTTGCCTAAATTTCTGAAAATTCAATCAGTCGATTAATCTTTTATTACTAACATGGACATACAAACAATTTACTAATGGTTCTAGAAGATCATGGCTGGATGGAAAATTGGATGTATTCTCTCATTTTAAATCTCCTATTGTTTTGTTGCAAAATCTCACCACCCATTCCGTGTTATGGAAGGCAAATCCGAGGCACAAAAGGCGTGAGACTGCTGGGAATTAATTTCCAAAGTCAGGTAAAATGTCATTCCATTGTTCTTTTGTAAATCATCCCCCCAGCACCTGTAGCATAAGGAAATGAAAAATGGGACAGACTATTAAGCTAAATGGCCTTTTGGAAAGCTGGAGTGAAAGCTTTACAAATGATGTATTGTGGGAGGGCAGCTCAATGTTTTCTGTGGTTTCTTTATGGTTTGTTCTTCCCCCTGATAAGCTGGGATTGAATTGAAAAGAGGCCTGACCAGACATGTTTTCCCTCACTCCATCAATAGCACTTGACACTCCACTGGAAGAAGACCAGCCATTTTTTCAAATGCAAAATGCAGTAATTCCCTTTTAATGCCCGATTAATTGGGAGTTGGAGAAGGCTGAGTTGAGAGAAGGATCCTGGTGTCCCCTGAGTGCCTCTCACTGTGCTCAGCCCCAGCAGGCAGAAGGATCAGGATGGACCCCACAGCAGAGCCACCCTCCCTGCCCCACCCCACAGACCTTACAGCTCCCAAGGAAAAGGCACTTTTCAGGGGACACAATGGGGTTTTAACCCTGGCATCCAGAAATGCTGGTCCAGGAAGTTTGGGATAACTCACAGGTTTCTCTGCTGGAAACTCTCCATGTGTGCTGTGGCTGATTTGCTCCATAGCCAGGGTTTGGTGCCCTCAGAGCCACTGGGGCAACTGGTTTGAGCATAAATGGTTCAGTGCTTTCCAGATGCATCCACCCTCTTGCTCTTTCCAAACATTTTTGGGAATAGTTTTGCAACACCTCTCAATAAAGCTTCTAAATGCAGTGGGTTCAGGGATATTTTTAAAGATGAGTTTCATTCATTATCAAACCTGAGAGATTTCCTTCCATCTTCTTAGAATGGGTCAGAAAGGGATAAATTGTACCCGGAGCAGCTTTGCTGATCTTAAGGCATCTGGGAGCTGATTTCCAAGGGAAATTCCTGCTGTAAGAGTCCGTGTTCAGACATACAAGTGGGTTGAAAACAAGGTGAAAATGGTAGTCCAATGTTATTTAAATTTAGCAAAAGAATGCAGTTCTGGGTGCCAAAATTAATTCAATGTATCCTCTCCTCACCCCCTGGCAGGTGCTGGGAGCTGAGCAAACACCACATGGAACAAACCTGCACTTCCCTGGGAGTGGCAAAAGCCAGGTTCAGCCAGGAAAGCTGCCCCATCCAGCAGCCCTGCTGGAATTCCACAGCTGGAATTGTGTCATCCCTGACACCCCCTGGCAGTCAGGAGCACCCAGGGAACACTGCAGAGCTCCCTCCTGACTGAAGTGGAGGTGATGTTTATGATTTGCTTAATTAGGAAAGAATTAAAGGCTGCTGCCATTCAGTGCAGACATTAATTCAGATCATGGCAGAGCTTTCCCAGAGCCAGGCTCTCCTGAGCTGCAGGGAAATCCTTGCCCTGCAAGTGCAGCCCTGTCCCTGCCACCCCTCCAGCAGCAGCCTGGAGCAGGCACTGGGGTCAGGCTGCAGAGGACATCCCACTGGGAAGGACTGCTCAGCGTGCTCTTTGTTCAGAGATCCTTTTATTTCTTTCATTCTAATGCTAGTTTAATTGCAGTCCTTGGCTGTGATGGTGGGGAGAAGCCGTGCTTGCCCCTGGAAGTGTCCAAGGCCAGGCTGGACAGGGCTTGGAGCCCTGGGATCGTGGAGTGTCCCAATCTCAGGCAGTTGGAATGAGATGATGATCTCTGAGCTCCCTTCCCACCCAAACCATCCCATGGCTCCATGAGACCCCTCCCCAGGCTGAAGGAACGGCCTGACCATGGATTTACCATTATTTAATGGTAAATGGCCATGAATTTATCATTCCACATGCAGAGCCCAGTGCTTGGGAAGGAATAATCCATTTCAGACCTCAGGCTGGGGCTGACCAGGGGGAAAATCCCTGCTTGAGGATGCCCTGGGCAAAATTTTATCTTTGGACCAACATTCCTGAGTCACTTGAATAAAAAGGATTCAGCCTAAGGACTGTCTGGATCTCCTAAAGCAGAATTAAAAGCAAAGAGTCTATTCCACTGACAAAATAATTAAACCATTAATAACTGCATGCACATAACTTTGGGGACTGAATGATATCAATTAAATTCAATTAACATCTGCACAATGCTTTGAGGACATAAAATGTCATGTAACTCCAAAGAAATTTTAGAATTAATCCTATTAATCCTATTTTTAGGATTTATTAATCCTAAAATAGTTTCTGCTGCATTAGCACACTGCTAAATGTGAAAATCACTGGAAGCAAAGGCAGGGGTACTCTAAAGATTTAGGGAGGTTGGTAATTCCCTTGTGTGAAAAAGTGAGGGTTTTTTAACTGGAATCAAGTTCCAGTTGAAACTGGCAGTTACAGGTGAATCAATATTGGTGCCATTTAAAAATAACCATATTCTTTGTATAGCTATTGATTCTAGCAGGAGTGACTAAAGGAAGGATATACATAAATACACCCCCCAAAAAAAAAAGAAAAGTTGGATATTAATGTCATCTTTTATCATCGTAGGCACTAACATGGCTGGAAAGTATTGATTACCTTAAAAGCCCCTAATAACTAAAGAACTATTGACTTAATATTTTCTCTAATCCTCCATGAAATTTTACAGTAAGTCCTGATGTATTTTCTGTTAAGAGTTTTAGGGCTCAACTATATCATGTACTTATCTGGAGTGTCAGCCCAGGGGCTTACACTGCACTGATGAGAGCTCTGCTAAAGGTGAGGAATAACTCCCAAGATTTAAGTCTGGTTCCAGGGATTTTGGAAATAGATACATCTGCTAATGTCTATTATTCTATAGCTTTTGTCTTTTAAATAATCTTTATCATTAGGGAATAATCTAATGTACATTTTTTTCCAGTGGAAACGAGGGTTCTGCTCATAATTACTCGACTACAGCTGTTCTGAAAATTCCCTCAGCGTTGGATAAGTGTCTCAGCAGCTTTTCTATTGCTTCCTATTTTCCTAGCACACTGACAGCCTGCCTTCCTAAAACTCCAATGGGTGACACTTACCCAAGTTAAATAAGAGAATAGTGAATGGAAACTTAGCCAAACCTGAATTCTTCAATCCCTCAAAGTGAGAGGATCCTCTACTTCCATCCCTGCCATTCAGGGACACCTCCCACTGTCCCAGCCCCAATGTCCAGCCTGGCCTTGGGCACTGCCAGGGATCCAGGGGCAGCCACAGCTGCTCTGGGCACCCTGTGCCAGCCCTGCCCACCCTGCCAGGGAAGGGTTTCCTCCATAGATCCAACGGAATTCCATCCTCTTTCAGCTTAAAGCCACTCCCTTTGTCCTGTCTGGATCCTGGCCCTCACATCCTGCACTGCCATGGAGCAAACAGAGAGGTTTTCACTTTAATTCACATTTGGTTTGAGCTCAGACTGAGCAGCTCACAGGTTTCCAGCCCCCATGGATGCTCCTGCAGCCCCTTTGCCTTGTGGTTCTACTGCCCTGGCTCTCACATCCCATTCCTGCCCATCCCAAACTGTCCAGACCTCCATCCCTACAAACCTCACCTCCCCAAACTGTCCAAGCACAGAAAAGCTTTGCTCGCCCTCAGCAATTCTCCTGAGCCAAATTCTATCCATTTCAAACCTATTTACAGAAACACCTTCCAGATCTTGCTACCAGACACCAGAACTGCAAAAATATCTCTGCTTTTTCCAAAAAGATTAAAGACTTTTAGATAAGAAGTGGTCACAGAAATAACATTGAAAGAGAAGTGCAGTTCTGGAAGTGCCTGTGCCTGACATCCCTCTCATCCCCTGAGCAGCATCACTGGGTGAATTCCTATTTTCCAAGATCTCTTTATAGGGTGAAGGTGATACATAATGGGATCCAGTAAAGAACAGACTTTTTCCCTTGCCTCCAGTAAAACCAAAGACTTTTCATGATCCCATGAGTCACATCTAATCCTTCCCGATTGGTTTTGGCTCAGTCCTGTAATCACTTATTTATGGAACTCTCTCTATCACAGGAGCAGCCTCATTAAAACAAATGGGGCAGTTTTTCATGTGCTCCCTCAGAGCCATTTAAGCCCCCAAGTCCTGCTTTAAGCTGGGCTTTCCCCTGGGTCCCCCCAGGCCTTGGGCAGGTTCAGCATCATCCTCATCACAGGCTGAGAAAGGAGCTGAGTCCCTCAGTCCCAGCCAGGGCAGCTGGCCCTACAGCTCTGTCCTCAGAGGAGGCAGAGCACAGCACTAATTATTTTAATGACTGGAAATGAACTGTGAATTTCTTAAGAGCCATTGAAGCAAAACGCTTGGAGTCAATCTCCCCACATTAATACCAGAGAGCTGCAGATTGCTCATAGCTTTGAGATGATGAAGTACATCTGCTAGATTTCCCCAGCTAATAGTAGGCCAAGTGTTAAAACATCAAAGTGTCCCTCACATCCTTGTGATGAAATAAAGGAAAAGGACAAAACCAGAAACCCCACACAGCAACTTCCACTTGAGCTGTGCTGAGCTGGAGTGTTTGTGTCCACCAGTTCATCCCCAGGGACACCTGGCAGGGATGGGCAGGGCCACCCTGCCCCTGTGACAGCACCTGTGTGGCACTGGGGTCCCTAGGTGGCTTGGGAATGCTCTGTGGGATGCAGGAATGCTCTGTGGGATGCAGGAATGTTCTCTGGGATGCAGGAATGCTCTGTGGGATGCAGGATGCTCTATGGGATGCAGGATGCTCTGTGGGATGCTCTGTGGGATGCAGGAATTCTCTGTGGGATGCAGGATGCTCTCTGGGATGCTCTATGGGATGCAGGATGCTCTGTGGGTTGCTCTGTGGGATGCAGGATGCTCTGCTGCACAGGACAGGATGTGCATGGCTGGCTCTGCAGTGTGGCATCTCCAGAGCAGCAGTTATTCCTCTATCCCTGTTTACTTATTCCTGCTCTAACTGTGCTGTTCATTGCTGATTTGCTTTTTCTTTGTATATCCAAGGAAATGCAAATATGGGATTTAATCAGGAGGATGAGCCACGGCAGCCAGTGTTTGCCAAACAGTTTAGTGAGCGTGAGCACCTCCATTAGAGACAGAAGTTGCAGCAGCTTTAACAGACAATATTCAGGAAGCTCTGAGCATCCAAGCAGAAAGAAATCACCTAAAATCATGATTCATTTTTTAAAACGCTGCCTGACCTTAAAAATAAAAACGTCATTATTAATTCAGGGGAGTTTGCATTCAGTCCCAAATGCTGGCGTGCAAGTGTGGCACACACAGCCATGGAACAGCCCTGAGCCCTGGGCTCGGGTCAGAGCTGTCCCAGAGTGGCCTGGAAGTGCAGCCCTGGACAGGAGAGCTCATCCAGCCTCTCCTGGAGGGACAGAGCCTTCCAGTGCCATTAACTGCTCCTGCTCTGTGTGGAGGCAGCAGAATGTGCATCAGATTGCAAATGGAGCTGAGATTAAACACAGCTCTTAATGGCTCTGCAAACACATCTGGGAAAAAAACATCAGAGCATTCACCACTAAATTAACTCCTCATTTTTGCCAATATGGCCCTGTTTGCATTCCACTGCAGCCTGGCCTCTGCAGATGCCTCCCTCAGCTCGGGCAGGGCTGGAGTTCTCTACTTCAGGAATAAACTCTCGTTTTTGCTGTCAGGCATAAAAGGGAGCAGAAGGATTTCCACAGTGCTCAGCCCAATGCTGCTTATCGTGGGTGATGCCAACCAGAACCTTCCATCTCAGAGCTTGGGGTGCACACAGCCCAGCTCCAGGCCAGTAATTAGGAAAGTGTTGAAGGAATCCAGTCTTTTTTCTTCTCTGCTCCAGGAATCCTTTGAGGAGATTGTGTTCCTCAAAGACACTCAAGGATGTAACCCATTCCATTTCAAAGGCTCGGCTGGAAAAGGCCACAGAGGCTGAAATTCCAGAATCAAGAGCCCTCAGTTTGAGAACAGGTTTGGAACAGGCTTGGAACAGGTTTGGAACAGGCTTGGAACAGGTTCCCAGAGCAGCTGTGGCTGTCCCTGGATCCCTGGCAGTGCCCAAGGCCAGGTTGGACAATGGGGCTGGAGCAGCCTGGGACAGTGGGAGATGTCCCTGCCATGGATGGGGTGGCACTGGATGAGTTTTAATGTCCCTCTCAATACAAACCATTCTCTGATTCTGTGATAAGTGACACCACAGTCTTTCTCCTCCCTGATTAGAAATCTGCTCAAACTCTTCTGGAGAGAATATCCAAAAGGAAAAGTAAGGCACAATGACATTTCCTCACTGTTAATATTCCCTTTCCAGGTCATCCACCAGCACTCAGGCCACTGCAGGACCCCGTCCCTGTGAGCACACAGAGCCCTCTGCAGTGACAGCAGCAAAATAATTCACTTTTTACAAGGTGTTGCCTGCCTTTAACCAGATCCAGTTGTACAAACCTGACCCTTTTAGCAGAACCCTCCCCGGGGGTCATTGTCCTTCTGCTGGGACACTGGCAGCACAGCTCTGCCCCTTCACAGTCTCAGTTTTTAAACACTGAATAATTTAACAGCACAGTTCTGTGACTGCACTATTGTTCATCTCACATCACTTTGATGGCTCTTCTTCCTTAAATTTAGCTGGGCCCTCTGCACATGCCCATGGCTGATCCCAGAACACCGAGTCCTCCAGCCCTGTCCCAGCATCCCAGCATCCCTACCTTGTCTCTTTGATGGAAATAATCATATTTCATACTCACTGCTACATCCCTGCCCCCTCTGGGCTGCTGAGCCTCCAGCTGACCCCCGCAGTGCCTTTGCTTAGGCAGCTAAAAATCCCAGGGTTTGGAACAGGAGTGCAATCCTTTCTCCATGGAAATATTGCTGGGAGAGCAGCTCATTCCCTGGCCTTGCCCATCGCTCCCAGGGTGAGCTGAGAAACCAAACCCAAGATGAATTCTCTCCAGTAATTTTCCTTTTGCCATTACCTCGTGCTCAGTACACCAGAAGTGCACATTCCTGCATGGCTCGGAGATAAAGAATTGTTTGGATGTTTATTAAACAACAGAGTTGAATGAAATCAGTCTCATTATGTTGTCTGGAGGATGGAAGTTAATTGGAAGACACAATGATTTACTCCAGTTTGAAATACCAAGTGGGGTTTGGAGTAAGTTAATGACAACGAGGATCAGAATGAGAGTGTGGAAAATGGAAATTTTATTTTAATTCCTACTGAAGTACTTTTGTAAATGAGTGTGCTCTCCTCTCACTGTGAGAGGTTCCTCCCAGCTTGCTTTGCTGTTACACATTTAAATGTTATCCCAGGGCACATTAAACACCATCACTGGACACTGTACAGCAACTTAATTTTCTAAATGAAACACCAGAGAGGAGCCAGAGTGGCAGCTGGGGGGAATCTCCTGGACACAGAAGATCCTGAAAAACCAGTGCTGGGAAGCTGAGGAGCAGGGACACCCCATCCCTCACTGTGCTCCCACAATGGTTTGGGTCATGTCAATCCAAAATGTCACCACTGGAGTTTGGAAAAAGCCAGCGTGGCTTCCTCAGAGTGTTTCCACCTCTGCCTCTTGTGCCTGCACTAATTTCTGATGCTGAAGGGGATTTTTTTTTTTTTTTCCTGTGGAAGAGGCACATCTGCAGCAAATGCTGAGCATTTATTCCCTAGAATAAAGACAAATAATAGGAAGGGCTCCAAATGCTCCCAGCAGCAGTGAAATGACTGCACAATAGCCCACAGAGCCCAGTGAAGATCTCACTGAGCTAAAGTGGGATTTCTACTGCACAGGGCAGAGATGGGAATGGGGCCATTAACAGCAGAGCTCCAGTCAGGGAAGGGAGGAGAAATGGGGCTTTCCCCACGGAAATTCTTCAGAGGGGATTGCCAAGAGCCTGGAATGCCAGAGCCAGGCACCAGCAGATGGTGTGGGGGCACCTCTGGAAGGGCAGAGGCTCCCTTTGGAGAAATTGGAGAAATTGGAAGCATTGTAGGGGAATGGTGGGAAAGAGATGCTGTTTATTTTCAGTGTCCTAAGAGCATTTCCTGCAGTGGAAATGGAGGGCAACGACCAGAGAAGGAAAACAATTGCAGGGAGTTGTTGCTGTGCTGTCCCTCCTGTGTCACTGCCACATCCCACCGGGGCAGGGATGCTCCTCTCACCTTGTCTTGCCTCCAAGGACCTCAAAGGCCACACTTGTGTTATTCCCACTCCTCTCTGAGGCCACAGAACTCCCTCAGCTCTCCTGACTTATTCTGAACCAGGATTTTGTGCAGAGACATTTTTGTTGTTATCGAGGGATGGTCAAATCCCCCCATCACATCATGCCAGGAAATCCAATGGTTTCCTCAGCAACTTTCCATCCTCCTCCTCTCCCATGGGACAATCAACCTCCTCCCCCTCTCCTCTTTCTCCTCCTCCTCCTCTTCCATGAAAGACAAGGCACCAGCTGGCATTAAGGAAAAAAAAAAACAACATTTTCTTCTCTCCTCCCCCCCCCCCCCCAAAACATTTACGAGTTTCAATTTTACTTGTGTTTTCCACCACCAGTTTGGAGCAAATTCTTGTTTGCCCTGAGTGTGTCACCTGCCCCAGGAGCTGGGGACAGTCCCATGAGCCACTGATCCCTGATGGCACAGAAATTAATCCCACTGGCACAGGCTGGCCACATCATCTCAGCATTTCATTACAACCCTGTTTTCCCCCCTTTTCATTTCTTTTTACATCTCTCTCCCGCTGATCTCTTAATCCCTGCCTTCAGCAGTTGTTTATTGGTTATCTAAACATCTCCTGTCATTGCCTGATATTCCCTTCCAGCCCTCCTCAAACATTTGGCTGCTCCTGCCCTTCCTTAGCTTCAACCAGCCCAGGACCAAATCCCACTGCAGTCCTTTCCATTCAACATCTGCTGTGGTTACTCCATAAAGTATTTCCAAACAATCTTGTAGCTCCAATATTTTGCTTCACTAACAAATCTGGAGCTCCCACAGAGCTCTTCTGGAGGCATCTGAGTTTACCATAGGTTTAAAGATCACCTTTCCAGAAGCACCAGCTCTTAGACCACTGGAAATTAAAAACTGTTAATGTGGTTTGGATTATTTTGTCTGCAGGCAAAAGCAGATTGCTGTTGCAAGGGAATTATTCCTGAGATATTGCTCTCTGCTTGTTCCTCCACAAGGACAGAGTTATAAAAAATTATGCAATGCTATAAGCTTAAAATATGTGGAAAAGGGAAAAATAACAAGTCTGCAACATTTGCAAGTGAAAAAATACCATACAATTCAAATTCCTCTGGAATTCACAAAACACAGGAGTTGTCAAGTGTCAGTCCAAGTTTCTCCTTGCAGTTCGTGTTTGTCACCCCCCCCCAAACCTCCCCCAAATTCCCAGCTCACACAGCAGTGGGAGCTCAGTGAGAATCCCTCTCCAGCAAAGCCAGCTCCCTCCTGGAGTGTCCGAAAGTGGCCAAGTCCCCTCCCCCTGACACTCACCCAGTCCCACCCCTGACACCTCCCAGCATCCCAGGTTGTTCCAAATCTCACCCAACCTGGCCCTGGCCAATCCAGGGATGGGGCAGCCACAGCTCCTGTGGGCACCCAACTCTACAGTTCCTTTTGCACATCAAATATCTCCTTTTTCCTGACTGTCCTGACTGTCCTACCCCTACCAGCAAAGACACCCAACACTAAAACTCTTTGGCCATCACCCCTGCAAGCCTCTGCCCCTCTGCAGACACCATCTCCTGCTTCAGCACAGAGGAGCAGGGGGTGCTGAGGCTGAGCTGGGTGACAGTGGCAGGGGACACAGGGCTGGAGACACCTGAGGAGCTGAGGGAGATCTTCAGGCAGAGCTGCCTTGGCACTGCAGGGCACAGAGAGCCCTGTGGAAGGGTGAAGGTGCTGGGCAGTGGAGTCCTGGAGTTTGAGGGAGGTTCCTTGTTTCCTGCATCAATGTATTGACCTAGATTCCTGGCAATTCCTGCATTTATCCCTAGGAAAAGATATTGCACTGCCTTTTCAGAACTGGAGAAAAGGTGCTTTACATGTCAAGCAGGCTCCTTTTCAATTAGAGCCCTTTGAATACAGTTTAGCAGCAGATATATGAAATAAACAGCGAGGCAGCCACAAAGCTCATCCATCCACTCCTGATTAGTTCCACAATACCTCCCATCCGTGCATCACTTCAGGTGGAACGTTCTGCCTTGCCTTGCCTCCTAAATTCCGTCTGTTTGCAGGAATATTGAGTGAGACAGCAGGATATTTGTCAGCACATCGATCGGGATTTGCATGGCAGGGCCGTTTGTGTGCAGCCTGTTCCTCCCCAGCGTTAACAACGCCGTGAATTCCTGGGAAATTTATGGCCCTGTTCCTTCCAACCTGCTCTGCTCAGTCCCTCAGCTCCTGGCAGGTCTCAATTCCAAGCACTGGGTTGTTCAGCACGGAACAAAAGGGCAGCGCTGCCCTGATCAATAGGGACTCGTGGGGAGCTGCCAAGGGAAATTCATCTCCCAGCCTGGGAATTACAGCAGAGGTTCTGCCCCTCTGGAGGGGCTGGGGAGCCAGGAATGCCTGAGGCCAGCAGGGCACCCATACCTGCACCCATCCTGCCTGTGAGCCTTTGAATCCATGAAATCTCCCTCAGAATTCCAGTGCCAGTACCTGTTATATCAAAGGACACAGATCCGTGATCCACATCCACCTGAGCCACCCAGAAGAGACAGGGATATGCAAATATCTTCTTCAAGTGCTGCATTTTACAGTCTTTTTTTTTTTCTCATTATTCCCCTCATTTTACGTGTCATTAAGAAGCAAAAAAACCTTAAGTTTTTGTTTTCCCAGTCCCTGATTTTCAGACAATGAGAATGAGATTCCCAAGATGGGACCAGAGCAACTGCCAAGAGCCCCTTGACCAGTTCCTGTCATCCTGCTCAGCCATTTCTATGGGAATGGAAGCAGAATTCCAGCTGTAGATATGGGGATGGAAGCAGAATTCCAGCTGTAGATATGGGGATGGAAGCAGAATTCCAGCTGTAAATTTGGGAATTGAAGCAGAATTCCAGCTGTAGATTTGGGAATTTCAGCAGGCACAGGCTGGGTCTTGGATTACCAGGAATGGGTTTGATACAGAGAGCTCTCAAAACTTCCAGCTGCTGAGGGGCACTGGGAGAAGCAGGTCCCAAAATCCATGCCAGAAGTGCCAGGACCATTCCATTAATAGGAACAATCTTTAATTACAGAGAATTCAACTTTCCAAAGGGTCCTGGAGGTCACAGAGCCCTGGTTTGTGTGAATCCTCATCCTTGGTGCCATAAAAATCTCGTGGTTTTCACACAGCCAAGTGGGGCTGTCCTTGGGATGGAGCAAAACCATCTAAGGAACAGATGGAGCAGGGCAGCTCCTGACTGAAAATAGACATTCCTTTAAAAATAGATGAAAGCAACATTTAATTTCGTTGAAAGGTGGAAATGAACCATTAAGAAATCCGGGCTTGTCTAAATACCTGCTTGTCATGTATATTTAATTGTTTTCATTTCCATTTGCACTTACACAATGGCCACAGCTTGTCCTCAAGTGTCTGAGCATGGAGAGGGATTTGAGAGGATTCTGAAAGGGAGAAGGATGAGGAGATTTCCAGGTAAAAATAGATATCAAAACCACCCCAAAGGCTGATAGGAAGAATTGTTAGTCAGTCCTTGATAAAGAGATGCAAAAGCAGGAGTAAGTAGCAGGACAAATCCACATTACAAATGCACCAACCTTTAAAAAACTGCTGCTTGAAGACAGTCTGGTAGAACAAATCATAATTTTCCTTCTTCTTCTTCAAACTAGGACAAACCAGTGGAAAGTATTGCTCCAAACCACTTCATTAATATCAGATCAGCTGCAAAAGCCATTCTAGAAGCAGCTAATTACCAAACTTCTGATCAATGTGCAGTGGGATGAAGGTTGCAGTTCTCTGCCAGCAGGTTCCAGACCTCAGCTCCAAATATGTTCTTCAGAGTCCTTGAAAAATTCATTTTCTTCACAACTCCTCTCATTATTTATTAATGACTGTTATTCTGAATTCTGGATCACCATCATTTCCTCAAGCAGGAGCACAATTTTTCCCTCTCTTACCTAAACAGGGCCAGGAACTCGAGGACCTGCCCCCAGGGTTGGAGTGTTCCCCCTTTTCTCCAAGCCAGGAGCCTCCATATCCAGAACTTCCATGGATCCAGCAGGAATTTAAGTGAAATCCTCAAATTCTTCAATGTTTTTCTCTTTAGAAATTCCTGCTAAGGGCGTTTGGTTTCAGCTGAGATAATGAAATTCACAGAGATCACGACCTGGCAGTAGCTGGCCATGCAGGAAGGTGTTTTGTCACTACAAGTGGTACTTTAACCACCAGGACATTTTTTTTCTGCACATGCACAATTCCAGAGGGATTCTGTGTGACTGGAACTCCCTGATCTTGCCAGCAGCTGTGGCCAGAGCTCCTCTGGCAGCTTTGCCATCAGAGCTGTGTCAATAAGGGCCATGGAAATTCATCCCAGTGGGTGCCTTCCTTATGGAAACGAGTTATTACACAGAGGTTCGACTAATGTGAGCATAAAAAAAAAAAATTATCTCTTTCCTCAGAGAGAGGACAGATGGCTTTGCCTCCTTGTGAAGGGCTGGTTTTTCAACACAAGCTGCCTCTCCAGTGGAGAGGAGGGGGGAAATCATCTCTTAATTACTGCTCCACTGGCTGAAAGCACATTCTTGGAGCAGAAGGTATTAGTTGGAATTTTCTTGCACCAAAGTCAGACATAAAAAAGAAATCACAGAACTGTTTTGGTTCACGGGAGGAAAATTTATATTTAAATTTATATTTAAAAACTAGAACTGGGTGATTCTTCCCCACTTTACACAGAACTACTTGAATCAAGGCCAGAATCTGTTTTCTTAGGAGGTGAAACACAAACACCCAAAGAATTAAGTGACAATTCCTTCATGTTCCTGAGTTATGGATTAGAAAAATCGTCTCAGCAGAGCTGATCAATGGGAACTTCAAAGAGAAACACGGCCCATCCATTACAGTTCCTCCCAATTACATCCTTCTGCTGAGAACTGCACTTTATGTTCCTTCCAGGCTTCCAAGAAAGAGGGAGCAGGATTTAAAAAAAAAAACCAGCTTCTAAGCGAGTTTTACCTTTTTATTGAATTTAAACACCACAGGACTGATTAAATTGAGAGTAAATTCTGAACTGTTGGTGCTACCTCTGAAATGGAAGCACTATTTTCAAATAAAAATCAGAAACATCTCAAAGCTGTTGGTTTTTCTGATCATTTCCTTTCCTTTTTGTTGAGACTTCTTCAAGTGATTAATCATTTTGAGCAAGCTGAAAGTTATTTACCTGATTTTGTTGGGTGAGCTGTGGGTTTCCATCGGGTTATTCCAACCTGCTGAGCTCTCTGAGTTTTGGAGAGGAGTTTGGGATTGTTCCCTCCTTTTCTCCTGGTAAACCACAGAGAAATGTGACTCCACCCTTCTCCCTCCATCAGCCAAAGGCTTCAATAAAGTGGAGAATCCCACCTGAGGCCAGGAAAACACAGGAAAACAGGAACAACAACAGCAGCAGCATCTCCTGAGTGTTGGTACTTTTTTATTGTGTTTTTTTTTTTTACCTCCAGCCCATCGAGTTCCCAGGAGCTGCCATCATTCCCAAATGTCCTGCTGAGATGAGCCTGTTCTGGATGGTAATTCCCACCTGCTCCAGCCCTGCCACACATTCCCTGTTCAAGGAGGAGCTCTCTGAGGGTTGAGGAGTAGTTCTGCACACAAAACTGAATTATCCCTTGCCTTTCCTTCAGATTTGGTTGATCCTGGTGTGACCAGCAGCATTTCCTCTCTCCCAGCTTCTGGAATTCACCAGGGCTGCTGCCGACCCCTTGGCGATCACTGCTTGAATTACCAGCAGCTCCCAATTAACTGATGGGATCTTTAAAGATCATTAACCAGTCCTCACTCTCACTGCAGTTTAACTTTGGAATCACCCCCCGGTTATCCAGAATTAGCCAGGGCTTTGTTTGGTTTGCAGGGCACAGATAACAACGGGTTCTGTTCAGGAAATCATGTACCAATTATCTCTGAAATTGGGCTGCACACAGTGGGGCTGCTGAGCTGCCTTGGGAAAATTACCATTTTTCTCCCCACTCCTGCCTCCCCCTCCCAGCCCACCCCGATGGCTCCCATGTCACCATTTATTTCTGTCGTTTGTTCTGACACACCAAAGAGCTCAGTTCCCACAGAGAAGGCAATTCTGGAGATCTGCCCTCAGGGTCAGGTGTCTGCCCTGGGGTTTGTCCATCACCCCCGTGCCAGGTACCAAATCCATGGGTGCTGTCACAGGGGGAGCTCTGGGGGAAGGCAGAGCCAGCACAGCCCTGCAGCAGCCTGGGGGGTTCAGCTGCAACCACAGAGGCACAGAATCCTCCAGATCATCCAAAAACATCGACTCCAACCTTCACCCAAATACTCCCTGCCCACTAAACCATATCCAAAAGTGCCTCATGACTCGTTTTTTGAGCACCAAACCCCCAAGTGGACTCAGTTTGTGCTGGGTGGGTGCAGCATCCTCCACTTCGTGCCCAATTCCTCACCCTCTTGCCAATTCCTAAGCACAAACCTTTGAGCAAAATGAGACTTCAGTAAAAACTCTTGGTAGAGGTAAAAGGAGCAGATTCCTTTTGGCAGCAGCAGAAAGAACAGCTGAATGTTCTTCAGCGGTGGCTGATTAATCCTTTTCATTCAAAAATCATTTAATTTAAAGGAATAAAACTGTTCTTGAAACTCCTGCAGGGCAGAATGTTTTGCCCAATTGAAAAGCTGTATCTCATCAATGGTGGCTCCATTTGGCCAGTAATAAAGTCACTTTTCCTTTTATTATAATTATTTCCATGAGAAAAGTCAGAGCAGTAAGTGGGAGCATTCCACATCATTAAATGACAATTATAATCATTAATTTTAAAAAGATAGATCTATTTTAACAGAACAAACCAGGTGCCAACAACAGAGCTGCCTCCTTATGATCTAGATTTGATTTTCATGACAACAGAAGTGAAGGTTTGCACTTGCAGCCCCTGGCAGGGACCACAACCCATCCACCCTGGCCCAAAGATGCCCAGAAGACAGATGGAGTGCTCTGAGCCCATCTAAGTCACCACAATCTCCTTCTGCACAGCTTCCCCAAACCTGCCAGCCCCACACACCATCCCATAAATGATGGCTTCACTTGGAAATCACATCTGGGTTGGATGGCTGCCCATGTGGAAAAGCTGCTGTTAACGGGTTGTTTTGTGGAAATCAGAAAAAATTCAAGTTTCTGTTTCGTCCTGCAGGAAGGGAGGTAGTTTGGTTTTGTTTTGTTTTTTTTAACAGGAAAATCTGCAGCCTGAGCCCTCCCTGGTGGGTGTGCAGCATCAGCAGCTCCCAGGGGCTGAGCTGGACCAGGGCCTGACCAGCACTGGACACAGCAACCTCCCAGAAAAACTCCCAAGTGCTGCTTTCCCTCATTCAGCCATTCCTCAGCCTGAGCAAAGGGGCATTTTTCTTCAAAAGACCATTATTTGGATAAATCAAGCGTGGCACTGCCGTGTCAGGGCAGGGCAGGAGGTGCAGGCAGCAGAGGAGGGACAGGACACAAAACCCCCACCAGCATCTGGGTTGTGGATGTTTTCCAAGGAGAGAGAGCTGATTTGGGCATTTAGTTATTTACATCCTACCAGCCCAAGTCCTTCTGGGGATTTTTTTTTTTTTTTAATTGCACAAAGCATTTTTCTCCTCCCTCCAAAACGCTCTTTATGTAGAAAGGGCTGATGAAGCACCAGAGTGGAGTTTGTGTTCCCTGCACCCCTCCAGTGCCTGTCTGCTGCTCCTGAGCTGCTGCCAGCACACAGGGAGGAGGGCACAGCCTGCCAGAGCCATCCTGCCCGCTCTGATGGCACAGGAGCCTCGCAGGATGCTCGGGAATGAAGCTCCAGCTGTGGCTCCAGCAGAGACTCTGAGCACCCAAGCTCTGCTCAACAACAAAACGAGGCAAAGCTCTGCTGTAAAAACACGTGGAGCAGCCTTTTCTGGGATGTTCAGGATGGCAGCAGGCAGCCCTGCTCACCCTGGTTTACACCTCGGCATCTGGCTGGGAAATGAAGATGTTCTTCCATAAAATCCTCAGCTGGGAAAATCCCCCCGTGCCCAGCTCCTGGCTGCTCCTCGCCCCAAAGGAGCCTCGTGCTCAGCTGTAACTTTGTGATGTCTCTCTTCAGCCTGACAGGTTAACCTGGATCCAAAAAAAAAAAAAAAAAAGTTAAAAAATTCCTCTAGGAGGCAATTAGTCTGCAAGGATCATTACTCTGAGTAGAAACATTTCAGGGAGTTGAATCCCAGCCCTGCCAACACCAAGAGTGGCCAAGGGCTGCACAGAACCTGCCCTTACCTGTGCCCTGGTGGCTCCCCCAGGTGAGGAGGTGGCTGTGGGTTGTGCCTTGTGCTGCCTTCCCACTGCTCAGGCACTGCAGACCCTGCACAGCCAGGCTGCACACGCTGAGTTGTCACCTGTCACTTGCCACAACAGCTCCCAGCTTTGGGCATTTCTCTAACAGCAAACGGGGTTGTCAAAGAAATAAATGTTTATACAGCACGTTGGATTTATCACTGGAGTAAATCAGGTGTTGTTGGGGGGAAATAGGAGTGGAAGTTCTCTACAGGCATGGCAGTTTGAGAGATCCTTCTTCAGATTGCTGAGCCGGGGAATCTCTCTGGAAGCTCAGCACAGATCCCAGGCTGCTTCCATAGCAGTGCCTTTGGTCTTTCATCACTCCAGAGACACAACTCCCACCGACACCAGCACAGCTTTTGCATTCTTGCAAAATCAGCATCTTTTGGGGTTTTATTTGGATGTTTTTTTACAGTAAAATCACACACTCAGCTTCAGGGGGAACGGGGTGGCAAAACCCCAGTGAAAATCCCAGGCAAGTCTCCTTTTTTGACCAGACTCAAAATTAAAAATGTAATAAATAGCACTCAGCAGAGAGCTAAGAAAATGCTGTAAGAGCAGTGAGTGGGATCCTTGCTTTGGGCACGATGTGTAGGAAAATAGGTGCATATAAATACACTTTAAAACCATCAAGATTCATGTATGAACTGAAAACAAAGACTTCCTACATACCCACATAGCAATCCTACAGACAGACACGACAATTCTGAATTTGGGTTAGAAGCATGGAAGAGGAAATGTTTATATTCCTGCATCTTCGGTGAAACTTGTTTTAAAATGAAACAAGAAGGGTGGGGAGGATCTTTTTACAAAGGATGGATTGACAGGACAAGGGGAATGGCTTTAAACTGCCAGAGGGCAGGGTTAGATGGGATTTTGGGCAGGAATTGTTCCCTGGCAGGGTGGGCAGGGCTGGCCCAGGGTGCCCAGAGCAGCTGTGGCTGCCCCTGGATCCCTGGCAGTGCCCAAGGCCAGGCTGGACATTGGGATTTGGGACAGTGGGAGGTGTCCCTGCCATGGCAGGGGTGGCACTGGGTGGGATTTAATGTCCCTTCCCACCCCAACCATTCTGGATTCTGTGATTTAAATGTCTATTTAAACTCTGGCCATGGAGCAGCAGCTCCGTGGAAGTCAGAGCAGTTTCTGGCCCAGTGGGGAAGATCTTTGTGGCCCTGGATAAACCCAGGTTATCTGAGGCAGCAGCACTCCCTGCCCTCCCCAGCAATGCAGGCACAGAACGAGGAGCTCGTTAATTAAGATTATCAAGTTCCCTTGCAGAGGAGACGAGGCTCTCCCAGCTCAGCTGATTTATGGGATCCTCAGGGCATTTTGCTCATGTGCCCAGAGCCCAACTTTTCCTTTTTTGAAGCAATCCTGAAGTTTGACCTGGGATGGCCTCAGCATTGTCCTGGCACTGCCCTGGGGGTGCAGGTCCTGTCAGACAGAGCCAGAAGGGGATGTTCTGCTGCATTCCTGCCTCTGGAAACTGCAGGAACATTGCTGTGCTGCATTCCTGCCTCTGGAAACTGCAGGAACATTGCCATCCCCTTCCAGTGCCACCCCAGGTATCTGTGTGTCCTCTGGGCTGCCAGACCACAGAGCTGGCAGCTCCCCAGGAGAGCAGGGAATCGTTTTCCCCTTCTATATTTTTGTACTTACTAAGATATAACCTTATTCTTAGAAAAAAATCTCTTAGTTCACGAGTTATTCTTGTGGGTAGAAAAAAATACTTTTTTTTTTTTTTACCCTAAAAATAAACCAGCCTGACAGAAACTCATGAGTTTATCAAATTTTTGAGGGACTGAAAAACTCTTAAACTTCACTTAAGATCCAGTTTTCCTGTGGCAGTTTCTCAGGCCTGGTAGGAGCTGGAGATATTGGAGTGTGGAACAGAGATATTCTCAGATTTATTGTCAGCCTGACAATGATTATGTAGCCCATTGAGATGGAGTGGTGTGATTTAGTGGTTTGGAGGCATTTGTCAGGGTTGATGAATGCATCTGGTGATTCAGGCAATGAAAATGTGAGATTTCCAGCCAGTGGCAGATAAAGGATGCTGCCTGATACTCGGGGTTATGGAAGGGGATAAAATTTTTATTTGTTTCTCATTTAGAGTTTTAGAGGGAGATGGGAAGGAAGATACACTTCCTTCAGCCGAAGAGGCTTTGCAGAGAGGGATTATCCTAATGAATATTTGGCTTTTTGTGTCCCTGGTTTCTCACCTGTCACCACTCACCTGCCCAGGGCATCCAGGTGGGTGCACTCAGGGACACCTCGTGGGGATTTCCAGGCTCCTCCAGCATTCCCAGCTCTGCAGAAAGACGTGGAAATACTGATTTTCTCATTTGCCTGCTGTAGAGCACGCTAAGGTTTGATACAAAGCCAGCTGGAAATGACAAATTGCTCTTAGATGGGTCCAAAATATGGGCATTTTCTTAGACAAAGTGAGTTAAACAAGCTTTTGAAATTCCACCCATATCCAGACAATTTACAGCTCATTTTGGTTTCAAGTTCACAGATATAAAACAAGATCTTAGGAAAACAAGGTGTTTTGAGGTGTGCTTTATATTGAATTTATACACAAATCCCAGAATCCCAGAATGGTTTGGATTGGGAGAGACTTTTAAAACTCGTCCTGTTCCACCCCCTGCCATGGCAGGGACACCTCCCACTGTCCCAGGCTGCTCCAAACCTGCTCTGGGACAATTCCAGGGATCCAGGAACAGCCACAGCTACTCTGTGAATCGGGTGTGAAACACCAGGCAAGGAGAACTCAGGTCAGAGGCTGTTTAAGGCAAAAAGAAAGGAAATTGAGGATCCTGTTGCTTCAAGAGCAGTGAAGAACGAGCCTTACTGCACTAATGGGTATTTCTGAGTCAATTATGGGCCAGTGCTGGTCCATTTTCCTGCAATGTTTTATTCTTTAGCTTTCAGGTGGAAATGCTCTATTTGAACCAGGATATATAACTATATATATGTTACCTTATGTTATTTAGGGTTTCCAAGGAAAATGCATTCCATTCACACTCAGCAGAAGCAAAGCCATGCTCTGCTTTAGCTCAATCCCAAGCTCAGCTCTCACTTAACAAAACCAGCCTGAGCTGTGCTAGAGCATCAATCCATAGAGAAGTACTTAGGAGGAATAAATTGATTTTCTCATTGCTCTATGTTGGCTAAAAATTATTCGATTATGTATTTAGCTGCTAATGGAAACTCATTAGGAGATTTTCATTTCATGCTTGTTTGCACCTGCAATCCATTTTTCCCTGTCCAAAGCACTGTTTCATTTCAGTTCCGTGCTATAAATTTCCTTGCATATAAACTGATAAGTGTCAGGCAAAATTCAGTGTAGTGGTCTGAAATAGCTCAGGGCCATGGCCTTCACAAGAGCATCATTAAAGCAGCAGATCCCCGGTGATTCAGGGGGGCTGGTACTCTGCATATTGATGGCCTCACTTAGCTCGTTGTTTACTCATTACCTTTGTTATCCTCGTTAGTGTCAGCTCCTTGACATTGTCCTGTGCTGCCCGGAGCCCCACCAGGCTCCTGGGCATCTTTTTAAGTCAAAAGATGGGACATTCCCAGCTTTGGGAGGGCACGAGTGGGGCAGCTCCTTCAGGGCTCCCACTCCCTGCTGTTCCGTGGGGTGTAAATTCAATGTTCAATCCAACCTAAGCTCTGTTTGGAGGGAGATGTTGTTATCTGTGGGAACAGCACCCAATTCCAGCCAAATCCAGTGAGCACAGCATAACCACGTTGAGCTTCTCCTCCCCATCCTTCTCCAGCTTCCTGATGGGTTTGTGAATTGGCATCTGCAGCACAAGGAATGACCCCCCCTGCTTCCCTGGGATCTGCTTCACCTCCCACTCAGAAATCCTGCCCAGTTTAGGCTTAGCTCTGCCTTCCCCACTGCCCTTTCATGACAGAGCCCAGCTCAGTGCCAGCCAGACCCCACACAAGTGGACAGCAGAGCAGTCACCCTGATCCACCCACCCCAAATCCCCTGGAGCATTCCCAGCTTGGTCCCAGAGCTCCCTGAGCTGCAGCACTGGGTGTGCTCGGGAAGGCTGCTGGGAGCAGCTGGGATGGGATGGGATGGGATGGGATGGGATGGGATGGGATGGGATGGGATGGGATGGGATGGGATGGGATGGGATGGGATGGGATGGGATGGGATCAGGGGTGCAGCCATGGCACATGGCCAGAACCTGCTCACTGCTGGGTGTTTTATTTTGGAATAACCCTCACCCAGGTTAGTGAAGCAGAACCTGATCATAATAATGATGTCACTTTTTGTTTTCATAGGAAGAAATTAATAAGTTGTTCGACTCCAGCAGAATTACTCTGAATTGATCCAAATATGAGAGCTGACTCTCAGTGTTGTGGACTAGTGCAGCCCCCACGGAGAAAAATGCATTTGCTGTGAAAATATCTATTTTATCAGGTAGCTCAAGCCTCTGGGGTCTGCCTGCATTCCCCACCCGAGTAACTGAGAGCAGGAACAGCTCTGAATGTGCTTGTTAAGTGGGCCTGATCAATACAAATCTATTTCTCAATTAAGTAGAAGATCCTGGTGTATGTGTATTGCCTGCAGGCCAAAAGAGTTCAGAGGAAAACTGGATTCCAGAATACAAAGTTGTGTTGTTTTTGCTCTGTCTTTTAAATGAGCTTTACCAGCATGCAACTGCAATCCTTGTGAACTCTGCAGATTAAATTTCCTTGCAGTAATGACCACTAGGAATTAGTGAAATGTTAATCTTCCCACCTGCTGTGTATGATTATACACGACTCTAATCAACCTGATTACAAAAGAAAGTAATTTCTGCTTTTACAGGGTTTTTTTTTGTTGTTGTCTGCTTTAGTTCTTCCTGAGGAACTGTGAAATTCCTTACCCTGTATTTTAAAGCAAAAATAATGATTAAATTAAAATGTGTAAAGGGGAGCAATGGAGGCTGATAGTAATTGCTTTACAAGAGATACAGTAATTGATGCTCTGAGGATTTATTTCAGAGCATGGAAGTGAATTAGGAACCTGCTTTATCTGGATTTGATGAAGTCACTGCATCTTTGTGTCTTGGTTTTCAGCTAAACTCTTCTTAATGAGAATGCTAATAATTACAGTGGCACTAAATTGTTTTAGGGACACAGGAGGATGAGAGCCACATTTTGATGTCATTTAAAGCCACAGACATCTTTCTGCTGCCAACCCTGAGACCATGGGAGAAGGAGGAAATCCTGAATCCATCAGAGACTGGATCCATCCAACTCCTTGAAAATTCCAGCCATATCCAGACAAGTGGGTGATTGTAAAACAAGCTAAAAAGCTACATCTGATTGGATTTCATGGCTTAAAGCTTTGTAAAGGCTGGGCCCACACACCTGGGGAGCAGGTACTGCAGTGCAGAGAGGCTTCCCAAGTCAGAAATCCAGGAAAATGAGCATACAGATACCTGAAAATACAAGGAATGTAGGGAAAGCCACAGCAAACGTTATCCTGCTTCAGCCAGCAGTCAAACGCAGTTTCCTGAGCAGCCACAAACCCCAGAACGCCTGAACTGCATCCCCTGCTTGCCCACTGCACATGGAAACACCTGGAACAATCCCTGGATTCAAAATCCTAATATCCAATATCTGATCAATATATAGCTGCCAGGTATCCAAAACCATTCCAGGCCTGCTGGGCATCACTGCACGGGCAGGTTTGGTATTCCCAGAGCAGTGAGATGCCAAATGTGCCCCCAGTGCTCCCTGGGAGGAGCTGCTGGGGGATCTCCATGGTGACAGCGTGTGTCACATCCCCGAGTCACCTGAGTGATCATTTCCATCCTTTCATCTGATCCTCACTTTTCATCCTTGCCTCGGAGTGTGCTGGGCTCCTAATGGAGAGCAATTGACAAACCATCCTCATATTCCTCAGAGGAAAAGCAATTTTTTCTCATCTACCCCTCCTGCGACTTAATTTAAGAAACAGCTTTTGCAGGAAGAGCTGCTCATGGAAGTCAGGAATTTGCCTTTGACACACACACAGAGCCAGCTGTAAACTGGGCTGGAGAATGGCAAAAAAACACCTTGCTAAATACATCCCCAAAAACCTCTAAAAAAGCCCCTTCCTCCAAACCTGCTCCTGGGGCAGCCCCAGCTCTTCCCAGCCCTTCTTCTCCCAGTGCAGAAATCCCACTGAGAACCTCTGCTCCTCCTCTTTTCTGTTTATGGCACAGAAAATGAATGTGCCTGAACCCAGGCCTTTCAGGAGCTGAAATCTGAAGAAAAATCCTCGTGAGATGTCCGAGCAATCTGTCACCTGTGGCAGGAGCTGTGGATGCTGATTTTGGAGGGTGCCAGAGCCACAGCAAAGCCAGAATTCCCTGCACTGGTTCCTCCCTCTCCCTCCACCTCGTGCTCCCTAACTCTGCTTCTTAGAAAAGCTGAACATTTTCCAGCCTGGCTCGTTCAAACCTTCAATCCCTTCAACAATCTGGGCTGTCTCACACTTTGGGCTCTACAGGAATATCCTCGGGAGATGAAACCCCAAGGCTGTGGAGGGAATTTCGGAGATGGGAGACTGATATCCCAACTGGGGCATCCAGCAAGGGAGACACTGGTGTGTGACAGAGATAAAGACAATTCAGGTGGGGTTATCAGCTATAAAACTGCTCCTGAGACTCTCTCCTGAGGCAGAGGGAGGCCAGCCTTGGTGACTGTGACATTTGGGGGAGCAAGGACTGATTGCTGTGCACCCACCCCCCAATACCTGCATTTTGGGGTTTCATCTGTTTCTTACTGGAGAAATAAATCCAGTGGATCATTAAAGTGCTGTTGCCAGCACTCTGCAGTCCCCTGCTCCCCCTGCCAGCACAGTCCCTGTTATCTAACACCTGCTAGGGGATTTAAAAGGAACTCTTCATCTCATTTCATACATTAGAGCTAAGTTTAGCTTCTGTAGGTAACAGTTTCTGTTTGAACTAATAAAGAGGTATGTTTAGAATCTCGGGGGCACACTCCCTGCTCATTTGAAACAAATGAGGATTATATAAGGAGGAACGGGAGCTACAAATAGGATTCATAAAATTAATTGTCTCTAAACTGCAGCGGAGCGGAGCCATTAAAAGTGACAAGTGGCCACAGCGTCCTTGCCCTTGGACAGCCCTGGGGACAGCAGGAGCACTCAGGACTGGGCTCCTGCAGAGCCCTGCCACCACTGCCAGCTCCCCAGGGCTCTCCCAGAGCTCCACCTTGCCCCCATTTCCCACAGAGGCTCTGCATCCCAAAAGGGACAGGGATGCTGCAGCCAAAGCTTGGGGCAGCACCTGCAAGTTCTGCACCCTGCAAAGAGCCCCCAGATGGCTCCCGATGGACCCCAAAAATCTCAGATCTGCATCGAGAGCCCCCAAATGGCTCCTGATGGACCCCAAAATCCCAGCTCTGCCTCAGCAAAGTGCAAACCACACTTTATTTGGCCACAAGTGTCATCCCAGCTGGCAGAATTCCTGTGCACAGCCCCACGGCTCCCCCTGCTCCAGCTGCTCCTTCCAGCCCAACAAACAATGCTCCATGCACTGATCCCAAAAAATCCTGCAAAACCCATCCGAGGAGATGCCAGGGATTCCTTGCAGGAGCCTGTCTGCTCCTGGGATGCTCCAGGACAGGGCCAGGACAGAGCTTCTCCATTTCCCCCCTGCAGCCCCTTGCTGTCACAATGCAGAACCTGGAGCTGAATCCCTGAAATTGCATTTAAAGCACCCTAAATTTTTGTACATGTAAATCTTCTGAAATAAATTCCACGTGTTCTCCCATTCCAGAGCTGTCTTCAGTCAGAGAGCACTGAGCTGAATGCATTAAATTCAGTCCCCACCACAAAACCCAACCTGAATTAGGCTCTCAGTGTCCTTTCAATTGCAAAGCATTATAAAAACTCACCCTAAGCAGTGCCATATAAACAGAAAATAATGAAAAGGCCTCAGGGAGCTGCTGTGAGCAGGGAGCCTTGGATGGGCTGGATGTGTCCAGAATATCCCAGCTGGAGCTGACACACAGACACTCCAGAACCAGCCAGGGAGTCAAACAAATGGAAGGAAAACTTCTCTTGCACCTAATTAATACCAATAGTATTGGAAATTCTGATTAATACCAATAGTATTGGAAATTCTGATTAATACCAATAGTATTGGAAATTCCTTCTATTAGTATTGGAAATTCTAATTAATACCAATAGTATTGGAAATTCCTTCTATTAGTATTGGAAATTCTAAGTAATACCAACATTATTGGACCTTCTAATTAATACCAATAATATTGGAAATTCCTTCTATTAGTATTGGAATTTCTAATTCATACCAATAGTATTGAAAATTCTAATTAATATCAATAGTATTGGAAATTCCTTCTAATTCTGAGGGCTGTCCCTGCATTCCCACACCCTGCTTGAAGAGCCCCCAGAGCCACCCCACTCTGCCTGGGCTCTGTGCGGTTGTTCACACCCAGATTTAGGAGCAGGAGTGACCCCTTAAAACATTTTTCAATAGAACTGGGCCGTGCATGAGGTTTTTAGGTTATCCCACAGCACGAGCTAAGATGAAAATCCCCCTCTAGATTTTCACAATGTCTGGGAGTCTCGCAGCTCTCCAGACATTTCTATTTAAAGAAAAAACCCTCTCCCTGTGGGGAATGTTCTATTCTCAGGTGTCACCTGCTCCTCAGAGCCACCCTGACGTGGGGGGAGTGGGGAGGGATGGAATTGGGTGACAGCAGCAGGGAGAGGGCAGCTGGGTGTCCCCAACCAGCCTGGCACCCACTGGCACTGCCCTGGGTCAGCCTTGGCAAAACAGCAATTTGTTCATGTACCTGCAGTCAGAAAATCAGCCCAAATCACTTCCTGCCCCCGGAGTAAAAATATTTTCGTATCCAAGCTTTTTTCCGTTTTATTTTTGGCAGGCAAAAGAAGGGAATAATGTTGTGATAATTTACACAGTGCCATATCTGTAAAAATAAAACAATTCCCTGCCTGAATGTGTGTCAGTGTCAATACACAGCATTTAACACTGAGCTTATAAAAACCCTGCTAAACACTCAGCCTTTTTCTTGAGGTGTCAAAATCTTGTCACACGTCTCACCAATGGCCAGCACACGGAGCATTAGATCACTTGATGGACCTTAGGCTTCAAGGAAAATAAATTTAAAAGTAAATTTTTTGGGAAGAAAACAGTGGGAGAGTCTACAAGATGTCACTGAATTGTGGCCATCCTTGAGGGACATTAAAAGGAATCACCAAACCTGAGCCTAAGTGAGATGGGTGATTCACTCCCATGACTTTCGACTTTTTTTTTTTTTTTTTTTAATTTTTTCCACAGATGGAAAGGGGAAAAGAGGTAGAAAGACAAGTAAATATGCAAGGAAAAACCCATTGCAGTTGGGGAAAGTGTGTCCTACTGGAAATAACCAAAAATATCAACCTTTCTCACCTGAGGAAATGCAGCCTGTGTTTGCTGGTTTATATTAATTTATTTTTTTGGTAAGGAAGGAAAGGAACTAGTCTTAAAGTTGCAGAACTTACCATGCAGCACAAACAGAACAGATAACTGGGGATACAAGCATCATAAAGTCACCCCAGACATTCACCCCTTATCCCCATATTATCAGCTTACTACCAAAATTTATATATATTCTAACTCTATACATACCTCTTTTTTTTTTTTTTTAAGTGGAAAAAACTGTTTATTTAACAGTTAATTTGAGAAATCTCAAATTAGCAACCCAAAACCACTACACAAAATTGGTGTTTCTGCCTGCTTTCCAACTGAGACCACCACCCTGTCTGCCAGCTGGCCAAAGGCAGAGGAGGGACAGCACATTCCCGAGGGCTGGAAGGAGCCCTGGAGGCAATTCTGTGTCCCAGCCCCCTGTGTAGGGATGGGTGGGTGAGTCCCAGGGACACCTTTGGTGTCACCACAGAGTCACCCAGGCTGGAAAAGAGTTCATCAGGTCCAACCATCAACCCAGCAGCCCCACACTCACCACCAAACCTCTTCCTCAAGAGCCACATTGAAGATTTTAAACCACTGCAGTTTAAAAACCTGGGACTGCAGCACTGCCCTGTTCAATGGCTGACAATGAACAATTCCTTCTTTCCATGAAGAAATTTCCCCTGATGCCCAATCCAAACCCTCCCTGGCACAACAGGATTTCCTCTCCCTGTGTCACACCAGGGTTTGGGTACCCAGCCTAAATTGCCACCTGGCACCATGGCAGCTGTGGAACCGTGTCCAAACTGGCACAAAGCAGCACGTGGCACCTGGAATGCAGCTGAACACCCCCTGCACTCCCTCACCCAAAGGAGGGGACCCATTTCCCACACGTTTTGTTGGAGTATTTCATTTTCCAGCCCTTCCTCCCCCAGGACACAGCCACTGCTTTCCTGCAGAAATGGGTTTGTTCTGCAGCCATGGAAGTTTTCATCCTGCCCTGTAGGATCCCAGAAATCTGGAGTTTTGGAGCTTTCTGTGCTTCCAGGCACAGACCCCCTGGCAAACACTGCTCTGGAGCTGGAACCTTGGAGAAGGCTTGGAAATGTGAATAGTGAGTTAGAAATCACCAATGTGTAGCAGGTTAGATCTCTGTGTTTTCACTGGGTGATGGGGTTTAAATTTATAGTATAGTGGTGGATATGGGACAAGATGGAGAGTTTTGGGTGGTGTCTTTCTCTTTGTTCATCTTCTTCTTCACAGAACTCAGGCAGTGACCTTTGGTTTGTCAGTCAAATGTCACTCTAAGGGTGGTGGGAATCTATTATTGGGTCAAAAAAATAAATAAGTGTTAAACTTTTATTGGTTTGTTTAGCCTTAAAACAAGCTCAGCTGGGGCCATTTTTTCCCATTTCTAGCAAGAGGCTGGAGGTGCTCTCACACTTTCTTTAATTTCTGATAAAGCCCAAACACAAGAATCGTCTCAATTGCCTTTCTAATAATCCTCGCTCTGAAAAAAAAAAAACCAGATAAAACTGATAACAAACCACTAATAAATAGTGCAAAGCCCAGCTCACACCTCCACGTGCCCTCCCTTCAGCTCCTGGAGCATCCCTGAGCTTTTGGAGAGCCCAGGAGCCGGGTCCTGCCCCAGAGCCAAGGCAGCAGAGCCTCCTCAGAGCCTCTGCACACCCACAGCCCTGCTCGGACACACGGGTGGGTTCTGAATTGTGTCTTCAGCTGGAACCTCTAAGTGCAGGGGGTTCGTCTGGGGGTAGCAAAAGCCTGGTGGCATTTCCTAGATAGCAGGAGAGCCGAGTTTGGCAATTATTCATAGCCTCACACACGTTCTTGCAGACAGTGGAGCTGACTTGGCAGACTGGAGCTAATTGGGTTTACAGCAGAATGAGGCTTTGATTGAAGTGCCTCGCTTAAACAAAAATATCCCACATCCCCCACCCCTGCTAACATTACTCTGGAGCATGTAAAACAACCACCCCACATCTCAGCAAAGGAGAAGTGCAGGGATTTTTCTTGCTTTACCGAGCACAGACCCACAAGTGAATAATGCTGGGTGTTTGATGTGCTCTATTCTGATCCATAATTCACCGGCTGCGTGTGCCTGACATTTCACTGCTTTTGAAGATCACAAAACCCCTGCAGTCACCAAAGGGAGGGATCCTGCTCGAGGAGCCAAGGTGGGCACTGAACACAAGGTGGGAAGAAAAAGGTTCCAAAGCTAAAGCACAAAAACCTTGGAGAATGTAAATGAACGTAGCCTGGAGTTTACCAAGTAAATAATTCAAATTCTGCCGTGGTGATTTAGGAAAATAAAAAGACATATTTAATGAGCCCAGCAGGCAGCAGGTGCTTCTATTTTAACATGTTAAAGGCAAAAATCAAAAGGCAGAAGCTTTTTCCTGTTTCATGGTCACAGTTTAACATAAAAGCTGTTCCCTGTGCTTCAGGGATGTGCTGTGCTCAGCAGTTTTGCTGCTCCAAGGAGGGTCCTTTGAATGTTCCCATCACTGCTGGGGGCTCCAATTTCCACGGAGCCACCTGGAGAACCCTGCCAAGCCTTTTTGGGCAGACCACAGGAAAACCTTCCACTATCCCAGGCTGCTCCAAGCCTGGCCTTGGACAATTCCAGGGATCCAGGGGCAGCCCCAGTTTCTCTGGGCACCTGTGCCATGCCTGTCCACCCTCACTGTAAGAAATGTCTTCATTCTAACTACTCCAAATCTGCCCTTTCTTAGTTCAAAACATCCCTCTAGATGAACTTCTGTGTTGTGCTTCATCCCCTTTCTGTCTGGAGGGGTTTATGGACAAGCAGCACCTGGAGATGAGTGGCCTGGCTTTGTGTTCATGCTGGGCATGATTTTACCCCCTCAGGGACAGCCCCTGCATTCAGCCAGATTTAGGGGCAGCTAGCAGATGGCATTTATTAAAACAGGCTTAAAAGAAATCACAGAGAAGGGAACACTGAGGTGGAAACCCCACTGACCTGAGCAAGGTGGGGAAGGAGCTGTGCCACACATCCTCCCTGCCTTCAGTTCTTCTGTATCTCTTATTTATGCCATGTTTCAGAAGGAAAATGCAGAGTTCAAAGCTGAAGGTTCATCAATCAGCGTCCGTGGGGCCGGGCTGTGCCAACATCCCCACCTTCTCCATCAGCTCCCACACGGCTCATTGGGGGAACTGCCTAATTAAGAGGAGAAAATGAGATTTTTAGGAAGCTTTCCGACTTTCTGTGGAGACAATGTGTGCTACATCACAAGAGGTGCTGAGTACAGGCAGAGAGGGACTTTGAAGGGAAACTGCTGCCTCAGAGTGAGCTCTCAGAGGTTTCCACTTCAAAATCCCACATTTCACAGGCAGATTCCCCTGGAGAGGCTGGGGAAGGAGCCCTGCCACGCTCCCACAGCTCTCTGCCAGATCAAAACATTCAGCAGGCAGTGATGGCACATCAGAGCAGCCCCACAGCTGCACAGCCCCGTGTGGCCCTTTCCAGATGTGAGCCAGGTCATTCACCCAGCCCGTGTTCATGAACGGCTGCTGCTCACCTGTGGGGCAGGTGGAGGGGCTGGGCATTCACACCTGGGGCTTTGAGAACAAAACAGAACCAAAACTCCTCTGAAAACCCACAGGTGAGCCCAGATAAAGGTGGGAGTGCACCCGTGGTGCAGGGAGGGACAGCTGGGCCAGGGAGCCCCTGAGTGTCCTTCACACAAATCCCAGAATTGTTTGGGTGGGGAGGGGTTTTAAAGCCCACCCAGTGATGCCTCAAGTTTTAGCTTTGATATTTCCCAGATTCTGCACTGCATTAGGAAATAACTCTGAACTCCATACCAAGTGTTCCAGGTTCTCCTCCCAGCTCAGGCACACAGAACAATCCTTTTCCAGCCCCACAACCAAGGACACGCTGCAGCTCCAGCCCCAAAAAGTGCAAACAGCAGCGAATGGAGGAGAGAATCTGGGAGGATGGGACTGCAGAACCTGGAGCTGGGATTGGACAATGAACCCAAGATGGAAATGGACCCAAACTGATAAAAGTGTGAAAACTCCTGACCCAGGGTCCATCTTGGGTGTAGCCATGGCCAGGCTCTTGTGCTGCCCAAGGTGAATCCTTTGAAGGGTTTGTAATAAATCCCTGCTTTATTCCTTTAACTCTGTCCAGCCTCTGCTCCAGCTCAGCCTCTCAAAGCATCACCAGTGCCACCCCTGCCATGGCAGGGACACCTCCCACTGTCCCAAATCCCAATGTCCAGCCTGGCCTTGGGCACTGCCAGGGATTCAGGAGCAGCCACAGCTGCTCTGGGCACCCTGTGCCAGGGAGGATTTTGTGTCTGGCTCATGTAAGACTGAACCAAGCCATGACCTTGCAAAGAGTGAAATTATCTCGTGAGGTTATTTAGTGCAAGGACCAGAAAGGCCAATGTGGTTTCTCCCTGGAGTGAGAGGACAGGGAGAGCCTCCCCCAGATGTGTGAGTGCCAAATCCCATGGAATGTCCACAAGCTCCAGGGAAGCTGTAAATTCCCACTGCCCACATCAATCCCCAGCAGAGGAAATCAGCCCTGCAGCCCTTCCACAGGTCTCTCAGTGAGCTCCCTCCCCGAATTTGCTGCTGCACAGGGAGGTGACAGCAGGCAGGAGCTCCCTGAGCAGGGCACAGGGACATCATCCATCACCCTGGGTCCCACCTCCCACCCTGTGTCACCCACAGCTGCTGCCATGGCAATTGGAAACCATGAAAAATAAATAAATTCATTTTTATGACACAACTCCTAGAGTGCCTGCCTTCTGCCAGGAGTTTAACTTGGGCCTGTTTGGTTAATTTGATGGGATGCCACGAGTGAGGGGCTGATTTGAAACCACAAGTCATTTTTCTCCTTGGAAGAGTGGATAACTGAGTCTATTAATCCAACAATACATTTAAGCTGAGTTATTGTGACAAGGGACTTCCATTATCCATTTCATCGAGTTGCAAACTGTCAGAATAAATCTCAGGGGGTTCAGGAAAAAAGCTGCCTGCCTTTGTTGGCTGTTTTGATATGCCACAACAGTTTAATTTGGTTCACTTTAACTCATGATACTGTACAACTGTACAGGGGGAAGCTCATGGGGAACCTACTACAGAAAATGGCAACTTTATGGTCATCAAAGTTTTTTTTATAAAAACAGCCAGGACAGTAAAATTTGACCAACTGGCAGTACCTTGACAGTGACTTCAATGACCTTTTTCCTTATACATTTCAGGTTTTAACAATGAATGGTTCTTCCTTTGGAATGAACATTTGCAAATTAAAAAGTGATTTCTTAAAGCTCTGGTTTTACCTTGCAAAACAAATTGACTTAACCTATTAAAACTGATATAACCAGAAATTTATCAACATAAATCATAAAATGGAAGCAAGGTTATCCAGCTTAAGATGTCAAACAGGAATTCAGAAGGTGGGATTCCACTTTAGGGCTCCACCAGTGACTTAACTGCAAGGCAACTCATTCTCCCACCAGTCCTGCTGATGGTGGTAATTCTTAATTATCCTTTATTTACTTTTGTAATTAAAGCTGTTACAGAAGAAAATTATTAAGTTATGTAACTGGGAACTGGCCATGAAGTTGGAAAGGCAGAAAGGTTGAAGCTGCAACAGAGGAGAAGGAGAAGAAAGAAGAAGAAAGAAGGAAGAAGGAGGAAGAGCCAGTGTCACTCAGGGCCTGAAAAGCAGACATGGAAAATTCCCAGTGAATTCCAAGCCCCTGTGCTCACACCCAGCAGTGAAGGAGGAGGTGACACCATGCCAGGAGCTGCCTGGGGACTTTGTTTTCCATCTGTCCCCACAGCTGCAGCCCTGGCCAGTCCCCCATGGAACAGGACCTTTGAGGTTTCTCCTGCAGCACTGACACTTTAACCCCAGTCCAGCTCTTGGTTGTCAATTATTCCCCTCAAATTTCATTTCAAAGCCCCTGTGAGCTGCAGGAAGCCTGGAGAGAGGCAGGTACGTGCACAGCAACACCCCCCACACTCTAATTACAGCTTTTACAGATAAATATTAGTTTTGAGAGGTGAATTTTAAAGGTTTTTAAGCTCAACGCTGGCTGTGCTCCCATGCAGAACACGCAGAAGTTCAACACCCAAGTGCACTTGGGAGGGGAAAATAAGAAACTCAAAGCTCAGAGATTCTGGGGAGTTTTCTGGAGATAAAAGCCCTGTCTGGGAGGCAGCAGTCCCAGCTCTGGATCTGGAGTGCAGGGGGCATTAAAGGCACTGCCAGAGCTGGAGATTCCCTCTGATGTTCAGCAGCTCCCTGAGCCAGGGAGCCCAGCCTGGATGGACACAGGCTTGGAAAGGAAAAGGGGCTGTGCTCTGTGCTGGGTTAAAATCAGTATTTTGGCCAATCCCAGAATAGAATATCTCACTTCATGCACTCAGGGACAAGGAGGGGGGAAAAAATAAAAATCTGTCTTAAAGTTCTTTACATCTTGGATTGATTTCTTTAAAGAGGATTTGCTAAGAAATAAACATTGTGACTTCAACTGCTTTTAATTCCACCCTCTCAGCACTATTGCTGTGAAACAATGCAAACCTCGAATTCCTGCTCTGCCCCAAAGTCATTGTTTGGTCTCAGGAGGTGGTCGGCAGCTCAGTACAAAATGTCAGTGTCACAACTTCACAGCTCCAGCCCGCTTTTGATCAGATCTGAGGAGTGAGAAGAGATGCAATATGCTCCTTGCTTTACTGTCACCACGGAGTATTCATTAGCTTTAATTATTTTTTAGGTTCTAGGGGGAACCATTAAAAAAATTAATCACAAATGGAAGGAGCAGCAGCCGTATGTGGCCATAAAAAGACAATAAAGCATTTTAGGATCCACACTTGTTATGATTTACACTCCAAACAGGACCAGAGGTAGCATATGGTGATTGCCATAAAGTAACATTTATTATAAAAACACTGAGATTTATCTCCCAGCGTGCTTGGATGCGAGAAGTTACATTTATTTTAACTGATATTCAAATTGTTGTAATACCAGAACTGGGGGTGGGGGGTTTGTACCAAGCCAGACCTCAGTTTGTTTTTTCTGTAAATCCTTGTTTTCCCTGTAAATCCTTGTTTTTCCTGTAAATCCATCCCTTAGCAGACTGTTTCCCACTGATGGCAGCTGAGCTGGTGCCATCCCTGGGTGCAGGAAGGGATGCTCTGGGGCACCAACTGTGGCCAACAGGAGATGCCAGCTCCGACTCCAGCTCTGGGCTCCACGTGCCCAAAAGGACCCTTCCCATCACTTCAAAGTTTGCTTTAATTTCAGCATCTCAAGCTTAGTAAATATCTAATTAATAACTATAAACAGGGTGTTGTTTTTACTGTAAATAAGAGAAATAATACATAAAATTACCCTCTCAGTTTGTTCTTGCTTGGCTGAACGCAGGGAGGAACATCACAAAAAGCAGGAATTGCCAGCAGAGACACACCTCCAAGAAGGTGGCACAATATTATGGGGTGTTCCTATTAAAATCTGGAAATCCTGACATTTTAACAGCTGGAGGAACAGGACAGGACACAGCCATTAGGGGAGGTGGTGACACAGGGCTGGCAGGACCTGCCTGAATGCCATGGACAACATCAAACACTGAATCCCACTGGAAATCCACTGCATTTCCATCCTGACACCCACCAGGGAAGAGCTCTCAGGGCACAGCCAAGTTCTGCTTCCAGGGCTGTGAATTTGGAATCCAGCACCAATGGACTCAGGTGGAAGTGCCTCAATAAATAACCAGAAATAAAGGAGTGCTGGATGGCAGTGACCTCTCCTCCTTTATTTACTGTCCAATTCAATATTTTTAATTCTCCCAATCCAGAGTAACCTACACCAATATCCCTAAATGTCAGCACAGCCACAATCCCTGCTGGCAAGGGCTGGTTTTAGGGAGGCAAAGCCAAGGCTGAGAGCAGGGACAGGGAGTGCCTCACCCTCCTTTAATGGTTCAGCATTAAACCATCACATTTTCCTGGTCTGAAAAGAAAAATTCCAGTGCTGAGGGATGCCCTGACAGCTCCTCTGCTGCCCTGCCTGGCTTTGCAGCCTCCTCCTTTCCCTCTCCAATCTGATGGTGTTTGAAGTCTGGGAGACAAAAAGGTCAAAGTTGTAAAATAACTGTGGTGTCCTCCTTCCCTTCCCTGCAAGGAGTGGGTTTCCAGTTCCTCTAAAGGAAAGGTAATTGTTCTGCCTCACCCTTTCCAGAGAGGCACGAACCCCATTCCCATCCCCACAGCCACCCCTCTCCTTTTTCCTGCACTGAACTTCTGCATGCTCAGGTCTGCTGACACTCAGCTGCCAACAGAAATAATGGACAGAGCTAAAAAAACCCCATCACTTAGAGCCTCTCCTCCAAAAAAAACCCAAAAAACCAACCAACCAAAAAAAAAAAAAAAAAACAGAAAACCAACCAACAAAAAAAAAAAAAAAAAAAAAAACACCCCAACAACAACAACAAAAAAAAAAAAAAAAAAAAAAATAAAAAAAACCCCTGCACAGACAGACAAACCAACAAAAACAAAACTGACATCAGGAAGAGCTGAGGATGATCAGCACTTCCTTCACAGCACACCACACTGCTCCTGTGAGGCTCCTGCCTGGTGCCAGCACAGATCCACCACTGGAACACAGAGCCCATCCCAGGCTGACAGGAATCCCTGTTCCAGTGCAATTGCAGTGGCTGTGGAGAGTAGGGAGTGCCAGGATTGGGGTATTTATTTCCATTAAATAGTATAAATCATCTGATCTAAAACAGAGCTGAAGGCAAAGGATTTGATTATTTAGAATTATCCTGCCTTAGAATTCCACTGGCTCTATGGTTCTATATTGTACTCAGACATTATATGGAATTAGTCACAACAGGGAGAAAGAATCAATCAGTCCTGGCTAAGGAATTGAGATAATAATGACTCATTTGACCAGATTGCTCTGGAAAATTAATAATGACGGCAGTAATTACTAACCTGGGATGGCTGCAGTGCTCATTATTCTCCTTTTGCTCCATTGAATGTTAAGTATGATGAAGACATTTATTTGTTGGGGAGTTTTCTCTGCAGCTTTTCATCCCAGCAGGGGCTCAGAGGTGTTGCCCAAGCCCACTGGAATGTTTGATCATGGCACAGACTGCAGCACATGAGTTATTGGTTATTAAGGGTTAATGTCTGCCCTGGCACCTCTGCAGCCTTTGCTCTCCTGCATCCACGACCTGCCCTGATGCATCACAAAGATCTCCCTGTCTCATGAACTGTTTTATTGCTCCAGTGCCAAAGACCCACCTTGGTGCTGAGAGCAGCTAAAAATCAAATAAACATTATTATGTTTATCACACCAAACAGCTGCAATTGGCTCCTTGTCCAGCCCATCAAACCCTCCTCCATCAGGGACACACCTCAGAGCCCCAGAGCAGCAGCTCCTGACCAGGACCTGAGGGCAGGAGACATCTCCAGCTCACCCAGGGCATAGAAAATGTTCTTTAATGCAAGCACAGAGAGAGATTGGCTCCGGAAATCCAGGAGTGGCTCAGTGAGGCTGGTGAGCAGCTGTGCTCTCAAACAGCTGCTCCACACCCCCAGAGTGCCTCGCAGGATTTATTGGTGTTTGAAGAGGCTCTGCAGAGGGTTCCCTGTCTGCTGAGCAGCAAGGGAAGGTCCTGGAACAGGCAGGAGAAGGAAAAAGAAGTTCTTATTAATGTTGAAGGGAAATAAATTTCTAATTTTCTGAGCAAGGCTGAAGTTTCTCAGAGCAGTGGCTCTCCCCTGGGGCTGAGGAATTTTGAACCCTTCTCCAGCTTTACCAATTGTTCTCATTTTCCTGCCAAATCCTTTTCCCCCAAATTGCTTTTGGCCTGGCCCACTGGTGCACCTGGAACAGCCACATAATCTGAGCAATACAATTCTACCTTAAAAATCCCAGTTTTGATTTTTGAGCCTCTTTTTTCCCCATTGCCAGAACAGATCCTGGGTCCCGAATGACACTGCATCCATCCCCCAGAGGAAGTGGAATTTGGATCGTGGCTCCCCAGGGTTGGTGCCTCATGACCCAGTGGTTTTATTAATTTATTTAATTAATGCAGGAGTGAAGCTGTACACACACGGGCTACATTTGCTGTGTTAGCTCTGCCTGAATATTTAAAAAACAACCACAACTAGAGCTCACCTTTAGCATTTCTCAGCAGATTTCACAGTATTTAAGAGATAAGGTCAACGAAATTAAATGAGATGCATCAACTCGACAGAAACTCAAGAATTACAAAGGAGATTTTACAACATTTAATGTGAGCAGAGACCAGCAGCTCCATCCTACTGCCCCCATGCCCTCGTTCCAGCCCCACAGGAAACCACTGCATTTCCTGAAGGATTCAGAGCTTTCCCAAAACATTTGGGACCCCATCCTGCTGCACGTCGAGCTCTTCTGAGCGTCAGGATGGAGTTGCCTCTCACCAAACACCATCAGTGCTCCCAACAGGGAGGGATTTATTTGCGACTCTGACTTTGGCTACAAGTGCTGAATGCTGAGAAGGACTGGCCCAAGGAGGTGGGAAATCCCTGCAGGGATGTTCTGCAGCACATTAAATCTCAGCTCTGCTCAGCCAGGACTAAAATAGTCACTGACAGAGTGCCCTCCACCTGGGGATGTCACCTGTGAGCACATTTCAAGAGCGAGCCCAGATTTAGTGTCCTTGCCATCCTGGCTGGCTCCAGCACTGCCAATGATCCATGTCTGCTCCTGCACTGCCTTCTCCAGAGTAAACAGAGGCACCAAATTCCTGTTCACAAGTGCAGGCAAGCTCCGAGAGTTAATTATTGTAATTACCCATTGAACAGACTCCGAATGCTAATCTATTATAAAGTGGCCTGTTAATTGGTGTTAAACTGCCATTAACCTGCCACTTCCCGTGTTTTCAAGCTGACCTGGAGCACAGCACCGTGGAAAACCCAATCCATTTCTCATTCCTGGCAATCACCAAGCACTGATCTGGAGCAGAAGTAGAAAAAAAATTTTAAAAGTCTGCATACCTGGAACTGGAATTATTGTAATAAAGGGAAGCACCATCCTGCTGCTTTGAGTTCCAGTCTTTGACAGGTAGGAGTCCAGGTGGCTTTCCATGCTTTGTGCCCTCCACAGTGGTGTGTGCAGGAACTGGGCTCTGCCAGGCTGGACTGGCATTGCCACCAGGGCACTGACTCTGTTCCTGAGCTGGAAATCCGCAGGTGGAGCAGATTCCCTCTGGAGCCAAGGTCTGCTCCACCGTGGCAGTCTCCCTGTGCCAGCCCCCCAAGCTCAGCCCTGATCCTGCAGAGAATCAACACCCAAACCCCACAGGAGCAGCACAGACCCTGAACCACCTCACAATCACCCAGAGCTGCCCCTAAGGAGATCCTGCAAAACCAGGGCCAGGCGTGTGCCTGTCTGCCCCACTCCTGCCTAAACCACCCCACCTGTCCCTGTCTGGGCTTTAATTTATACAAGTGGAGACAAAAGGTTGGCTCAGGTGCTTCTCAGAGGTCACTTATAAAATCCAGGTGCCCACCAGGGCAGTGAACTTCTACTTAAATATGCTGCAAGAGGGAGAGCTGGAATTTCCATTTCAGACACCCATCAGGGGAGGCAGCTCTGCTGACTGGTCTCTTCCCAAAAATTGTCACTGAAGTGCCTTGACCTGCCAGAGCCTTTCTCAGGTTATCTCACCTGACTGACAGCTATCTACACTGAGAGTTCTCTCTTTTCATTTTATATAACCAATTATTAAAGTTCAGGGGAACTTAAAGTGACTTTTAGAAAGCCCCAAAATTCTTTATTTCCTGAAAGATTCACCATTATCCAGCAGCACATTGCCTCCCTGTCCGTGTGAGATCCCACTGCACCCACTTCAGCAGCCCTCACCAGGGCAAACAGGACAGAATTTCCCAATTCAAAAGATGTGCAAGAGTTTAGGAGGAGTTTGAAGAGGGGAGCAGTGAATTTTTTATGTGTTAATCCAAACCTCTTGGTGTTCAGTTACCTTTAAGATCAGTTCTAGGATATTGGAGAAGGGGAAAAAAGGGTCAGTTAACCAGAAATCCCATGGAAACAGAGATCTGTCCTGTCCTGAGACCTTTCCATGATGTTTTAGTGGTAAGAGGAAAACAAAGCCTTTGTCATTTAGGATTATCTCCAGTTCCTTGTGCTCCGTGCCAGAAATGGGCTGTTGTTGCAGCTCATTTATGTCATTTTTCACTTTCCTTCCAGAATCCTTCCATCACCTGCCTTGGCATGCTAAATTCCTGACCAGATTGTACTGAGAAGTACAAAAAGCAAAGAAATAAAACCTGCAGTGCCATCAATAATAAACATGGGAAGCTTCTAGAGGTGAGAATCCATCTCATTCAGTGTCTTCTGCTGTTGATGGTTATTATTCCTCCATTCAGGCTTTTCCAAGACATCAATTTATCACTTTCCTTCCTGGCACTGGCAGCTTGCCTAAATCCACCTGCATGAGCCTCCTGTCTCCTCTTCCTCAAAAAAAAATGTGCAGATCTTCTCTTTGATGCCATTTACTGCCACTCAGATGCTCACCCACAGGAAATTCTCATTTATTTGAGTCTGCAGAGGCCCTGATATCAGTTTACATGGATAAACTGATCCCTATGGCAACCAGCCATTCCTTTTCCTTGGGAGCAGGTGGGCTGAGGCCAACATCACCTTTGGGCACAAAACACGAGCCCAGAATTGCCCATCAGCAGGGAGTGAGGTTCATTCTCAGTTCTGCTGCTGCAGGTGGGGCTGGAATGGTGTCCCTGGAGCAGCACCTGCACGAAGCCCCACGTGCCTGTGTGTGCTTCACACCTTCCCCCTGACGCAGGGATTTTTGGCAGGAGATTAGAGAGCTGTCAGTCCCCAGCCCTGTCACACACACCGTTTATTGTTGCTGGGATACTGTGAGCCGTGGACGTTTTGCTTTGCTTATCTTCTCTTTGGTGTAACATATTCCCAGTCTCTGCTCCAACTCCCTCATTGCTATTCCATGCACTCCTCACACCTGCACAGTCCCTCCAGTTTCCCTCACGTGCTCTCCCTGCCTTATTTTCTGCCAGTGACTTCAAATTCTGCTTGAGTGCTTTCTGCAAGAAAGGAAAAGAAACCTACTCAGATGGGAAGCTGCCTCTTCTGCTCAGGAAAATGAACTCCACGAGCTTTGCACTACAGGAATTACCTGCTTGGGCTCAGGGAGGATGGACAAGCATGATCCTAAAAATCCCAGAATGGTTTGAGTTAGATAAAACCTTAAAGCTTCTTTTATTCCATCCCCTGCCATGGCAGGGATATTTTCCATGATCCCAGGTTGCTCCAAGTCCTGTCCAACCTGGCCTTGGACACTTCCAGTCTGGCATTCTGTGCCAGGGCATCTGCACCCTCCCAGGGAAGAATTCCTTCCCAATATCCCATCGAACTCTGCCCTCTTTAGTTGAAAGCCATTCCCCTTGTCCAGTGTGATGTCAAGGACAGCTGTCAAAATCCAAAATGCCCATTAGAGCTTCCTCTACACTTAATTCCACTTGCTTTTATTTCACCAACATGGTCCAAAATGGGTGTAGGGACTGAGGGTTTGTTTGTGTACGTGGAGAACAAACCAAAGCCTGCATTTGCAGGGTGCTGCTTCTCAGCAGAAATTCCCTTCCTGGATGCTGCCAGGACACCCCATGGACAGCAAAATCCTTCCCTCACTTCATGCCCTGCTCCTGTCACCAGGAATGGCTTTCCCTGCCACCTGCAAGGACAACAAAACCAGACAATCCAGGCTTTGGAGGCTGCAGGAAATCACCTTCCAAAGGCACTCCTTCCTCTTTTTTCGGCTCTGTTTGCTCTCCACAGGGTCCAGCCCCTCATTAAAGGCTTGCTCAGGCTCAGCATCTCCTCCTGAGGAGCAGAGGTGCTGGCAGGACCTCCCAGGCTGAGCCCTGTGCCCAGGCTGGAGGGACAAGGGCAGCCCCAAGGCAGGGGGCCAGGAGCTGGGGATGGCCAGGAGTCAATCAGCAGCTCCACTAATTGCTAAATTCACTCATTTTCCCACTCATTTTCCATTTCCCACAGCACAGGGAGGAAGGAACCCGAGTAAATTGCTGGGGTGGGTTTTGTGTAACCCTTGGCTGAGGGCAGGTCAGGAATCTACAGGCTGGCTTTTCACAACTCTCTGACCTCCCCATTTATGTTTCTTTTTTTTCCAAGCAGTAATTTCCTAATTAACAATTTCTCCCCTTTGAAGCCTTGTGCTGCGTTTTCTCCTTTTCTGACAGCAGCAAAATTGGTTTTCCCATTTCCTCACGTAGATTTTCATTTTCTGTCCCCCTGAACAATGGCGAGAACAGAACAATACAGGGAAATACTCAGAGTTACCCCCTGCCCAGATCAGAGAGGAATTTCTTATCTTTGACACCTGCTGGCAATTAATCCTGTGCATGCCTGAATTTACAATGAGGAGCCCTCCTGTACCAGGATTGAGCCCTGGATCCCAGCTGCCCTCTGCCTCCCCAGGGGCTGCAAGGGGCCAAACCCTGCTCTTATTTTAGAATATTTAAGGAGAATTTTCTCTCTTTGGAGCATCCCAGGAGGAATTTCTCTCCCTCCAATACCCACTGAGGGGAGACTTGGGCACTCTCCAGGGTGGAACCTCGGATTTTACACCCCTTGGCTTTGACATGAAGATGCTTTCTGTCCAAGGAAAGAATTTTCCAACAAAAAAAATTTTGGATTTGAGGCTGTGTCAGTCCCTCTGTGCCTCTGCAGCAGCCCCACATCAGACATCCCCCAGAACAGCAACATCCCTTCACAACTGATTGTATTTTGAGTTTGTCCTGGGATCTGGAAGGCTGAGGAATCCTCTGCACCATTAAATTAACTCCTGCCCTACCAAGCCTTCAGTGCAGCTTTTCAGCCCAGGCTTTTGTTGGGATATAACAATACCTTGATTTTGCCCACTTGAAAATATTTCCATGCCCTATACAGTGAGTCAGCTTTGCAGAGTGCAGAAAACTGAATAGAAATATTGTAAAGGGTACTGTTCTTTGAAGTCCTAGTGGCATTAGGAAGCCATTTAGTGCTTTAAAGAACACCATTTTATTAAGTATTTCAAAGCAACTTCGGAGCTATTATTTCTTATTTTGCTGTTTAAACCTGTAAGTTTGAAAATTAATGATTATAGGGCCTTTGATGCAAAAATCTATGAATAAAATAAATTCTGAGGGCTACTTTCCCACTAAGTTATATTAAAACACTCCTTCATCTCCCTGATTAATTTAATGCACATCTCAGAAAGTATCTTAAATATTAGCAATAACATTCTACTAAATGACCCAAACCCCCTATGGCTTCTTGACTTTTCTTCTTTTCACATCTAAGATATTTCTCATGGCTTTCCAGTGACCTTTAAATAAACTAGTGGGGTTACTAATTAGCATGATAAACAATAGATTCCCGTTTCAGGGGCGATTTCATGGTCAAGCAGCCCAGCAGAGCCAGGCTGTGCTCTCTGCACAGACACCTTCCCCAGCAGCACCTCGGGGAACACAGGTCGGGACATTTGCCTTAATTCCCCGAGGGCTCAGCTGGATTCTGTCACTGCCAGGGGTGACATCTTGGAGGAAGGAGAAAGACACATTTGAAAAGTTCACAAGAACAGCAACAAGTGGCCCAGTGCCAGTGGGGACATTTGGGGTGACACAGAGGAACGGTGGCAGCTCCGTGCCAGGGAATTCCTCATTGCCCTGTTCCCAGGGTGAGCTCCTCTTTTCTCAATTCCTTTGGGTTTGTCACAGAATTTCATTTGAAGCAGTTGATTTGCAGGTGGGTTAAAGCAATTTTTGGTATCTTTTTTTTAGGTTTCAAGCAAGAGAAGAAAAATGATCCTTGGGATTGTATTTAAAAGTTGCATGGGAGATCTCCAGAGGGGTGGTCAGGCATTGGAATGGGCTGTCCAGGGAAACTGTGGCTGCCCCTGGATCCCTGGAAGTGTCCAAGGCCAGGCTGGACACCCTGGGACAGTGGAAGGTGTCCCTGCCATGGCAGGGGTGGGATGGATGGGCTTGAAGGTCCCTCCCAAAATTCCATTCTGGGATTTGAAGAGAGAGGTTGTATCCCCACAGGTCCCTGGGATGGGAGGAGTAGGGCATGGAAAAGCAGCAGGAAGAGGAGGGCAGGGGGGTCAGGGCAATAAACCCTTGCTGTTAGTCCAGGAGAGAATTTCTAGGCTCAGGTTTGCCCTGATCCCAGGGGAAGACTTAACTTAGGGACCACAAAAAATATTCAAACAGCAACACCACCAAAAAATATAGGAAAATCATGAAAGAAGGGTCTATTTGGCAAAAAAAACCCTCACTAGATAAAAGCTGGGGGCACAGGGCAGGTCCCCCCCAGCCCTGGCTTTACCAGCCAGTTGCCATAGAAACTCATCAGTGCAGAGCTCTGGGACCCCAAACTCTGCAGCATCCCCTGGAGCCAAGGAAAGCCAGCCCAGTGTGCTCAGGAAGGGCTGCCCTTCCCAGCCCAGCTCAGGAACAGAGCAGGGATAGCTCAGGGTGCTTCCATTCCTGATTTTCAGTGATTTACAGCCCAGCTTTCATTTGATATCCATGTGCTCACATTGGAGATAACATTATGTGCATCATTTTCTGGGAATATACTTACAGCACTGCATAAAGTAAATAGTGTATTGATGGGAAAGAAATAACAGAATATTAAAGCAAAATCAATAAATGCCTTCAAATCTCATCTTTCAGCCTTGCTTAACTTTGTTTAGGGAGGCAGGGAAGTTGCCAGGAGCTGTGGAGCTGGCCATGCTCCCAGCTGGAATGAGGAGCAGGAAACCTTGGACAGACAGCAGCACCTTCCTGGTGTATTGGGGAAAAAAGCCCTAAAGGGAGAAACTGGGGTTTTATAACCCAGGGCTATATTAATCAACAATTAGCATTCAGCTGAGCCCCCCCACACCAACCAGCTGTGACACAGCTCAGGCTGGAGGGCAGGCAAAGCAACCACCAACACTTTGAATTGTTTGGATAAAACCTCAGCTTGTTTCACTTTTTATCAACAGGAATATTCAGTGTCATCCCTGTTTTCCAGGTGGGAAGTGCTGGGCTAGGGGCACACCAGGTTTCTGCCATGGATCCCCTCGTTTAAGGTGCAGGAGAAGGTGCTGATGTGAAATATTTTTATCTAGGCCAATCCTCTGCCAAAAGTGGGTCCAGAATTAGGTTAGTAAGTCGGTATTTCCACACAAGATGATGTGCCCTGGTTTTCCAAAGTGCTGAGTACCCAGCTCAGAAGTTCCCTTGTGGGACTTGAAACTTTATTTTTGGCACCTGGTTTTATAGAGAGACCATCTGTGACAGCCAGCACTCGCTGCCACGTAATTAATGCCAAGTTACATAAGCCATTCATGAATAAGCATTATTTTCCATATATTAAGCTTGCAGAGGCAGACTTCAGAACTGAACTGGTATTTAGCAAGGTAGGCCTCTGAAATTGTCAATTAATGCTCCTTGACATTTTCTAAGTATGTTAATTTATATTAAACCACTGCAGCCAACTCTGCATAAGATAACTCCGAGCCTCAGCCATAAAGTAAGAAGAAAAATGCAGTTGAGGAGCATTATGGCTGCTCTTTGTCATCTCCCTGACATAATGCACATTGTGTATGCAATGCAGGGAAGATAAACACATATATAAAGCAGGCAATTACCTCAGCTCACACAGACTATCATATTTATGACCATTTGCAGGGTTGGATGTAATTCATTGACTTGAGGTGCTGGAGTAAATACATCACTCTAACCCCACGGGCCAGGCTATGAAATGCAGGTATCAAGATTTGCTGCCATGTGCTAAGCCACAAAAATCTCCATCCTCCTTCCAGAGTGGTGGTCAGGGAGAGGAATGATGGGAAGAGCTGGGATCAGAGCTGCTGGCTGCCAGGGAATGGCAGGGAATGCCAGCAGGACACAGCAAGGAGAGGGTTAAATTCGATAAAGCCACACATTAAAAGTCTTGTTCCTTTGAAAGGCATTGAGCAGCACTTGGAGAGGATCACGGCAGGGTCAGCCCTGGGGAGCAGCACAGTTCTAACAGTGCTGCTTTGTGGTGGGACTCAATGATCCTGAAGATCTTTTCCAACCTAAAGCATTCCAGGATTCCGTGATTTTGCAAGGGGATGGCCTGGTGTGAGTGCTTTGCTCAGGATCAGGTGCCCACCAGGGGCGTAAGAGGACAGAGAGCCAGATTCCACAGGAATGTGAACACAGAACCCAGCAAGAACAAGGTGGTTCAGCCTGGAGAAGGATCCAGAGAGAGCTCAGAGCTCCTTCCAGTGCCCAAAGGGGCTCCAGGAGAGCTGGAGAGGGACTGGGGACAAGGGATGGAGGGACAGGACACAGGGAATGGCTTCCCACTGCCAGAGGGCAGGGATGGATGGGATCTTGGGCAGGAATTGTTCCCTGGGAGGGTGGGGAGCTTCTGGAATAGAAGCTGTGGCTGCCCCTGGATCCCTGGCAGTGCCCAAGGCCAGGTTGGACATTGGGATTTGGGACAGTGGGAGGTGTCCCTGCCATGGCAGGGGTGGCACTGGCTGGGATTTAAGGTCCCTCCCAACCCAAACCATTTTGGGATTCTCTGCTCATGCTCATCCATCCTCCCAGAGCCCGGGCAAGGGGGGCAGAGCTTGCAGGGTCCATTTTCCCTGGCAGGACCTGGGCCCTTTGGTGCCCTGAGTCAGAGCCACTTCCAGCCCCACAAGCAGCCTGGGATAACAACAGGGGCTGGACTTGTCAGACACTTTGCCCACCGAAATTGCCACTGATATTGCACACAGCATATGACTAATGAGGGGCAATTAAAGCCCAATTCCTCCTTCCCTGCTGCAGTCACTCAGCGAGGGCAGGCACACAAATGTGCCACTTGGATTTGCTGTCATTTCACAGCCCGTTTCATCTGATGCGAAATGGGGAAGGCAGTAAAGAATCAAATCAGAAAAACCATTTAACCTCCCAGATTATGAGAGGATATATCACTCAAAATGCAGCACTTCCCACATCCTCTGTTAAACTGGAATCAGCCTGGCTGACTTGAATCCCAAAGACATCCAGACACGGAGCTGAGACCTGACAGCACAGGGAGCTGGAGATGGATGTTTAGTAAATGTAGTTTTCAATAGATATTTCCAGAAATTGGAAACATTTTGCAGTTATATCTCCAACAATCACAGTCTATTCTATTCCATAACCAATATGAGCGATTACTTGAGGAGATATAACAAATGCAAAATGTTTTAAAAAAAGATTTTGAGAGTGATAAAAGATGACTTACACAAACACAGCAAGAAAACCAAAAAGAGAAGGGCTCCTCTACAAGAAGCACAGCTGATCCCTTCCTGTTGTGCTTTGGGAAAGGAAAAAGGGGGGGATAAATTAAGCACTTCATTCTGTAAGTAAGTTTTAAGGTAATCTGATTACAACAGCTCCCACTAGCACCATTCCAGAGCAGCAAAGGATAAAATCAATAATGAACATCAACATTTCCATTTTGTTTAGTGGCTCTGTAATTCAGCCATGAGAATCTGCCTTTCACTCAGGGCTTGGCCAAGGGAGGGCCAGGACTACCCCAACTGGGATTTCTCCAGGAATTGCTCATTTACTGCTGAACAAAGAACAACACAGCTCCAAAGGTGATACTCTGGTGTAATTTTAGTTGGACAAGTATAAAGCTTTTAAGATTTAGGGCTTGATTTGATGCTGCTAGCATCAAATTTTGATAGCACTTGGTATTTAATGGTCATCTAACATCAGGCTGCTGTTGTCTGAATCCTTGAATATGAAAATCCCAAACCAAACATTAATCCCTGTTCCCAGTTTAAACAGAGAAAACAGAAAGGAAGTGGAACTCAAACCCATGGTCCAACTCATCAGTGGCACAGGGAAGGGACACCAGGCCCAAGAACATCATCTACACCTTTTCCCACCCGAATTTGCAGTCTCTGCTAGAAAATAGATTCATCCCACTGAAATTAGAGTGGTGCAAAACTTGTCTCAAGTGCACCCAGCACTGCCCCTGTCCACAGTAATCCATGGCTCCAATATCCATCTATTTCCATGCCCACACAGCTGCCCACATCTGGGCAGTGCTTTCCTGCTCTCCTCACCCAGCTGGTGGGGCTGGAGGTCCCTCACTGTAACAACACAGTTTCCATATTTCTGAATATCCATTCCACCCTTGTACAATGAAATTGTACAGGAGAGAGTCACTGAAAAGCTGAAATTTCCCCCAGCTGGGGCAGAGCAACCTGGTTTGCTTCTGAGCCCCACTCCTGCTCCAGCTGCAGCTGGTGGTGCTGCAAGCGAGAGCAACAAAAAAGAAAAAAAGGATGAATATTTTCCTTAAACAGTTGAAGATTTCCCTAATCCCACATGCTCTGGGTCACCTTGAAGGTGCTGTGTGTCTGCCAGGGGTTCACAGGGTAAAGCAGGCAGGTTCCATCCCATGGAGAAGCCCAAGCTGCCCCACAGTGCAGGAGCAGTGAGTTCTTTCTGCACCACTGACGAGCAAATCGTTCACTTCCAACTACAGAGAGAGAGTCTGGTGTGAACTCAGAGTAATCCCACTCTGTGCACGAGCCAAGAGCTGGAAATGCTCCACACCCTGTCCTGACAACAAAGCTCATGTTCAGGGGAGCTCCAGCAGCCTGGCTAGTGTGAGCATCCCTCAGCAGCGTTTCCAAAGCTCTGGATTCCACTCCAGGAAAGCCCTGGCACCGTGGCTGGGAAATGACACGGCAGCTTTTACACTCACTGCAAGCCTGGAGTCATCTCCAGGCTGGGACTCTGCAGCTGGAGAGATCATCCAAGCACAGCTCCAGCACTGCTGGAACTCTCTCCAACCCAGGAGAGCATATCCTACCAGAATTCCATCAGGATTCAACCAGGATCCCACCAGGATCTCACCAGGATTCAACCAGGATCTCACCAGGCTCCCATCAGATCTCATCAAGATCCCACCAGGATCCCATCAGATCCCATGAGGATCCCATCAGGATCCCCCCAGCTCCTGCTGAATTCCCAGTGTCAGAGGGAGCAGACATTGGGCATTCCTGGATAAGGTCAGGAGGGACTGAGCCTCAGCAAATCCTCAGCCCTGGGGCAGACCAGGAGTGAGCCTCAGGCCATTTGTTCCTCAGACATTGACAATTCTCAACACACAGGTGCAGGATGGATTTTACAGCCCACCTCAAGGGCATTTCCCAGGAAGCCTCCTCTGTAATCCCAGGAATGAAGAGACATCCCTGTGTGCCACACCATGAATCACCCCAGTGTCCTTGGGCTTTGTCACATCTCTGTTTTCTGGCAGAACAGAAGGCTTAGCACAACCTTTCTGGTTTTGGTTTTTTTTTTCCCAAGGAGAAAATAACAACTGCTATGTTCACAGTAAATGGAGATTTGTATAAAAAGCCATTTACTTGAAGGTGAAATATGTCCAGGTCACAGAAAAAGCCCATTTTTGCAGATTCCATGTCTGTATTCCATGGTTCCCACTCTCCCTTTTTATTCATTGAGAAAAACCGAGGGAGAAAAAACAGCACAAAGATGTTCTGCCCAGATGTAAAATCACAGTGCATTCAGAAAAGCACTCATTTTCTGAAAGGCAACTTTTTCCAGACAATTTTCCAGCAGGGAAGACAGGAATATCTGCAGAAGGTTGAACACTCTTGGTGTTCCCAAGCTTCATCAATGGTTTTGTGCTTGCTTCACCTTAGGCAATTTGGGTTCAAACCCAGACAATTGGGAAATCTGGAAACCAAGGGCTTGTTTATCCATGAGGAATGAAAATTTCCATGGGATCCTTCCCTGTCTGTGTCCAACCCTTCAGGAATGAGGATTTCCATGGGATCCTGCCCCATCCATGTCCAACTCTCCAGGAATGAGGATTTCCATGGGATCCTGCCCCATCCATGTCCAACTCTCCAGGAATGAGGATTTCCATGGGATCCTGCCCCGTGGGAGGGGAGGGGAGGGGAAGGGCTGTGTGGCAGCAGAGCTGTCAGGAGGGATGGATCACAACAGGCAGCAATCTGGAGGCTGTAAAAATGAATGGGTTGTGTTTCACTGGGTTTGATGTGGTCGTATCATCTGTAAATTATCTACCCAGCCATTTTTCCAGTTAGCCATTATTCTGTCAGGCCAGGGGCTGCCATTTCCAGCCCTCCCAACCATATGCACGGCTGTAAACCTTGAAAGCAGCTGTCTCCAAAGCAAGCCAGTTCGGGAAGAATAGGAAAACAAATTACATAAAAGCAGATTAACTTCTCTTTAACTTCCTTTAAAATATTTCTTCCCCACGGCCTCTGTAATCCCATTTTTTAAGGGAATTTACTCTCTTTATTTGTTATTCTTATCAGTGTGACTTGAATTTAAAGCTTTATGCTTCATGTTTCTGCCCAGGGACCTGTTGTGATGATAATCCTCAGGCTTTTCCACGGTGGGAATGGCTCTTTGAGCAGTTTTCAGCCCCTTGCACTGATATTTCCCATGAGACAAAGACAGCCAGGGAATGCTTGGTGCCTTCAGCTGAAGCTCCTCGGTGGACAGCAGCAATTTTTTGGATGTTCTTGGGGTTTTTATTGTTTTCTCTTTTAACTTTGGACTGCTTGGATATGTGGCACTCACCTGCCCAGAGCAGCTGTGGCTGCCCCATCCCTGGAAGTGTCCCAGGTCAGCTTGGACAGGGCTTAGAGCAGCCTGGGACAGTGGGAGGTGTCCCTGCCGTGGCAGGGCTGCCACTGGATGAGGTTTAAGACCCTTCCAGCTAAAATCCATGCGGGATCCTGTGATCCCCAGATCTGAGGCACCAAAAGGGCACCAGGGACTGGAGGAGCAGGGTCAGCCCTGGGTGGTGCCCAGGGGCAGTGTGACCACCTCAGTGGGCAGCTGTGGCTGCTGTTCACTGCCAAAATCCCAGTGGGAAGGGCTTTGGAGCCCTGAGCAAGGAGCCAGGAACCCTCCCCAGGAAAATCACATGTGGCGTGGGAGCAGAGGAAGGCCAGTCCCTTGGGGACAGCAAGAGATCAGAGAATTAGAACTGAATGAGCTCCCTGTGCCCTCTGCAATTAAAGGCAGCTTGAAAGAGTTTCAATTTGGTGATATCATTAATTTCCACTTCTCCTCCTCGCTCCCACCGCAGTTCAGAAGAGTCCTCCACTGTTTATTGACTGAGTGATGAAAGACTTGAGCTGAAGAGACCCAAGAAAAGGAAAGTTGGAAAAGTTTTCAGCCCTTTCATCAGTTCTTTAAACAATGTTCAGAAAAACATGAGAGACAGGCTGTGCTTGAGAGAAATATTGTAATGAAAGCTGCGTGCAGTGGGCTTTGCTGTTCAAGTGTGACTCGAATACTCGCAGCCCGATGTCGTGTGAAGATTTACTTGGCAATTTTTGTCACAAACAAGGCTGTTAAGAAGCACATTTCTACTTAGCCAGCTCTTTCCCTTATTTGCTAAGGAAAAAAAACCTGCTTTGGTGCACCAGCCAGGTAGGAAATGTTGCATGTTAAGAGTTTAAAAATAAATGTATGTGCACATATGTATGGCAGGAGTGCAGGGATCTCAGGGAAAATAAATTGTATATGTCAAGCACCTCCAAAATAAAACCTGCTGCAGAGCACCCCACACTCAAATATTTCCACAGATTTCTGCCCTGTGTTTCTTCTCCTGTAATTCCTTGCACTCTTGTCCTGTAGTTGGAAGGAAACTGAGTCCACCCAGGATGGTCCTGTAGGGGATGGGAGCAGCAGAGGGATGAGATTCCACACCAACCTCGCCTGGAATTGCTGCCAAGTCTCCTTTTCCACAAAATCACAGAATCCCACAATGGTTTGGATTGGGAGGGACCTTAGAGATGATCCAGTTCCAACCCCTTGCCAGGAACTAAAAGGATGATTGGGATCTGTGGTGCGGGAAGGGTTAACACAGGAATCCAATTAGAAAGAAATCCTAATTATTTCAGCAATCAAAAGCAGTGATTCACCTTATGAGGGAGCCAACAGATGCCATCAGCACAGACATTTTCCTTGTTTATTTTCTTGTCTTCTCAGACTGGGAGGAGAACGTGGGGGATCCCATTCCCGGCCATCTGGCATTAGTGTGAAAAATACAGTGTGAGCTATTCCACAGTTGTCTCAGCAGCTCCCTTCTGGATGACAAATTCCCATGTTCTCATGACAGCTTTGGTGTTTTTTTCCAGGCTCTGCCTGCCCATGACACAACCCCAGGAGATCAGTCCATTTACAACCCCAGCCTCAAGCAGCCCATATTTTAGGTGCCTTATGAAAACTGGGCGTCCAGGGAATAATTTTGGGTCAGAACTGAGAATTTGAAGCACTGGGGTCACGGGTGGTGAGGCTGGTGCTGATCATGGGGTGCCCTTGTGGGACTCCAGTGCTGGAGTGGAGGTGATGCTGTTCATGGGCTGGTCATCAGGGCCAAGCCCAAACTTGGCTTGCTGCTGCATTTTTGCACCTTCCCAAGCACTACAGATTGGGAATATGGTGTAACCACATCGTTCACCCACTCCCTGCAGAGAGCAGGCCATGAAAGCTGAGTGACCAAGGTCAGCCTGAGGTGACATTTCAGGCACCATGCTCTCCTTGGCACCTGCAGCTGCCTCCACTCCACTCTGCATTTATCTCAGAAAGACTCAAAAATGAAAAGAAGCTCCCATCCCAATTTCCTCCTCCTTGTGTCCCTCAAAGCTGCTCTGTGAATCACCCTGGACACCATGGCACCAAGGAGGCAGCTGTGGGAGCCTGAGGAGCTCTGCGTGCCCAGAACTGTCTCCTAGCAATAGGCAAGATGTGAAAACCTCAAAATAACTCCTCCTTCCTTTTCTTGTCAGTGACTCACGCTGTTCAACATGGCATTTGGGGTTTGCTTAGGATTTTTGTCCTCGCTTTCATGCACGTGTGGGGTGAAATGAGGCTGGGCAGAGGGTACAGGTGCTGCCTGAATTTGAGAAGCCAGGAACATCCCAGGTGTTCACACAAGCTGGATGCACTCCCAGCCTCTGACACATGGGAAGAAGCTGTGGCAGCTGTGAGGATTTGCAGTTAGAGGTATTTTGCACAACCCGAGCAGGGAAAGCATCAACTCTGCTGGCTGTGTCCCCACCAACACTCAGTGGATGCTTTTCAAAACAGAGGGAAAATGGTTTTGGATGTGTTTAGTGTTTGGAAATTGGGAATAACCACACTCAAGGTGAGGAGTGATACAGTCTGAAGCGATGTGAGGTGCTGTCTGGCCTGACAGGGGTTTTAGCAGCAATGCTGAATAAAAAAGGAGCAGATTTCCTGTTCTGCTGTTGGATTTACACCATCCCACTGCCAAGCTGTCATGAAGGACTGTGGAATTGTCCAGGACAGAAATAATTATTTAAAAACCAAACACACACACAGCTAAATGGCCAGATCTCAGTGCCAGAAATCCCTAGACATCTTTCTAAGCCCCTCCATTATTTCCTTATCTTTTTCTTTTCCCGAATAATCCTCACCCTCCACTTCTGATTGAAAAATACCTAAAAATAGTTGTGGAGAAGAACTCTAATGAATTATGCAATGGACATATGCTCTCATATCAAATCTTGATGTTTACTTTATCTGATGTCATGCAGAAGATTGAAGGCTGGGACTGTGCTGGGAATGATCCCAGCTCTGCAGTGGGATTCTAGGTCACATCCCTGCATCTCTGCCCAGGCATGGGAGCACCTGGGAGAGCAGATGGCTGGACAATGTAGCTATGGCTGGTGGTTTAATTTTCCTGGATTAAGGAGCAAGTACTGTGCAAGGAGTTTGATTTGCTAAAGAGGCAGCAGCAACCCTGGCACAGGAAAACCTTCCCCAGCTCCGAGGCTGAGCCGCCTTCTCACAGAGCTTCTGCAAATCTCCAGGCAACTCATCCACCAGTCACTTCTCAGTTATTGCCATTTTTATTGCTTATCTCTAGGAAATATCCAGCCAAAAAAAAAAAAAAAAAAACCAAGACAATTTAAAATCTACCTTCTAGCCACACCAAGTGTGAAGCGCCTTGTCCCGAAGTGACTGCGAGAAAGGGGAGAACAAAAATCTTCCCCTGCTTTTATGATTCCTTCTGACTCCTTCTCCTCACCATTGTGAATCACAAATTTCAGACCTGCTGGCTCCAAACCAAGGCTGCTCCCAGAACATCTCCATCCAGCATGTCCTGATCCAGGGAATGCTCCACAAAGCTGCAGCTCCAGGTGAGTTTGAGCTGGCTGCTCCCACACTCTGCTCCAAATGCAGCTGGAGCTCCTCAGGAACTCACAGCTGGCAGCACCGAGCCCTGAGAACTCTTAATCATAACAACCATCTCCCACCAGGGGTTTTTCAGGCTGAACTTGGGCAAATCTTATCCTGAACAGTAAATAAAGAATGAAGTATCGTCCTGGAAAAAAAAGAATTGCTAACATTAACAGCTTCAATCTGACAGGAATTAATTAGCAACAGCAAAAAAAACCCAAAACCCCAAACCATTATTTCAGAGATGGATACATGGGGGGAAATTGATTCCAAGTATAAATTCCATTGCCTTCCACTGAAATCCATTAGGAGTGGATTTAGCCCAGCGTGGGTGCACAACATATCACAACAACCTCATCCCTAAACCACATGGACAGATGTGAAGATTACCATGAGGGGTTTGAGATTTAGAATTCATAAATGAATTTCTTGTTTTTCTGTAGAAGGGCCTAGCAGGATTATGTGGAGAAAATTACACATTCTTGTATTGAATTTTAGTTAGGAGCAGCTTCAAGATAAAATTAACCAGAGTAGTGAATGGATTATAATAAAACAACACTGATACTAAAATAAAAAGGGAATTACTCTCTTACTTTCACACCTATCAAATTTAGAGGAAGAAAAAACCTACAGTAGCACTGTGTGTATTATCAGGACAGTCAATGAGACATGAAACAAGGACGAACTCCATTTGCCTGGGCAAAAAGCCCAGTTTGGAAGTAATTGCTGTAGTGGTGTAGCAGCTGCAGATATAGCCAGATCAAATCCAAAGATCAAACGCTTATTTCATTTTGATAAAAGTCATTAAACCACAAATCAACTTACTCTGGAGTACAGTCAGGAAATAACTCTGTATATACCATCTGCACATAACTCTCCCCTAATAAATTAAAGCAGTGACAGCAGATTTCTTTTGTGAAATCCTCAAACTTATATTTCATTAAGTATCAACATCTCTCATTTGGATTTTATTTAGCAGATAAGCCCCTGCACGGTGTTTCAGAGCAGAGCAGAGGATTTCTGGGCTCAGTGGGTGTGCTGGGGCTGCCTGCCTGCCCTGGCAGCTCAGAGCACAGCTCAGCCCTGGGCCCCCAGGGACACAGCAAGGCACAGTTCTGAAATATTCTTCTGAAAACTAACAGAAAAGCACAACTGTTGGGTGTTTCTAATAAAACCCCATCCATTTGAATTCCTAGATATTCATGGATTCCTTGTCTGTGCTAAGCCTGGAGATGTTCTTACTTCAAACCAAACTTTTCAAATGTGAAGCAGGGAGGGAGGGAGGGAGTCCCTCATCAGGAGGCTGAGGCAAAGCCAGGCTACCACAGGTGATGATATGAATAATGACATTTATGCTGCAGGAATTTAATTAGACTGAGAAAGAATTTGTAGTAAAGATGTCACAATAACTCAAGACAAAATGAAAATCAGTCCAAAGACATTCAGTCCCTAATTAGTTTGGGAATAGTAGATTAAAGATAAACTTAGCAAAATTGGTGGAGTGACTGGCTATTAGGGGCCACGAGAACAGAGGATGTCACCTTAGATTTTTCATTTTTTGATGCTTTTTGAGAAGACCAAGTACAGAAAAGGAAATCTAAAATCCAGAAGCTGATTTCTTTTCTTTCTTCCAGAGATCAAACGGTTTTGCTTTTAAAAAACCCAACGACAGCCACAAGCCTTGGTTGTTGACACTGAATTTTTTTTTTCCTGAAATAATGAGCTGCGTGACACCTTGGTTATATATGGAAAACAGCAACTCTGTGTACAGACAACATTCAATTTCTGTGTACTACTGTTCGAAAAGCAAGGGAAAAAAAGGTCTTTCTGATCATCCACAATAAGTTATTTTCTCGGTGCTGGCTTGTTCTGTGCAAGAACAAATGAAAGGAATAACAAAGCAGGATGTTCACAAAAGAACCAGGAAGATTTTCGAGCTCAGTGATTGATCTGGATGTGTTCACATTTAGGCAGGAAGAAAAGCAGTTTATGCAAAAACATTTTGCAGTCACCACTGAATGGATTTCAAAGCTTTGTGATTCTGGTGGAGCTTTTCCAGCTGAGCCCTCATGTCCTACCTGGCTTCAGGGTGCTGATGTCCTTCATGTCAGGGGCTGCTTCCACCCCTCCAGTGCCAGCAGCAAATTCCTGCTGACTTCCAGCTCTCCCAACATAGCCATGGAATCATGGAATGCTTTGGGTTGGAAAGATCCTTAAAGGTCACATCATTCCAACCCCCTGTCACCTCCCAGCTTCCTCCAAGCCCCACCCAAGTGCTGGCCTTGAGCACTTCCAATATATTGACCACGCAGAAATAAAAGTCACATACTTGGGGAATCCCAAAACCCTCATTTTATGTTCCTATTAAAGGAATTAGAGACTTGAAGGAGGAAGCACCAGGCTGAAATGCTGGGAAGTGGCCATCCTGCAGGGGATTATCTGTCCAACATCTCCATGGCTCTCTCTAAATTCTCCCTAATTCCCATGAATTCTTCCCCTGGCTTAGGCAGGAAAACAAGTCAGGGAAATGAGCCATCCTTCATCCTCCAGAGGTATTCAATTAAAACAAAATGAAAGGAAAACAAAACACAGAGAAGACAATAATGTCCTGTCTGCCCGGCTTGGAGAAGGGATCTCACCCCTGCATCCCAGGGGTTGTTAAATCTATCACACACTGCATCTTCTTCTGTTTTATCCCAAGTGGAACAGACTCAGCCAATCAGGGAAACTCAAAATTAGGAAGAAGATACATTTAGTAGGAAAAAGCTAGCATTACATGGCTTGTAAACATGGTAACAGCATTAACAGAGGCTATTTTGTGTTGGCATTCAACTACATCCCTGCTTGAAATCATTCCTTCAAACACTACCTACAACATGGCAGAGGAAAACAGGAGCTATCCAAAATCTGCATCCCGACTGCTTAATTTTTTACTGTAGATTTCATGCAACCCTATCAATCCTCATTTCTCCCCTAAAGAAATTCCCGTGGCTGTGCCAGAGCCCTCCCTGCACACCGTGTCCCTGAGAACGCCCTCATCACCACAAACCCACTGTGCTTTAAATAAAACCCTGCACGCTCTGGAGCTGCCCAGCTTCAAAAATTCCTCTCTCTGACCTTCCTCAAGGGCAGGGCTGTTTCTCCCATCTGCAGGGCAGTGTGAAATGCTGCTCTCAGCCTTGCAGTGCATATGGTGCTCCCCACGCTGTGCCCAGTGCCATCCCTGTGCCATGGCCTCGGGCTGTCAGTGCAGGTGCAGCACAGGCTGCTGCTCATTCCTGCTCGTTACTCACTCTCCCCACTCCTCTCCTCGGCTCCAGTCGTGCTGTTCTCTCCTTTGCTGGATTGCTAAACCCAAGTAGGAATGGCATCCTTCAAAACAGTCAATCTGCCAGGCTTTTTCTTTCGACCTTCTGCAGGGTCGTAGAATAGTTTGGGTCAGAAGGGACTTTTGAAGTCATCTAAAAAACATTCAAAATAGGTTGAAATAGGTTTTTTCACCTTTTTCCAAACATTTTTCGTTATGAAAGAGGAATAAATTACATTACACACAACAGCAGGCTGAAAGTCTGCTTGTATTTTTGAGTCCAATTCCCAGAGCCAGGGAGAAGAGGGATTGTTGTCTCACCAGCACATGAGACTGGATGCCACTTTCTTCAAATCTCACTTTGTTTGCTTTCTTTATTAGAACACGAGAGATTTCCGAGTGAGGGGTGGGTGGATAACACCCACCTGGTCCAGGTCAGGCTCCTCAGCAGCCTCCTGACTCTGCCCCAGCAGGGGCACCAGGGGATGGGCTGTGCAGGGAGCTCAGTGGGATGGAGAAAAACCAAAATTCCTGCACGGGGAGTAGGCAGGGAAGAGGGCAACCACGGCAGATGGCAGAGCTGAAGCAGCACCCAGTGGCTCGTGCTGCATGACAAGCTGTCAGCATCTCTGGGAACAACAAGGCTATAATTACACACATCCCTCTCACCGTGTCTCCCTGCCTGGAGAATCCCTCTGCACAGCCCCCAGAGGATCAGAGGCACAGAAAGAAGGGTGTCACACTGCTGCCTTGATGGGCTCACCGAAAAACAGAGGCCAGACAGAACTGAGGGAATAAAAAGCTGATACTTTTTTTTTTTGAAGGGTCTTCAGGTACATTTAGGGCAGAAAAAGCCCCCCAGGGGCTGCACCCAAAAATGGATTGTGGGTTTTCACACTTTGATAAGTTTGGGCCATTTGCATATTGGGGGTTAATCTTCCAATTACAGCTCCAGGTAATGAAGTCATTTACCCCAAGTTTGCTGCCCTCAATTCACTTTTGTTTCCATCCCTGGGGGCCTGAGGCAGTGAGGTGTCCTTGATTCCCAGCCTGGAGAGGAATTGTTGTGTCTGCCCAAAATGGGAGAGCAGCAGCCAGCACTGGACATGGAGTCTGGAGTTATACACTGAAGAATTACAGGATTACAAATAGATGGAAAATATAAAAGCTGCAATCCTAAGGCATCAACACCAGCCAGGGGCACTGGGCAAGGCCCTGACAGGGAGAGGAGCTCGTGCTGGGCTCAGCCAGACCAGCCCTGGCCCCATCCCTGCCTGGACCAAAGGACACTCAGGGCTCTCCCCTGCCCTCACCCCAGCACATCACTCAGCCAACACTCAGAGCATCCCTGAAAGCTCAGCACACACAAGTCTTCTATTTTAATGTCAAGGTCCAAATCAGAGCAGAGTTTAGAGTTTACTCTCTTTAAGATCTATAAAATTAATTACTGCTCACTTGACAAAATAAATTGACCCTATAATCAGGTTTCTAAGAATGCAATTGGTGTACTTTGTGAAATTACATTTGTACACAGTAGCAAGTTCTTCCCTGCCTTACACCTCCCCTAATGCTCTCTTCAGTGAGTCTAAGGCTGGCAGAATTTAACCTCTAATATAAAAGTGGCATGCACTTATTTCCCTGGGGAACTGACCCAATCCAGAGCATTGCCTATTTATAGCACTTTCAAAAATAAATCGTGAGGCAAGAGGGTAGAAAGGCTGTTAGGAAAGGCTGTATTTGTTGATAAAACTATGAAATAAAGTAATAAAGCTGTGTGTTCCCATCCAAAGTTACTTTCAGTGGGTGTTGTAAATTTTAAATTGCTACTAAAACTGTGCAACTCAGAACTAAAGTGGGGTCTGAAATCCCAGAATTGTTTGGGTGGGAAGGGACCTTAAATATCATCCAGTGCCACCCCAGCCATGGCAGGGACACCTCCCACTGTCCCAGGTGCTCCAACCCCAATGTCCAACCTGGCCTTGGGCACTGCCAGGGATCCAGGGGCAGCCACAGCTGCTCTGGGCACCCTGTGCCAGCCCTGCCCACCCTCCCAGGGAGGAATTCCATCCCAAAATCCATTTCCCTTTGTCCTGTCATTCCATGCCCTTGTGAAATGCTGCTCAGGCAGACAAACCTCCCTGCTGGACCCTCACCAGCCCAAGGCTCAGCGTTTCCTCCCCGGGGCAATCCTGCAGCAGGACGGTGACACTGGGATCCAGGAGGGCTGAGATGATAGCAGGGATGTTTCACAGCTCACAGCAGCATGGGGATTCACTCTGCAGCTGTGACAGCAGCCCTGGAGAAGTCCCTGCTGGAGGGAAGGAGCTGTGACTCCAAAGCAGCAGCCAGCACGGACAGACAGACAGACACGACCGGCAGCAAACAAGGGAGTGAAGTTATTTGGCAACGCAGATGGGCCCTGAGTCATCTCTTGGGTCTGTCTCCAAACACAGTGTGACAGTCAGAGCTACAGTCAGGTTTTGGAAGAGCTTGGCAAGGAGCAGGCAATGATAAATGTGCCAAATATCCTCTGACCTTCTAACTGTGCCGTTTTCCCAGGGCTTTGTCCTGCCTGTGGCTGCAGTTGCCATCAGCCGAGCACACAGCACAGCACTGCAGCCCCAGACACCACTCCACTCACTGGGCTGGAGAGGTTTATTCAAAAAAAAAAAAAAAATCCAGGACTGTGGGACATATACTGAGAAAGTCAGAAAATTACAGCCTGGAAAATATTCCAGGCTGGAGCTTCTCAGCTCTGTTCCCAGCCCATGAGCTGCTCCAGCTCAAGGATAGGGAGAATTTCTCCCAGGGTGATAATTTGATCACAATAAAAAGGAATTAATACCAAGATAGAAGCCCTGTTGTGGTGTGTGCCCAGGCCCTGGCCATGGGGTGTCTTCTCTCTGAACCAATCACCTTTTCTCTACTCTGGGAGTTGCAGTCCTGCTATAAAACCAAGTGTGTTTGTGAATAAACTTGGCTCTTTCTTCCTGTCATGACAGACGCCCATGGAGCTGTGCATCTTATTTCTGCCTCACTTAAAGGGTTAAAACCTCTTTCCACGGCTACACAGGACACTTGAGGAAAGCTCACTTCGAGCTGACTCACTGAACAATCTTTGAGAATCACATCCACACGTGGCCTGGAGCAGAAGAAAGATTAGAAATTCCCCATCCCCGATTGTCAGGAGTGCAGGTTTCCATGAATTCATCACAAGCATCACCTGCCCAGGGCACCGTGCAGCTGGCAGGAGCAGGAGGAGCTGATCACAGGCAATGTGTGCCCGTGGGGAGCCAGGCACGGGGGACACGTGATGGGGGCAGCCAGGAGGGAAGAGACATCCTTTCAAAAAGAACCACAACCCTTTCATTCTCCTCGTGTTTTTCTGGAGAGCTGTGAGCGTTTGTCCCCTTTCATTCCCTTTTATCAGCAGAGGAAAGCAGGCAGGAGTGACACTCGAGCAGAGCAGCTTCCCTGGGCCAGCAAAGCCAGACTCAAAGTCACAGTGCCGACTTCCTGTGATGAAATATTGATCCAAAACTCTGTCACACAAGAAGCAGTTTTAAATCACCCTATTTTTATGTACAAATCTTTTTTTTTTTTTCCCAACTCCAGCCTAGCGCTATCAGATCACTTTTCTAAGTTATATATGAAGAAAACTGACTTTTAAAAAGGCTTTGTGAGGAATTTCAAAATAAATTATTGCTTGAAATTTTTAAAATTCCTTGTCATTAGCAGCAGTAGTAAAATAAAAGAAATTTCTTTTTCTTATTCTGTAGACATTATAGCTTAGCAATCCTCTCTTCTTTATCCTTTGGCAAAAGAAGGATATAAAATAAATTGGAAGAAGAATTTTCTTGCAGCAGAGTTACCCAAAACCATGATCAATGTTCTCCAAGCAGGAAAATCTGAAGGAATCAAAGGCTTCATGAAACATTCATGGCAACAATATGCTGACAAATAGTTTCTCAGTCAAAACTTTTCCCTGGCTCTACTTAACATGGCCTGTGTGAGTTCAAGAGCTCGTTTCTGGAGCACCAGAAGGCCAGAGGGGTTTAGCTCATCTAGCTGGGTTCTTTTCCAAACAAACCCCACAAATCCCTTGAGGTCACTTGATGGAGCTAAATAAACTCTCTGCTTCTCTTGGATGTGCTGACTCAACTCCCATCCCAGCCCAGCTCTGGAGCTTCCTGAGCTGAAGGACAACAGGCAGGAGCTGCTCAGCCTCCAGGTGTCCATGAGAAACCCCTCGAGGACCAGAAATCCCATTTGGAGCCAGCCCAGTACCCCCAGCCAGGGCTCCAGCCCCGTCCCCCTCTGCTGCACACACCTTCCAAGCTCCTGGTTTGATGAATTGTGAAATGATTGTGTGCTGATCATTGGGAAAACTTGCTATAACAAGGTAAAAATTGGGATGAAAGAAATCAGGTGGCATCCCAGGAGCCATCACTAATTATTTAGTACCTAATGAATGACACAATTTGCTTGTTAACCTTGTCAATCTATGCAGAGTTCTAACTAATTAATAAAAAACTGAAAGCACCAAGGGTCTGAGATGATTTTGGTCGACTTTGACCCAGAGTGGCTCCTCCACTGACCCTGGCATGTTGTCAGAGCTCAGTGACACAGGGTGAGAGGCACCACAGCACAAAATGCTGCTGAGATGAACTTGGCAAGACTCTGGGAATAAAATGTCACGGCCTGAAGCTGTGCCACCTTGCTGGGATAACATCCAATGTCTCCTGTCAGGCTCCATAAAGCAGGGGAATGAGTGAGGAGCACCTGGCTGGCCCAGGCAGGGCCCTTGTAGCCAGCACAGGGCTCTGCTGTCACCTGGCCAGGGCCACACCCAGCCCTCACCACCAAGGGACCTTTGCAGGAGAGCCAAAACCCAGGGGACAGCTAAAAGAGGCCAGCCCAAATCATTCCTGGTGCTGCTGTGGAAGCTTTTCAGTCGTGGCTTTTCATGGTGAGGATTGCTCAGAGACTCGAGAGCCCTTTGGGGCTCTTCAGGAATAAATGAAAACCTGTGAAAGCTTCCAAGGTGTTTCAAGTGAACAAAATTTGGGTGTACAACGACACCCTTGAGTCTGGAATCAAGTGGAGACAAAGAGTGGAAGACACCTTCCAGAGAATGCACTCACTTCTTTCCTTGAGCTCTCTCTTTCTTAATTCCACCTTTTATTGACAGATGCAAAGTAAGACTAATGAACTATTGATGACCCTGGCACAAAGGATTATTAGACAAAGCAATTTCATTTGGGGGGGCATTGATTTATGTGTCACAACCAGAGTACAAATGAAAATGGTAGTTAGGAAGGATGAAGTTGAATGCTAAGCAGGTGGGCATCCTGTTTATTCCTAATTCCTGCCTTAAATGCACTTAGACACATTTACCTGTACCTCTGGATATCCTATATAATTAAAGATATGGTTGCAGATTTTCTAGTAATTAATGGTATTTGAAGAGAAACCTGAAGCAACCCAAATATTAAAACAGGGCTGGTGTTTTGAAAGGCCTGAGCTTTGACAAGACATCAGACTGAAGAGCTGAGTTTGATCCAGGGATTCCCAAAGACACACAAAAGACATATCCAGGCACAGAGGCAACCCCCAGGTAAAAAAGGTGAAAAGAAGGGGTTTGTCCTGAAACAGCTCAGGCAAAGTGTGAAATGTGCCTGAGATGGAGAGGCAGGAGCAGGAGGATGGGTTTGAGCATGGCACACTCCACTGCCCTGGCTCAGCCCACGGAGCTGCTGATCTGCATCTGTGAGCAAATAACTCTGGTCCCGAGGACCAGGCAGCCCCTGCTGCCAAATTTGAATTCTCATTGTCTGTGGCATTCACCTGACACTTAATGTGATGCCAACTGCTGTTGTGAAAGCAGGAGTGGGATTTGTCCTCTTTTGGTGAAACCAAAAGGAAATTTCGAAATCTAAGACATAGACACCTGATTTTGTGGGCTGCAAAGAGGCAGCCAGCCCCCATTTTTGTCTTTAAAAGCTCTCTCCAGCTCTCTTGGTGTGTAATCAATCAACCTCTTATAAAGCATTGTCGTGGCCTCTCCCCCAGCACAAGGAATCCCTCCACATCCCAAAATCACATAAAACAATGCAAGGGCAGTGCCCAGGAGATCTGACAGTGCTAAGGCTAAACCAATCCCCTGCATCTCCAGGAGGCTGCTCCACTCGTGGTTGCAGTCTGGAAAATGGTAAAATAAAACAGAACTTTAATGAACTTTCAGAGGGGAAAGGTTTCTTTGTTTTAATACAAGCCACAACAAGAGGACATTGCCCTACCTTAGGCTCTGACATTCAAAACCATCTCCAATACTCCAGGGATTAAATTATTTTCTGAAAGCCAACTCATTCCCACCATTATTACTGCTATAAAGCTGTGAGGTTTTTGCTGCCCCCCCTTTTCTATTTTTTTCCTAGGCTAGAAATAGATTGAACTGGCACTTCAGGATGCTGAGCTGCAGTTTCAGTTGAGCTCTGTGCTTCACAGAGATTTATCAAAAATGACAAGATTCAACATCTAGGAGATGTCTTGTAGTGCCCAGGAGCTCAAAGAAGATGCAGCAGTTACAACAGCAACCAGAGAGAAATAAGAAAAGTGGTAGAAAAAGAAACACGTGGTCCTTGAAAATCAAAGCTCTGGCAGGAATGGGCACTTGTGCTGGTCAGCACTGGCCATTAGTGAGCAAAGAATCACTGCCTGCCTCCTCCAAATGAAAATCCAGGGATATCAGCCCTTCATTTCAGTTATAAACTTCCTGGCAGGTACCTGTCAGAGCCCACAGGCTGCAGAGGTTTTCCCCTGTTCTGTTTGCAAGCAGCCTGGAGTTGGTGGAAGTGAGGAGTGTCTGTCTGTGATCACTTCTGAGCTGAGCCATCCCTGGAATAAAACACAACATCCCATAAGTGCATTCTCTTTTTCACCCACGTGCATGCAAAGCAAGTTCTATGTGAAAAAAGCTAAGGAAAAATGGAAATATCTGGGCAGTAAATGTGTGTGAACTATAAAATCATCTCCTGGGCATGATCAGCCTTTGCCTGGGTAACTCAGCAAACCTCAGCAAACTGTCCTGGCTGAGAACCACCTTGCACCCAGACTCCACCATTCCCACTCCAATGGAATCCAGGTAGATGGAGGCACTGATGGGGACTGGACCCCACCATGCAGAAGCAGCAGCATCCTTTCAGTGTTCAGAGCAGGACCAGGAGATAAAATAGAGAGATAAAATAGAGATATAAAATACCTGAGGCTGTTTCCAAGTCCTGCAGTGAGTCAGGCAAAGAGGGATTAGAGCTGGAGACAAGGGCAGTGAGGGGAAACCCCAGCAAGAAATGAGCACCCCCAGGCTTCTTCTCACAAATAATGATTCCAACAAACACCCACAAGAGATAACACTGCTGAACAAAAAGTTTCACAGCAAAAAAGGGATCTGAAAAAGAAACCTCCACAGTAAGAGTCAGGGAGGAGGTTGTAGGTGTCCTAATTCCTTTAGAGAGGTCAAAGGCAAATTCCTCCACGAAGAACCAGCACACCAACCCTGCTCCCCTCCACGAGCCAGGACCTTCCCCTGTCGAGATGTGGAAACAGCCTGAGGGAGTCAGGCTAATCCAGGCAGGAGCAAAATGGAAATAACTCCCACAAGACCAGTGGGAAAACTTAATCCAATCTTCTCTTGTGAAGCAGACATTATTCCCCTTTTACTTGCCTTCAGTGGTGATAAAGTGCAGACAAAGGAGATAAGGGACTCCACACCTCACATTTCACCACTCCAGTAAATACACTCCTCACTTTCGCTTATCTTTCAGCCTGGTATGGATTTCCTTTTAGCAACCTCCTGAATTACAATCAAATTATACTTTCAGGGCCATTGAATTGCATGGCTTGCAATACCTTAATGGGTTCTGTTGTGGCTGCTCAGGAAGGACTCGTAATCCCTGGCTTCTTCTATATTTCAGGGAGCCTTAAGGGCACGTTTCAGTGCCAGGCAGAACAGCCCAGGCCTTCACCCACCAGAGCAGGGGCCACACAAACAGTGCATGGGCAAGCGAACCCGGGGAAAAAATGTTAATAGTGAACGTTTCTCCTTTTGCCTTGCAGTGATTTGGGTGGCACAGTAATTCCAAAACTCTCTCAGACACGAGTTCAGTGTGATTTAATGGCACGATCAATACACCAGGTGCCGGCTGCTCTGCAAAATATTTGAAAATAAATGGAAATTTTAATGCCCAGAAATGGTGCAGAGTGCCACATTCCTCCTGACAGCTTATCTCTTAGATGGGCTTTTATCCTGCAAGAAAGGAGTTGTTGCTTTGTTAGTTATGGGCTCTGCAGCAAACAAGACTCAGAGTGTGGTCGGGAGCTTTGCTGGGCTGAAATCAATTTTTGAATTATAAAAACATTTAGGTAATTGAAACAGAGAGGGAGAATAAACACTGGCTGAAAGTCCAGAGAGACCTCTTGTTCTGGAGAGGATCTGGAAGGATCTCAAGGATGCAAAATGCCCCAGGGAATCCCTCTGGGTCACCCAGTCCATAAATGCACAGAGGACAAGTGGGGACACTCTGGGGGAAGAACATCTGCGAATCCAAGGAGGAAAGAATACTGAGACCATGGAAAACAAAGTCTGAGGTGTGGGGGTCCCTGCTGTGCCAGGCACAGGGGACAGTGGGGACCTCACACGTGCCAGCACCGTGTCCTTGTGGAGCCACCAGCCTGTGACACTCGATGCTTTCCAGCTAAATCAGCAGCTTCCCTGAGAAAAACTGCACACTGGAGATAATCAGAGCAGGAACTGCCTCTGTCTGCAGCTAATGGGTGGGAGATAAAAGTCTCCCTCCTCCCTTTATTCATCCTGCTGTTTGTAAAACCTTATCATGATTTTTTTCCAATTGTATTCCCAACAAGCCATCAGGTAAGAAATAGTGTTTGCCAGTCCTGAAGAGAAGTAATCTTTGTTGGCAATATTTCTCAGGGAATAAACTGCTCAAATGAGATGTGGGAGGAAATTTCCCCCCCAGACAATTCGAGGAGCTGTGGACAGGCAGCAGATGAAAGGTGCTGGGTTCCTCAGGCCGTGCAGGGAGCACAGGCAGTGGCTTCAGCAGCTCTGGGTCCAAATGGAAAATTCATTTCTTTCTGAGGGCATCCAAAGTGCTTTTCATGCTGTCCTTCCTTTAAACACTTGGGATTTAATTTTGCTGAGGGATGAGAAGTGAGTCTCTAAAGGAGGGAGCTCTCCCAAGGCAGCTCCTGAGGCAGCTGTGGGGTCACAGTGACCCTTCCAACATCTGTGCTTGACCACAATATTCAATGTTTTTGCCCTTCACTTGGAGCAGGAATCAACCTCCACAAATCAGGAGTTTATTAAGGCAGACAGCAGGATTTGTGCTGGCAAATTCAGGGTGGAAAGAGATAATCTCTAAGGTCCCTTCCCTTCCCTTCCCTTCCCTTCCCTTCCAACCCAACCCAACCCAACCCAACCCAACCCAACCCAACCCAACCCAACCCATCCAATCATTCTGTGATCAATTTTTGCACTGGTTTTCCCCAGCATTAATATTTCTGATGACAAAACAAGCTGGGACAGATGTGCTCTACCTTAAAACAGACATGCTGCCTTAACAAGAGGAGGAAAATGGATGAATATTAAAATGGGCATCATGAATATTCAGATACTTTTGCAAATTAAGAGACTTCAACTGTGTCCTTGTCCTTTGTGCGTTTTGCACAAATATTGAAAGGGGAACTCTCTGAGGAGAAGCGTTCATCAGCACAGCAAGTTTTGAAGAAGGAACCCACTCAATCTACAGCAAATATGCACAACATGAATATTGTGTGTATTCACAGGAGAAAGATGATTCTGGGAACCTCCAATTAGCCAGCAGCTAATTTTCCTATGGTGTCAGGAAAGAACTAAAGAAAAAGGCTCATTTCGATAAATTTTTCAGCACTGATTTTTGACATGGGAAATACAAACACGAGAAAAAGACAAAGTTTGCCCATGAATTATTCCCTCAGAATTTTGAGGGGAGGGGATGTCCCCCGGAGCCAGGCTGGGAGCAGCCCAAGTCAAGTGTGCTGTAACCTGTGTGCAGGCAGCAGCTGGACCTGGCTGTGCTGACCTGCCTGAAAGCCCTGACTTGGGGCCCCCAGCTCAGGAATCTGCCTCATTAAATTTTAATAACCCCACCTTCATCTCTGCGTGCAGCCTGACCTGCTCTCGGGGTGTGCTCAGTCGTCACCTGTGGGATCCCAGAAATGTGGAGTTTTTGAGCTTTCCATGCCTGAAAGCACAGACAGCTCACAAACTCCACATTTCTGGGATCCAGCAATCACCCCCAGTGCCACATCTGGCTGAGGGAGCTGCATCCTTGTCTCAAAAACCCACAGCCACCCCTTTTCCCTCCCATCACCACTGCAGAGGATGCTGCTGTTGTGTCAGTGTCTCTGATGAGACATCCCAAACCCCACAGGTTTGCATCAGCATTATTCCCATTATCAATATTTATTTACCCTTTCAGGTTAATCATCACAGTGAAGGGACATGAAAACCTCTCTGTGTAATTCCACCTGGAGGCTTTCTCCCACACTGAAACATTGCACACTTGTCCAGTTTTGTTGGATTCCCCTCAGAGATGCCCAAAAACCTTCAAACAAACCCAATTCATAACACCCCCAGATGTGCTCATTTTGCTTTTCATGGCAATATGCTCTGAGGGAGGGTGGGAAAAACCCAAACAAGAAAAATTTCTGGTGTTTAAAAGTGGAGCTTTCAATATCCTGGCCTGTTTCTGACTTTTTATTTAACTTGGGGAATTTTTCAGTTTACAAAATGGCCCGACAAAGATAATTAGGGTAGAAATATGCCTGACAATTCCAAATGCTCCCTGTCAAGCATATGGGCTAACACCAATTTTTTATTAAATCCCTGGTTTTCAAAGGGTGATGCAGTTGTATTAGAAGCAGTGTGTAGGTGGCTCATTTTTCCCTCCTCACATTCCCTTTGACAGTAGTTTGAAATAATATTCATCAAACAGTATAAAAGAAGTCGAAAGAAATTAATTAAGCAACCTAGAAGGAAAAATAAGATGTCTTTCCAACAGGACTTGCATTATTCAAGTTTATAGTGCTGCACAGTGCAATTTTCTGGGAAGAAAAGGCAGGATAATGGTGTAACCCTGCTTGACTATGAAACAGCACATTTGGAGCATCACTGGTGATAAGAAAATTCTGAAACAGGAGTTGCTGGGAGTTTCCTATTGAAGATTTGCTCTGAATATCATGCAATATATACATATATAAATATATATTCCTCATATATCATTGCTGATTTCTGATCCTTTTCCTGTCTTTTGGCATTAAGGGTTGAGGGCAGAGATGGTTTAATTTAATCTTATCAAGTGAACAAAATCCTGCTTTCTAAAAGTCTCTGTTGTTGAGGGTGTTTAAACAAACGTTGTGCAGGTTTTGCCCAGCAGCCACACGTGGCACTGCAGGGCTGGATCCCAGCTCTGCAGCTGTAATGAGGATTATCCACGGGCTGCACACTTCATGGCACACTCCCATTGCACTCTGTGTGCTTCCACAGGCTCCTCCAGCTATCCCAGCCTCACTAATGCAGCTCTCCCCATCCCAAATTCTCACTGAATCCAACCAGTGTCACCACAGGGAATCCACCTGTGGCCTCTCCAGGCACAGCCCTGGTGGGAAGTTCTTCATCCATTCTATTCCACTCAAGTGCTGCCAGCTCTCCCTTGGTCACAATTCCAGCACTGCCCTTCCTGCATCCAGCCAGAATAACCAGAGTGCACCTGACATCCATCGGCCCCCCCAGTTCTAAAGGAATCCTGGTTTAACAGGAGATCACTCACCAAAGTAATTTCTAGGTATTTAAACCAAGTACCCGTGGAAATCCAAACGACTGGTTATGAAAACTTGGATGTGCAGAGCTCAGGATCTCTTTGTGACTGCTGGCAGCCTCCCAGCTGCTTTATTAAACACAAGCCTCAGGTGATTCTTAATTTCATGTTCACATTATCAGCTGCTCGGGGTAATATCACAGGAAAGGCCACGGATGTGACAGCACCAGGTTCTGTCACTCCCAGCGAATCTGCTGGGTACAAGGGAAGGATTGACTGTGATTTATCCAAGAAACTTCCCTACACAGCCTAAATCTTTCTCATCCCATGCTGGTTTTACCTGAGGATTAACTTTGTCCTTCCACCTACCTGGCTTAAACCCAGCAGCCACAACAGACACGGGGCTGTCAGCAGCAGGGCTCCAGCCCAACTAAACCCAACTCCCACTCCACGACAGCCCTGGATTCTCCTTTAGTGCCTAAATCCCCTCGGGCAAGTCTCCTAAGGCTGGGTTAACAGTGCCCTGTGCACTTTCAGGGCTGGGTGCTGCCTGGTCCTGCCTTCATCCCAGTGATGCTCTCCTGCTCTGCCTCCCCTGGCCCGGGGGAAAGGCTCCTTCCCAGAGCCCCTGCAAGGCTCAGCCTGTAATTGCTTGTAAACCACTTAGGCAGTAAGTGATACAGAAATCCAAGTGGTAATTGTAGCAGAGGCTTGAGATTAATCTATTTTTGGCTTGTCAGACCTTCTTATGGACCTGATTCAAGGCAGGCACTGAAAGCTGTAAAGTGTCCAAAAAGTGACAGGAAAAAATAGTTTGATTAAAACCATTCCAGAGGCAAATCCAATCTTCAAGACACTCTCTGAAACCTATGGGTGCAGAGGAGGCACTCATGAACATCATCTGGGCAGACACCTGGGAAGAGCCACAAAAAGTTTTGTGTCAAAAAAAAAAAAGTGCTCTAATTTTGGATTCCCAAAGCAGAACTGTGCAGGGAAATTCAGTGAAAAAAGGTAACAGGGTCTGCCAAGAGGGACAGGCAGCTTGTCCTGATCCAGGAATCAGGGCTCTGATGACTGAAGAACATCCCACAGGTTCTGTTTGGCTCACCTGCCCTCAGGTGACACCGTGGCATGGTTGGACACCTGGACTTGATGGCCTTAAAGATCTTTTCCAGCTGTAATGATCCCAGGATTCTCTGACTGCCAGATGCACTGTTTGGTGTGACTGAAGAGCATCAAAATTCTTGGTTTGTCTCTTAATCTCCCAGAGATGGGAGCAGCAGTTCATTATTAGGAACTGGAAACATCTTCTTTCCCCACGGAGCTGCAACATCTCCAAACTTTCCAACAAATTCCATTTTCCACAGCCTCAAGGTCAAGATTACCCTTTATTATTTTTTCCATCATTTCCTTCCCATTTACTTTGGATTAGTGGATGTTCTATCAATAAGGACTAATGAAATTCCAGGCCAATATAAACTCTGCTCTACAAATGATTCTTTTTTCATACAGACTTTCTGTGAAATAAAAAGTGACTGATGCCACAATATGCTTTAATTATTTTCTTCATAAACTACCAAATTAAATTTTAAGAAGCTGGAGATGTTATCTCTTATTAAATTGGGACTGAACTCAGAGATGTAACTCTTAATGAAACTTTCCATACCAGAAAGGTTTTTTTGTAATGTGAATAATTTTCAGCAGCTTGCCATATACAATATCTCACCAGAGCTTATGATTTTCACATTCCAGCCCTGCCATGGGCAGGGACCCCTTCCCCTATCCCAGATTGCTCCAAGCTCCATCCAGCCTGGCCTTGGCACTTCCAGGCCTTTCTAAGCCCCACCATTATACAGAGCCTTCAATATTTGAGCTGGGATTTTCTACTCACTGTATCAGGAAGTTTGTCCAAAAAGCAGCACTGAATATCCCAATGAATATCCCACAGCAGCACAGGTCACAGCACACCTGGAAAACACAGATCAATCAACATCAGATTTATGGGAAAAGTGTTTTCATTAATTTAAACAGCAAGAAAATCTCAAATTATCAAAGAAAAACCAGAGGAAAGCTGGTGTGTGAGTAAAATCATGGAAAAGCCCTCCAAGATCTTTGAGCCCAAGCACTGCCCAAGCCTGCCAAGCCCACCATTAAATCATGCCCCAAAGAACCACATCTACACATTTTCTGAGCACCTCCAGGGATGGAGATTCCACCACCTCCCTGAGCTGCCTGTTCCAGAGGCTGACACCCTTTCAGGGAAGGAATTTTCTCTGATTTCCAATCTAAACCTCCCCTAGTGCAACTTGAGGCCATTTCCTCTTGTCCTGTCGTTGTTACCTGGGAGCAGAGACCCAGCCCCACCTGGTTACAACATCCAATTTGCTTTGGAAAACACAGTGATCAAAATGTGGCACATTCTGGGGCCAAGCAGCAAAGCACAAAACCCACAGAAGTCACTGGATCATATTTTTGGATCCTGCCTTAAGGGATGAAGAACGGAGTGAGAGATGAAAATGCTGCAGCTGGTGAAAAATCATTAAAAAGAATAAGGCAGAGATGAGGAAATACTGAAACTGCCGGGAGAAAAAAAGAAAAGGAACAAAGACATGGAAAAAAAGACTCTCAGTCTGCCAAAGTTTACACAATTTCATAAAATGTACAAATGAAGCAGAGAGGAAGGGAGGAGGGCAAAGCAGCCAGCTCCTGGTGATTTCCAGCCCCATGCCCAGCTCTGGGGGTGTCCTGCCCTCCTCCCAGGGCCCCTGTGCAATTCATTCCAGCTCACTTGGCCAATTCCTTCAGGTCACACTGTGACAGTCCCAAGGGCTTCATATCCATGTCCCCCTTTTGGCCAAGAACACCTGGATCCCTCCCCTCATGTGGAGTCAACCCCATCAGTCATCCACTCATGGACAGAAATGGACAGTCATGCATAGAAACACTGATTTTTTTTCCAAATGGAAATTTCTCTGTTGTTGATGGTAAAACACTGCTGTACGTTTTTTGGGGGATTTTTTTCCTGTTTAATTTTATTCATGAGCTGAAGTGACTTTGGGCAGTCACAAACCGATTTTTCACTGTGTTCTGAACAGATGGTTGTTCCAAGAATACCAGCATCCTGGCAGTGTCAAACAGCCTTGACCTTCCCAAGCAGAGCTGCAGACTTTTTGTTAGAAGGAAAGAAATAAAGAACTGCTCACATAGTCCCAATTTTCTTCTGGATTATTAAACACAGTGGATAATGCAGGCACAAACTGTGCTCAAGGAAAAGCTGAGATTCACCCTCAGAGAAGCAGGAATGGCTCCTGGAATCACTGGTGGTGCACAGACAACTCCAAGGTCACATCAGACCCCCCCTTGCAGCAGCAGGAGAGTGAAGAGATGTGCTGGGAGACCCCCACATCATCTCCAGCTCATCCTGCCCTAAGGAGCTGCTGGGATGGGCTGGGCAAAGCCCAAAGAAAAACCACAAAATATCCCAATCCTCAAGTTCAGGCTTTATCCAGCAAGGGTCTAGTTACAATTTCCCAGTTATAAATAACTGGAGTTCACTGTGAGCCTTCAGCACCATGGGCTGGCACAGCTTTGGGGACCTTCACTGACAGAGCCTTCAGAGGGAAGGCAGCTCATTTTGTTCTGCTTTTGAAATTTTTTTAGAGATATAATCCTATTTTTAAGATCATTTAAATATCATCTGTGCTTAGTTCTCCAGAAGCCACATAAAATTAAAAAAAAAAAAAAAATCCAACTCAATTTTACTGCAGTTAAATCCCCATGTCCTTAATCTCCAGGAAGAGAGAGGCTGGGTTCCTTCCTGGAGACAATCTTGCTTTTTTGGAACACATGAATTATTTCGTACCTGATTGGTGTCTATCAAGGCATAAAAACTTCGGGGGCAGCACCTAGGGAGAAGCTCCTGTCACGAGATCAATACCTCATTATGGATTAAACACAAAAGTTAAGCCATCCTTAGTTCCCCAGTTGACAAAGAGTGGCATAAATTCCACGCTGGCATTTGGGGGATTTTGTGCAAATTACTCCAATGACCTCCTGCTAAGAGCAGGTGAGGAGCTGTCACCCTTCCAGCCAGCACTGCCTCGGAGCTCTGAAGCATCACAGAGGGATTTGGGCAGAGTCCAGGGTTAGGCAGAGAAAGGGAGCCCAGCAATCCCAGCTGGCATCCCTTGCATGGCAGGAGAGGATTCCAAGGCTGATGCTGTGTGAGAGTGGCTGGGTTAAACCAGCTGGCAGCTGCAGCACTGCTCTGGAGCAGGAGGCAATTACAGATGGATCAAGTGTGAGCACTTCTGAGTGAAATCCCTTCCATTTGGAGGCGTCTGAAGTGATGGAACATCCCGGGAAAGGCAAATCCAGCTCTTCAGAGCAAAGCGTGCTCCTTGATGCTGCCTGCCCTGGGTACTCTGTGCCTTTTAATGCTGTGGAGAACCACTCATTACTCCTGTGACTCAGAGCTTTAACTAATTCCCAGCAAAGCTTTGGACCCAGGGAGAAGGAAGCTCCACTCCGAGGGTCAGCACTGAGCCTGCAGCAGAACGTGGGCAGGGGAACCAGTTTGGCTCCTCTTTTACATAAGGAACAAAATGGAAAAAAACAAAGGCTGAGAGGCTGTGGGAGCACAGGGGGAAAAAAAACCCAACCAAACAGAATTTAGATACAGAAATGCTCAGGGCACCAAACAGTGGAAGATTCTTGCTCTAAAAACAATGGGTGTGGGCAGGGGACACACTTGCCCCTAACCATGACAGAATATGGGGCTTTGTGCTTCATGCAACTGATGACAAAGGACAGGGCCTCCAGCCGTGCCACAGAAGGTTCAGGTTGGATATCAGGAAAAATTATTCACTGCAAGAGTGGTGAAACATTGGGATGGGCTTCCCAGAGAAGTGCTGGAGTCACCATCCCTGGAAGTGTTCAGAAAACCAAGCAGAGGTGGCACATGGTGACATGGTGGTCAAAGGTTGGAATTGATGACCTTGGAGCTGTTTCCCAGCCCTACTGATTCAATGATTTTATGTGTCCAGCTTGGAGAGAGAGAGATCCAAGACAGTAAAAATGCAGCACAATAAATGCAGCACCAATATTCCATGCTCTGCCTAAAACCCAGTGATTTTCCTGCACTGGTGTCCCCAGTTTCCCATCATTTCCCACTGCTAATTTCACCTCTTAATTGTTTAATGATTCGTGGAAAATAGGAGGAGTGATGAACCTCTCTTCCCTCTCAGCATGTGAGAAAATGAAACCATCCAAGCAATGATCCAAACTCCACTAAGTGGAAATTTGGCCCTGGAAAAATTCATCCTGGGTTTTTTTTTTTCTGCCTTCACCATTTTCCTTCAGCTGTCAGAGCAGTGAGATGAAATAACATCCTATATTCATAGTGCCATCTGCATTCCAAAATCTCCTACTGATCAATGCAAGTGTCCAAAGAACACTTCCAATTTGTCACAATAACCTTCAAAACTTGACAGAAAATCATGCAAGTTATTTCTTTCAGATCTCTCTGCATCTTGTGATTATTTATACTTTGCCAATACAATTCCTTTGCATTTCCCATATTTCTCAGAAGAACTCAGAGGTTAAAGCCTGCAATGGGTTTATTTTGCTCTCTGTGCTCCTGTTTTGTTTTTCTGGACATTTAAGAAACACTGGGATGACTGCACTTGGAGCAGGACCAAAAATGTGTTTGAAAAGGCTTCAAACTGACACATCTCAGAATATCAATAATCAGGCTGCTTTGCTCAATTCCACTGGTGCTGTTTTTCTCTTTTATAATGAATTTTAGTTGGTAGTGGGACCAATTGCACTAAAAAGGTGGGGTTTAAGCATCAAGCACGAGAACCCTGCCTTAAAACTTTCACTGTAGCCTTTCAAAGAGCAGAAAAACCCCATGAAATGCCAGAGCTCTGAATTTTCTGAGGTGCTCAGTGCATTTAGGAGTCAGGGGAGGCTCTCCACAGGCGTCCCCCGTGGGTGCTGTTGCTGGCACTGAGCTGGTGGGTGAAGCTCACCCTGGGGGTGCCACCTCTCCCTCTCGTGCACATCTGGCCAGCTGTGAGCGGCCAGCAGCATCTGCTCTGGCCACTCCCATCCCTTCAGTGAACCCCATCAGGGTGAGGAGGCAGCAAAGACATGGGAGAAATATATCCACAGCTGTGAACAGATCTGCAGCTGGAATCCAGCAGGGATCCAGCAGGGATCCAGCAGAGATCCAGAAGGGATCCAGAAGGGATCCAGCAGGGATCCAGGTGGGATCCAGCAGGAATCCAGCAGGAATCCAGCAGGGATCCAGCAGGAATCCAGGGAAGATCCTGATCTGCTGGGATCTGCTGGGAACAGGGACCACAGAGCTTTGTGAGGCTTTAGGGAGCAGCTTCCAAACCAAGGCAATTTGCCTGACACAGAGCATGTTTGAAATGCACTCAGCATTGGGAAATGCAGATTGCAAGTCTATAAAAAGCTCTGTTGAAATAACAACTCCAGAGCTTTACCAGGGACACTTTTCTAGGACACTGGGCAGAGCCCTGGGATGAGCTTGTAAAGGTCGAGCCATAAGCAACTGTCTGGACAAATTTTATGACTGGGAGCTAATAAACAAAATAGTGTAGGAAGTAGTCAATAGCCATTACCAACCACAAAAACAGATCCTGCAAAAACAACTCCACAAATCGCTGCTGGTGGCTCTGCTAAGAAACCCATCAGAGAATTCAGGGAACTTGGAGAACAAACCCAGTGGCTGCTGCTTTAAATTCTGCACTTGCATTAAAAATTCATCAGAGTATTTATAGCCAAGTTAAAATAAACCACCACAACACAGCCCCGGTGGTGATCACAACCTGTTGCAGGGGGGATGTTGGGCAGTGCCTTTTCCAGGAGCCGCTAAAGGGAGGAGGGAAGGGATGAGGAGGGGAGGGATGAGGAGGGGAGGGATGAGGAGGGAAGGGATGAGGAGGGGAGGGATGAGGAGGGGAGGGATGAGGAGGGGAGGGATGAGGAGGGGAGGGATGAGGAGGGAAGGGATGAGGCCAAGGTGCTGCTGGCAGGGCTGGGCTGGGGCGAGGCTGCAATGCAGCTCGTGTTTAACCTCCCTCTGCTGGAGCTGGGCAGCAGCTCCCACACAGGGAGGGAAGGACAGAGCCTGTGGTGGGAAGAGAATGATCCCAGCCATTCCCTGGACATTCCCATTCCATGGAGATGTTCCACAGCTCCTGGGTGAACAGGGCTGGGTGTGCAGGAGGACTCAGTGATGTGACCACAGTGGAGCAGTCGCTGCCATTCAGCCTCTTGATGGTCAAACACTGAAAAAAACCTCCAACACCACTCGGAAAATAAAGGTCCTGAGGAGTGACACCTGCTCGGGGCTGGGCTTCCACAAGGGAAGGTTTTTAGGATGAGGGTGGGCAGGGCTGGCACAGGGTGCCCAGAGCAGCTGTGGCTGCCCCTGGATCCCTGGCAGTGCCCAAGGCCAGGCTGGACATTGGGGTTTGGGACAGTGGGAGGTGTCCCTGCCATGGCTGGGGTGGGATGGATGAGCTTTAAGGTCCCTCCCAACCCAAATCCTCTGATCCACAGCTCCCACTCCCAGTGCAAACATCAAATTGAGAGGAGAAATTGGCCATTTGTTCAAAGACAACACACAAAGAAGGAAAGGTGACAGCCAGGTTTGGAGACCCCAAATTAACTGTGAGTAAAAGGTGACCTTTGCTGTAACTGCCTCATTTCTCATCTGTTTACTAAGAGGATTAAAAACCCCAGAGAAGAGCAGAGTTCTGGGAACCAGCAGGGTCCCACCTCCTGAATTTCACAGAGTTCTCTTAGTTCTGGTTGACTCCTCCCAGAGCATCCCCTACATTTATTCATTGAATTGTTGTTATAACTGAATGTATTGACAACAGTTGATAGGAAGAAGTTAAAGCTCACCCAAACACTGGGGGAAAAAAAAAAAAAAATCCATTCCCAGCTCTGCCCATTGCACAGCACTGCTGTCCTTAGGCTGCAAGGACTCTGAGACTGGAATTCTGCTTCTCTAGAGCAAAAAATGCACAAAATTATTCCAGAGAGAAGAAGCCAAGCAGACCTGCAGCACAGAAATGCAGCAGAGCAGCTCAATTACCAACAGTTAAAGCACAGCAGGATGTACAGTATTCTAATTGAATACACTCAGTTACAAGCAATAAATAAAATAAAGGGAACATTTGGAATGAATAAAAACATACCTTTGAATAAAATATATTCTCATTAGGAGAAATGATGACTGCTACAAAAAAAAAAAATCACCGAGCTACTTCTGTGGCAGGCAATTTTTAATCAAAGACAGTTCCATGCAAATTAAGGAAAGCAAATTTCTAAAGGAATAATAGTCTGCCTTAATAGTCCTGTCCTTTTTCCTGTATAGCTGCTATGGATGCTGTGTTATAATTGGTGCTATATGCTGGCCTTCAAAGCTTGTGGCATATTTTCCAAAGCAAGAATGTAAAATTAAAAAAAAAAAAAAAAAAAAAATTAGAAAATTTAGATTTTGAGGCAGTCCACAGAATGACATTCCAAATTTATAGATATAGATAGAAATAATTCCAATTAATGATCAGTGTGGAACACTGTCAGAGGATTAAAACTGCAGGCTCCTACCCTTGTACATAAAATTTTAGGGGCTGTGTTGGTCACAAGGATCTGCATTCAGAGCCTGTGCTGATCCCACAATTCTGCAAACAATTTTAGCTCTTGTTCAAGCTCCACCTCACCTTTTACAACCCCTCACTGAGGCTGAGAATTCCTGCCATGGGACCCCTCCCTGTGAGAACAGAGATTTTGTGTGAACATTGAATTTCTGGGGCAGCACATCTCCTCACATCCTGCCATGTGGAAAATCAACGTGGAAATTCATTCTCCACCAAGCACCAATGAATGGAGGAACCACCTGGAAATGGAGTTCCAGGTTGTCTTGGCCAGGGGAAGGATTAATTTTATTCAATTTTATTTCAACAGGCTCATTGCAATGATTCTGGCAATTTACTGCTGCCTGTGGGACCTGGGGGAACAAGGGAAATATCACAATGGGTTTTTTTTTTTATTATTTTTTCAAGTTCACCTTCAAGTTTTAGAAAATTCTTGGTTTTCCTCACTGGGAAAGAACTTAGAATTTTAGGGGAAATATTCCACAGTGATCCACAGCTCATAAAAAGTTTAGGTTGGAAAAGGCCTTGGAGATCATCGAGTCCAATCATTAATTTGCTAAGACTGAGATGTTGTTGGGAACAGGGGGTGTACAACGTGCTCAATAAAAATTGATTTTAATGATTAATAATGGCTGAGGAGTTCCAAAAGAGCATTTTTCCTGCTCTAAACAAAGTTTTGCCTGATTGATGGTGATACCTGGGAGGAGACAACAAGCTTTATTTATTTTATTCTTCTGCTGCCTCCACAGTGGTGCCACATCTTATCTATTACACAGCAATCAGCTGCTCCTCAAAATATTCTTATCAGAACAATGCAAATTGAAAAATATTGAAAGGAGATCCAGTAAAACACTGGGGAAAAGCCTCAGTGCATGTTGGGACAGGGAGTTTAAACACTTTCCTTGGATTTGTCCTCCAATTTACCATAAAGTTTATTTTAAAGTTAGCAGTCTATTTGGAGTTATGATTAATGGTTTTGAAAAGGCTTTCTTTTTTTTTTTTTTTTTTTTTTTCCCAGCTGCTCCTCCCAACAAAGGATTTAGAATTAATTCACATCATCCAACTCCTTCCTTAATGGATTTTTAAGGTCCACTGCAAAGAATCAATCAATAGGAGGCTGAAAGCTCTGGTGTGTAATGCATCCAGCCCCAGCAGAGCAGGGCAATGATCTTCATCTGCATTAATTGGAATTATTTGCAGTGATTAAGAAAAGCAAAATCATCATTTGCATTCACTCAGCTCAGGATACAAAGATAACGACTCAAGAAGTTCCAAAAGTTGGAGTTTTGTGGCGTTTTAAGAGGATTTTGTGACTCTTCCCCCAGCAGTGGAAATGCTGCTGCACTGAATGTGTTCCTGCCAGGGAATATCTCATTTCCAGGGCACTGCTCTCAGGACAAAGTGACATTTGCAGGTTAATTTTGGACCTGGAACGACTGCACACTACACTCCTGGAACTGGCAAACAGAACAAGGAAATTCAAACCTTTCCATGTATTTCCTCCACCTTTTTTTCTGTATTGATTGTTTTCTTTTATTGACAACCATTAAAGAAAATTAACTTTTTTTTTAAATTTCAATTTCACTGGTTTTTGGGGGTTTTTTTTCATAAATCAAATGAAACATTTTTAAAAACCCCAGCCCTGTGTGCACAGAGAAGCTGCCACTGACTGAGCTGGAATGGGGTCAGGGCAGAGATGAAGATTTTTGGGAATGACACCACAAAGAGTTGGACAAGCTGGAAAAGTCTTTTTACAACACCAATCCTTTGGAAACACGGCCTTTTGAAACTTTTCAGTTACCAAAAGAAATAACAAGAATTTGTCACTTCAACAGCCCCTAAATAACGAGTTCACTGCACAGAATAAAACCAGCAATCTGTAAAATTCTAAAAAATAGTCAGGTTCTAAAATAACAACAATTTGGAGAACTCTTGAAGTTAAAAAATATTAATTTCTCCTTTCATTTTGATTTCCAAAGGCTGCTTCCCACTGATTCCATTGCTCCAGGCAAACACAACATCATTGCAAAATCACACATTCAAATTTGGACAACAAAAATCCAAAAGTCTTTTTTTATTTTTCCCCTCTGATTCTCCAAAGAGGTGACAAGAACCCCACACTTTTTAGTGAAAAAACTTTTTCTGGAGAAAATTCCTCTTAAAAAATAGCTGTGCCCTGAAAGATGCATCGAATTCCTGATCTTGAAAGTCCTAGAGAGGGCAAAGAACAGCTGTGCCATGTCCAAGGAATCAAAAAATAGCATCAGATATTTCATGTGAGCAATATCCAAAATTTATCTCTTGCAGCAACAATAAAATAGGTTGAGATGTGGATGGGATCGAGCTAAAGGTCTGAGCTGAAAAATACAAACCTTTAGGGGACAGCAGGGGAAAAAAAAATGGAATTATTGCAAGAATTAGTTCCTCCTGGAAACAGAGTCAGCATGTGCAAAGATGAGGTTTTGCTGTAAGAGCCTGGAGTTTGTTCCTGTTATTGCTCAAGGACTTTAAGGTGAAATTCAATCAATGGACAGGCAAATATCTCCTCCCTGCTCAGGAACACACGAGTCCTGCCTGGAGCTCTGAAAAGCATCAGCATTTTCCTTCCTGCTCAGGCAACAGCTTGAGAAAGGGGATTTTTGGCCAAAGTTGTATCTGCAAAGATTTACAGAACAGCCACTGCTCTCCAAATATTTACAGCATCTAAATATTCTTTAATTGGCTCCTTTTCTCTGCTGACCTGCGTGGTTGCTCACTTGTTATAATTAATTATCTGTGGAGCACAATTAGGTTTTTTGAGAGGGATGAAACAAAAGCAGAAAAAAAAAAAAAAAAGCTGTTCCCTGGTTATCTGCATTTACCCTCTGCCCACCCAGGCTGCACCTCCCTCTCTTTTGTCCCTAACACATAAAATCCTGCAGGTCAGGAGGCTGCTCAGCAGAATATAGGTGGGCAATCTATCAGGAGCACAATAAACTATGAAAGGCAAAAGATGCTTATCCAGCAGGGCTAATCCTGACACTGGAGCTCCATTTTCCATCCAGAGCTCCCTCGTGGATGCTGCAGCGTTGGTCTGAAAGATTTTGTGGTAAATCACAGAGCATTTTCACAGGGGGGAGATGAGACAAATAATCCTGCAATAAAAATGCAGCAGATTTTGCTACCTGGGCTATTCCTCTTTCTCTGACACGACTTTCACCCCAATCCTTTGGCAAATGAAAATCCACGCATGAGCTTTCACTGAAAGGATCACACGGCATCAAATTCCACTTTAAAAAAGTAAGGAATGGTGCCTTTTCCTGCTGTTTGTGCTTATCTCTGTAACAGATTATCATCACAACAGCCTGGCATGGGCTGTCCCACAGGGAGCTGTCCCTGGGAATTCTGCAATGAGTTCTGGACGTTCTGCCCACCCCTCTGGAGCCTTTACAGGAGATGAATTGGCTCCGGTGTTTATGTAAATAGGGAAGCCAAGACTCCTGTGCATCCTCCTCCATAAATTAAAAACAATGCTTTCCTGCAGTTATGGCTGTAAAGGGGAAATAGACCTTGACTGGATGTAATGAGGCATTTGTGTTTGCAGTAACCAGAATTTACTGTTACTGCTCCAAGAACCATCACTCCTTGTTCAGGCTCTTAAGTGACAATAAGTGTGGCTAAAATAAATTCTAATGAACACTCCTGGGTCACCTTACCGAATTTATGGGGCATAATTTGAAATAACTGTGGTCTTTGGGGCCGTGGGGAGCAGCTCCAGCTTCTGATTGCCCCCCTCAGGTCAGACACAGGTTCAGACACAGCAATTCCTCAGGAGCCTGCGTTTGGAAAGGTGACCTGCAGCCGAGCTTTGGCTCTCTGGGAAAGCCACAAAAAGTCATTGGAGTGATGGCAAAGGGAGCATGAAGTGCTGCTGTGTTTGTCTCAGAGGAGGATGTTGGGTGAGGCTGGAGCTCAGTGGGTGCTGCCTGTCAGGAGGGGGAGGATGGAGGATCCCAACCCCATTGGAGTCTTTACCCTCCCAGCCAAACGGGTTTTGGGTGGATTTTCACTTCAAGGAATTCCCTCCAAAGACTGAGCTGCAATTCCTCTCCCGTGTGCTGGGCAGTGAAGGAGCAGAGCCCCCCCATGGATCTCAAAGCTGAGCAGTGCAACCCAAAATTTCAGTTCAATAAGTCAAGAAATCCTGTTGAGTGCAGGAGACAATGGCAAACCCTCCGTTTTCCCATTCCCTCAAAATCCATGACGGAAGCAGCTCCCAAAAAAGGTGAGGACGTTTTCCTTTCCAATTAAAAGAATGCACTTACATAACATTCCTGCTTTTCACTCTATTGTGCCTGGTCTTCACTTCAGGAGCTTATCTGTGTGATCCAGATTTCTTTATCCACCTTTGTATCTCATTCTAAGGGAGCTGGACAGAATTTCAATACAGGACCAGAGTGCTTTTTAGAAAAGCTTCCCAGCCCTATTATATGTCTGAGCAGTGGGTATGGGGTGCAGACCATTGTCATGCTGCCCTCCTTCATCTTCCTGAAGTGAAAAATAGAAAAATGCTTGAATTTTTAACCTATTTTTTGAGGAAAATAAAAGCCTGACCTCTGTACAGTCTAAAGTCTAAGCTTGACATAATGAGTTATTATTTAATTCTTCTGTAGTTAAGGGCCATGGGATATTACACAAAGAAACCTACTCATCACAGGAGCCTTCATTATGGAATGTGCTCTTCTATTTATTAAAAATAATATTAACACTGCTGCCTATTTATTTAATGCTTTTCCACTTCAGAGCACTTTTTAGGCATTAGCTAATTAATGTAATGACTTGGGATATTTCACATGGGTCTGTCCTGGGCAGAGCTGAGGGAGGGCTCTGTCCAGGGCAGGGAAAAGAAATTATTTGTGCACTGTGGTCTCTCACAGGCAGGTCCTCACCTCCAGCCCCTCTGGTTTCCTCAGAGGGGTCAGGGTGAGCCCAGGGCTGGGCTGGTGCAGCAGAGGGGAGGCAAGGTTGAAAAATTGCTTGGGATGAAAATTCCCCACGTCAGTGCTCAGCACCTGTGATCCTGCACAGCCCAGATTGCAATGGAGCCCTTCAAAACCAAACCACCTTCACCTGTGCTGCTAAAAACAAGGTGACATCCATGAAACTCATCACCTGCTCACTCATTATGCTTGTCTGCAATTCCTCAAACATCAGCTCTGTGATTTATTCACTCATCAAAACCTCCAGGTCCATTAATCACATCAGATCTGGGGATAATTTAAAATTTTAGGTGCAAAGAAAAGGCTTGTTCCAACTTGCCTTATGTGTTAGGAAAGGGAAAACTTTGCTTTAAACTTCACCCCAGTTAATAAAGCAAGAACTCGGTGTGTTTCAGGAACTGGATTCAAGTCTAGTTTGTTGAATATAAAACTTTCTTCCAGGAGAGCCCTTGGAATGGAAATTAGAATTATCATGGGCTTGGTGTAACGCTGTCCTTGTCACAGACCTCTCCAGTGACCCTGGTTTAAGTCATCTATTAATGATAATTCTCCAGTCCCACAAGCCAGGATTTCCTGTAATCCCCCCATGAAGGGGTCCCTGCAGCCCGGGGCTTTCTCTGACTTCCACCCACCACTCCCAACTCCCTCTGGCCATCTCCCCCTTCACCTCAATCAGGCTCCAACTGCAAAAAAATCCATTTCCAGCAGCACCATTCCCAGCTTCCTTCACACAGCAGTGATGTGCTGGAAGAGGATCCTGGCAGTTGAGCTGGAATTTCAGAGTGCTAATCCTTCCCCCACTGTGACAGTGACAGCAGCAGGACCTCAGGGAACCTTGCTGCTTCCACCCCTCCGAGTTAACCACATGGAAAAATTCCAGCTGGCTTCTGTCCAGGAGGATTTCACTCCTAAACACACTTACTCCCCTGAAAAATATTTTTTTTTTTTTTCTGCAGGGAAATAAAATAAAATGAGGCACTTCCAGCACATAACTGCTTAAGATCATCTATTTTCCTTCTTGTTCCTGGCTGGAAGCAGCAGCCCAAGGGAAAAAGCTGCTTTTCCAAAGAGCATCCTGAAATTCTTAAGTGCCCAGAGCATCCCCCCTCTCCCCAGCTCCCCAGAGAGCAGGTGGGGCAAAACCCCAAGGATTTTCTGTTCAAAATGTGGCTTTTTGGGTTACTGCCAGTCTCCAGGTTTTAAACAGGAACATTTTGATTGCTTTAAAATGTCTTGCTGTTGCAATTTGTTTAGGGAATGTTTGACTTTGTTGGGTTTTTTTTTTAATTCTTTCTTCCAGTCTCTTTATTTTTGCCTTCACTAAAACTTCACTTGCAGAGCAGGAGGATAGAAACCAGCACAGTGTATTTGCATAAAATGTACAAATGTTTTCACCTGCATCTGCATAATTAACAACCATTAACAAAATATGGGACCACAGCTCTGCAAAATGCACCTACAGACTTCTGATGCCTCTTTTTTTGCAGTATTATTTTTTCCCCAAACCTCACTTGGTGCCTTGAAACAAAACAGGAGAATTACAGCTCTTCAGAGCAGCACTGACACCACCACCACTTCCCAGCATCATTTCCTTGGAAACTTCTGGTACCTGCACACTTTTCATTCCACATCTCTTAATTTAGACTAATCAGGCCTTGCAGCAGGATCCTGGAAGATTCCCCAAATCATGACAATATAATCACTACATGATCAAAAGCCTAAAACACGAGCCATAGCCTCCAGCTATGGGGAAGGCAGCTACAAAACCCATCAGACTCGGAGCCATCCTGCAATTAATTCCTCTGCAATTAATTCCTCGTGGCCCCGGCTCTGAAGTCAGTAACTGGGAGCAAGATCCCACTGAACATGAAAGAGATTATTTGGGATTAGCAGGAGAGGCTGCAGTGCCCTTTGGCCCCAGTGAATATTAAACATGAGAGCTGCAATGCAGATTAGAAGGTTCATTTTAAGCAGCCTCGTTTATGGCCTGCTGGGATGTGGATCTGTAACTCTGCCTGCTTTGGGTTCTTCCTGGTTATTAATTGTTCTTTTCCACTATGGAAACTCCATCAGATGAACATACAAGTTATTTTTTTTAAACTCTTTTTAAATCAACACGTTTTTGCTTCGGGATTTTACCAGTGTGTTCCTGGGCATTGATTATTTTTGGCACCTCCACAGGGTCAGTAACACAGAAATCATCATTGTCAGGCCCCTGCCATAATGAACAAGCAGTGCTCTGAAATGAAGAACACACCAGGGAAAAGCCACTCAGCTCATCAGGGATGTTCTGGTGCCTATTGGTACAATTTCCAAATAAATGAAAAAAGCCTTCAGCAACCCAGGGAAAACACCAACCACGTAAGGAATGGGATCACGGGGCAAAACAATCTTGCTTCAACTTTACTTCACGAGTAACTAACGAGATTTTGTGTCCTCAGAACAACTGCGAGGGAGGGACCCTCAACTGGGATCTCCCTCCTCATTTCCTAAATTTCAAGGAGGTTTCCACCTTTGATTCCCTAATTCCATGAAGCCGGCTGGGGAGCTGGGATCAGCAGAGCCCAGGAAGGGGTTAATGAAACCCCCACCATGTCCTGATCATCCCCTGCAGCTCCAGCCAGGCACAGGGAGCAGCTGTGGGGCACAGAGCTCCCGGGGCTCAACAGCTGGAACAGCTGGAGCAGCTGGAGCAGCTGGAGCAGCACATGCTCCGCAGCTCCTGGGATGGCTCCTGTCCCCAAATCCCGAGGGCTCTGCTCTCCTCGGGAAGTTCCAGAGCAGAAAGTGCTGAAGAAAAGCTGCAGCATCCCCCAGGGGCTCAGCACGCCCTTCTCCCGCTAATTGCTAATTGTTAATTGTTAATTGCTCGCTGCTCCTTACTGGGGATGGGTGGAAACCCCGGACACACAAAGGCCATCGTTAAAGCCAGAGGCTGTGGCCACACAAATCCTGGTTTGCAGCCACATCTCTGAGAGCCCAAGATGATATTCACATCCAGAAAGTTTGTTCCCACTGTAACAAGTGTGTGGAAAGTTTGTTTAATGGATTAGAGTGGATAATTCCTCATGCCCCAAAAATATCTTCAGTTTTTGGGCACCAGAACGATGGCCTCACCCAAACTCTTCTGGAATACTTTGCTCTGGTTACAAAGCAAAAAAACAAACAAACAAACAAACAAAACAAACAAACAAACAAACAAACAAACAAACAAAAAACCACAAAAAAAAAAAAAAAAAAAAAAAAAACCAAAAAAACAAACCAAAAAAACTCCTCCAGGTCTTTTATCCCCTCTCAAAGTACACGAGCCAATCTTTTCCTCTTTTCAGCTCCACTCCAAACCCGTGTGCCACTCCCCCTCCCAATGTTGATAGTGATCTAAAAAAGATTCAAATTGGAAAATAATATAATTATGCTCCTTTCTTCTTCTCTGTGTTTGTATTCGAAGGCTTTTAGAGGAAATTTTTAGATCTATCAAAGTATCTGGAAATGCACTAATTATTTCAATGATGATACGATCCCAAGTGGCAAAGTAAACATAATTACCCATATTAATAGAAAACAAAATCAGCAACACTTCAAGGCTCTGTGGGCTTCAGCTGGCAAATATTGTCACAGTCGATCATTTACCACAAAAGCACATTTTTTATGATTTTAAGTAAAACCCCACCAATTTAACCAGGAACCTAAACGACCTTGTCTCTCAGGATCTGCCTTAGTGGGAAAACCTCCGTGTGAATGAAAAGCCCCCAGATTTTATAGTCAGATTATTTTGACTTGGTTGTGCCCTGCTTTGAAACCCTGCAGCTGTGTTTTCTTTTCTGAACTTTTCAAGCAAGTTCTGGGTGTCACAAACCTCGGGTATGGTTGTTAAAAAGCTAAGAAAGAAAGTGAAAGGATTTCACTGATTTCACTTTCTGCTGAAAATCCTCCTTTTCAGGGAACTGAAGGGATATCACTGGATCTTTTGTCACTTTTGTGAGCCTGTAAAGGTTTGCTTTAAGAAATATAACAAAAAGAAAATAAAAAAGGAATACCAAAATACACGGAATGATGATTTCTCCCTCTCTCCTCTCTCCGGGGGCTGTTCCGTGTTTCAGGGCTGTATTTACCTCTGCCTTTGAAGCACGGGGAGATTTCCCTTCCATTCAGGGAGCACCTCCTGGGGCGGAGGGGCAGCTTTTGTTTCCCAGGAGTGAAAGAGCAGCGCTGCCCCTCGGGAATGTCACAGGGATGGAGCAAGGGACAATCCCTGGGGACATTCCCCAAACCCCTGCCCTGGGGACTGTTGGATCCCAGAAATGTGGAGTTTTGGAGCTTTCTGTGCACAGACCCCCTAGAAAACTCTGAAACCTTGGAGAAAGCTTGGAAATATGGATAATGAGTTAGAAATCACCAATGTGCAGTGGGTTAGATGTGTGTGTTTTCACTGGGTCATGAGTTTTAAATTTATAGTATAGTGGTGGATATGGGACAAGATGGAGAATTTTGGGTGGTGTCTTTTCTTTGTTCATCTCCTTCTTCACAGAACTCAGGCAGTGACCTTTGGTTGGTCAATGTCACTCTAAGGGTGGTGGGAATCTATTATTGGGTCAAAAGGATAAATAATAAAGGTGTTAAACTTTTATTGGTTTGTTTAGCTTTAAAAAGCCTTAAAACACACTCATCTGGGGCCATTTTCCCCACTTCTAGCCAGGAGCTGGAGGTGCTGTCACACTTTCTGTAATTTCTGATAAGATACAATAAACATCCAAGCCCAAACACGAAAATCACTCCAATCGTGTTTCTATTAATCCTGGCTCTGCAGAAAACCAGACAAAACTGATGACAAAGCACTAATAGGTGGTGCCAAGCCCAGCACACACCCCCACAGGGACAGGGGGCAGAAGGGTGGACATGGAGCAGCCCCTCTGCTGCCACTGCCACCAGACACCTGAAATGAGGAACCCCTGGCAGAAGATTTCCTTCAAGGTGGGAATAACTGGCAGGGACACAAAGGCTGGAATGGGGAGGGAAGCAGGAGGCACCTGTTGGGTGATAACTCCAGTTCTGCAGCCTCAGTGGGAGAAAGGACCTGCCCTCCCTGCCCAGGCTCTGTACCATGCTGCTGGTGGCTCCTAAGGACACAGAACTGCCAAAAAAAAAAAAAAAATAGAATTTGCTCTTTTGCTGCTAATATAGTTTATTTTAATTCTTCCCCTTTTGGCTGTGGAAAGGGTTGGGTGGCCACAGGAGTCACCAGACATCACCCACCACCTTTAACCACTCTGTGCTTCCCAAGGGCCAGGGGCAGTGCTGGAATTAGCATCTCATCACCTGGCAGTATCACTTATCTACCTTATTCCTGAAGGTAAAATGCAATTAGGAATTTAAATGATAATTAAATGAAAACCTTTTAAACCTTGATTTGAGTATTCCCAATTTTCACCTTCCTTCCCTGGGCCTCCCTGCTAAGCTGTCTCTGCCACGGCCTCTCCTTGCAGTCTACTTTGGGTTTAGCATTAGGTGATGAAGCATAAAATGCTATTTAAATACTATAATTTCAAGAGCAAGCAAAGAACATCACATTTATCTTCACTAACCTTGAATATGCCTGTCCCATCTAATGAAAAAAGTGATTGAAGGGACTTATTTCAGCTTACCATCCCAAGGCCCCCATAAAAGCTGAATGGTAATTTAATTAGTTTCCTTTCTGGTGATTAACTAGGAATTCCTGATCATTTAATCTGAGTGCACTTTGATTCATTAAGTATCTGTTTCCATTCTTTCATGAGGTGATTAAATAGCCCAGCCCAGGAACTGCTGCTGGTATTCAGGGCTGCTGTGGCCTTTGAGACGAGCAGGTAGGAGATGTGCAGGATGGAGCTGCATTTCCAGAGCCTGCTGGGAGCCAGCAGAGCAGCTGAGAAATCAGCAGTTGGTTCGTTCAGCCTGGCACAGCTCCCAGGGCACGAGGGGAGCTGGTGCAGAGCCCTGCCTGCTGTGATGCTGCCTCTGCTTCGAGCCCCATCCCAGGCAGCAGAGCAGGAACATCTGCACCAAAGCAAGGCTGGCACTGGTGGCACCTTGGGGTCATTTAGATTCTCCCACTGCCCTCCTGACAGTGACATTTCTCCTGAGCACAGCAAGTCACTCACTCTGCTGATAAATCCCCCACCTTTGGTACCAGGGAGGCCATAACTGCTGGCCTGGCTCATAAAAAATGATTAAATAAATCTATTCTAGTGCTCTGAAGACTCAGAGTGCTATATACTTAACTTTTTATTTAGATTTAAAGCTTATTATAAAGGCTCTACATGCTCTCCAGACACCCATACCAAAAAGGAAACTCACAATCCATTCAAATGTTGCTTAGCACCATCATGGAATAAGAGAAGTTAAATTATCAGGCAGCTGATAGTGCAACAAAATATATTTCATCAACTCCACCCTAAGAGAAAACCTGAGTATCTGTATTGGGCAAAAGATACCAGAGTGGGTTTCTGAGCACAAATAAGCCATGGTTTATTTTAATCCATTATGCCAGAACGGTAAAATGGGATTTGATTCCTTGTATGAAAAGAAAAAATTAAAAAATCCAGCGAATGAACGGTGCCTCAGTTCTATTTTCATTTATTTTGACTCCCAGATCAGATGGGTGTAAAGATGGATGTAAAGATGGATGTAAAGATGGGTGTAAAGAGGGATGTAGAGATGGATGTAAAGGGAGATGTAAGGGCACCTGATCATCCTGAATGGATTCCAGGGACGTTGTCAATGCAGCCATACCCACCCCAGCCTGGCACTGCCACCCCTCCAAACCCAAGCAGCAGGAGGAACAGAACCCGGGGAGGAACAGAACCATTAAATCATCCTCCCAACCCTTCAGCTGCTCCCCACAGCACAGCAGTGCCTGGAGCAGCTTTCCCCAAGCCCTGCAGGTCACAGCTCTGAGCTCTGTGTCTGCCCCTGGAGCAAGAACAGCCCTGCCCCAGGAGCTGCTCTCCACCACAGCCCTGGGGGAAGTTCCAGGGCTTCCCTCAAACCACATTTTCATGTTTTGTGAGGCTGTACCTTGTGAGAAGTGTCAGGCAGGTCAGCAGGAGCACGCCACTATTCTCACTGCTGCTTTACATTATGGCAAGAGCTCGTTGCAGTTTTGAGACTAAAGAAAGATTTGGAAGGGGTGTAAAAGCAGGGTGGAAATAGGAAAATTGCTATTAATATGGAACCACCTATAAATACTGCCTTATTCACTGTAAAGACTTTCTGAGCCTAAAGTTGGACCTAAATTCATTTCACTAAGACTTTGACATACAGAGGGAAGCTGAAAACAGCACCCAAGGCATTGCCCAGCATCAGCCCTGAAACCAAGTACAAGGCTGCTTTCCTCCAGCCCTCACAAATGCTAAGATTGCCTTAACCACAGCCATTTTTATTGTTTATTAATTAGTTATATTGTCTTTATCTGTCTTTGGAATTCTAAGCCAACATTTCTTCCCCCCCCCTCGACAACTGCAGGGAGCAGAAACTTGATTTTATTTTTAAATGGAAGCTGGAACACCTGTATGGCATCACATTTTACAGGCCCACAACAACATCTTTCAACTCAGACAGGTCAGGAATTACACTGGGCTTTGGGAGCTGGCTGATTTCATTTATCCCATCCCAGCAGGAGCCACCTCCCTCCACAGGGCAGGGTGGGATTCCATGGGCTGAATTTGTCCCTTTACAACAATTAATGCATTTCTCTGCCTGCAGTAACTCGAGCAGAAAGGTGACAGCCTCAACAGATCATGAGGTGGTGTCATTTTATTGAAACACAGTTTCCTGAATCAAGGTTTCCCTCTCCAGCACTGGAATCAGACAAATCTGCATTAAGCACAAAGGAAAAGTGACAACAAATCAGGAATGTGTCCTACTTCTCCAGCCTGATGTACAGCCCAACATGCCAGCATAATCTGCCTTCAAAATAATTCATCTGTGCCACATCACTTGCCAGAATGTTGTTATTTCAGAGGAAGTCTGGCTTTTTAATTATATGGAATGCTGTAAGAGGTGTTATAATTTTAATTGTACATTTAGAAAGCGTCGTGATTGTAAAGATGTATCAGGTGATATTCAGGAGAACAATGCCAAGGTGGGAGCGTGGTGGAAAGGCTGCAATTATTCCATGTAAGTTGGGATAGTTAATCATTGTCTTGGACTGGAGGAAGTTTCCTGGTTTGCATTTTTGAACAAGTTCTTCTCTCTCCTCTTGGCAAAGTGCCATTTTTCAGGGAGAGAGCCACAAGTTATTCTCACAGGCCCTGCAGATGAAGTTGAAAACAAGGACAAAGCCAAGGCCAGTGGCACAGCAGGAGCTGGCAGGGCACAGCCAGGTCTCCAAGGACGGGCACCCACAGCTGGGAATGCTCACACTGCGCTGGGAGGGCTCAGCAACAGGGTCACATTTAGGTTCAGGAAGTTTTAGGAAGTAAAACTTCATAAGCCTGAGGTTTAGGAAATAAATCCTTTTATCCACTGAGTTCAGTGCAGAACGAGCTGTTCTTGCTGACTGACTCAAAAAAAAAAACCAAAAAAACAACCAAACAAACTCAACATAAAGCAAGCCCCCTGGAGAGGCAGCAGCCTCAGCCCCTGTGAGCAGGCACTGTGAGCACAGCCTGTGAGGAGACAGGCTCTGAAGGAGAACAAGGAACCAGAAATGCAGGATTAGGTCCAGGCAGGCTCCAGTCCTGAGGATCAGGTGGGTTCTGACCCTGGCTGGAGGGAGAAATAACCCGACTGCCATGTTCAATAATGCAGCATTAAATTTATTTTCTAAGCACACACACCTGCACAAAGGTGACTCGGGAGTGGTGCCTGCAGGACAAAATGATACAGAGGTGAAATTTGTACCACTGGGGGGATAAAAACTGTTGAGAAATTTGATTTAGAGTGAAAACTGAACAAGTCACAGAGGTGGGAAATGACTGCCTTGCCCACAGTGGCCAACCCCACAAAGCAGCCCCAGCCCTGTGGTGGCAGCAGGGCACTGGGGACAGCTCAGGAACTGGTTGGTATCACATGCACAGACCCATGAGACTCTCACAGGAACCAGCCTCTTGCCTGAAGCAGCTCCCTTTGGGATTTGGGGCTCTGGTGGCCCTGGGACCACGGAGAGCAGGTGAGGGGATCACAGGTTTATCCTCACGGGGTCCCTTTGGCTGCTCTGCTCTGTGCCCAGCCTAACAAGAACCCAAATTAAATTCCAGGGCTCCACCAAAGCTCCCCTTCCCAGCAGGGATTTCTCCTGAGCAGCCCCACGGAACTGCCCAGCTGGGAGCACAGTTTGGAGCATGGCTGGGCAGGGAATATTGCATTGGTGCTCCTGCACTCAGGCATTCCCTCGTTCCCCTGCATCCAAACCCACCCAGCAGCACCAGCACAGAGGGATTTATCTGGCAGCACCAGCAGTGCCTCTGCTCAGCACAGGGCTGGGGCTGGAGCTTCCAGGAAACAGAGCTGGGGGAAATGATGCTTCAGAATAGCCCAGCGTGGAGCTACATGAGGATCCAGCAGGAGAAGATGAAGATGAGAATGAAATTACAGCAGGGATGCTTTGTTCCACAGCCCTGAATCCCTTCTGGGTCATAGTCCACTCGCTGCTACAGGATGCACATTACTGGAATCCACGTGAGGAAATGCAGGGAAGAGATTAAAATGTTCAATCATTTGCAAGGGCTCCCCAGATGAAGAGCAGCTCTCACACAAAACACTGCACAGGGCTCTGATCTTGCTGGGAACACAAAATGAATTACAGGCATGGATTACAGGCAGCCAGGGTTTATCCAGCTAAGGAGGAGCATTCCCAGAGTCAGCTCGTGTGGCCACCTGTCCCAACAGTGCCCAGGTGCCACACGTGGCTTTGGTATGGTCCCACAGGGCTTGGAGGAACAGCCAAAATACACCTGATCCTTCAGGAACAGCCAAAATACACCTGATCCCACAGGGACAGCCAAAATACACCTGATCCCTCAGGGACAGCCAAACCTCACCTGATCCTTCAGGAACAGCCAAAATACACCTGATCCTTCAAGAACAGCCAAAATACACCTGATCCCTCAGGGACAGCCAAAATACACCTGATCCTTCAGGAACAGCCAAAACACACCTGATCCCACAGGAACAGCCAAACCACACTTGAACCATCTGATCCATCACCAGCCAAACCACACCTGAACACACCTGACTTTCCAGGAACAGCCAAACCAAACCTGATCCCTCAGGAACAGCCAAACCTCACCTGAGCACACCTGACCTGTCAGGATCCAGCCCCTGGCAGCAGCCTGGGCTGGGCAGAGCCCCCGTGGCCACATCAGAGATGTCACACAGACAGAACCAAAAGCTGCATTAATAGAACAAGAAGAAACATCATCAGCCTCAGATGGAAAGTTTCTTTGGAAAATTCTGCCCTGAAAGCCTTTGGCAGTGCCCAGAGGGAAAAACTTCCACCTGTATGAACTCATTTCACATCCATTGATTTTTGTTTTACCAGCTGGAATGTGACCATCCCACACGGGCTCCTGACCACCTTCCAAATGAGCTGAGGGCTGGACACATCCCAGGAGAGGTTTGAGGTTTCTATTTGCTTTTGTTTGTACTTTTATGAAGCATTGCTGCTTTTTCCTGGGATTTTATTGCCCTGTAAATGAGGATGCAGTGCAGAAATGCTTTTATTTTTGCTGGGACAGAGCTGAGTGAGAATAAAGCAGAGAGGAATGCACTCCCCTTTCTCATTTTCCATGAAGAAACACTTGAGAGCGTCTCTTTAAAAGCTTTCCTTACTGAAGATTTAATTTAGCAGATGATTTTATTTACTGATTTCCTGGGATGTCTGAGGAGGCCATTCCCTCAAAGATGCAGAAATCACAACCCACTGGCAGAACCTCCCAGTCCAGGGAGCAAGGAACTGGTGAAATCCCATTTTCCTGAAGAGCTGTGGGAGCTGCATATTTGGAGGTGCCAAGCAGGAAAAATCAAAGAACTTGTGGCCACCAGAACCCTTCTCCATTACAAAAAGTGTCAGCATAACACTCTGGCATCCAGAAATTATCAAAAATGGACAAAACCTCTTCCAAATCAATTCCCCCCACACGCAACAGGTCCCTGTCCTCCATGTGCTTTTTATCCCTAGAGAGAGGAGTGGGAGTGGTAAACCAAAAAAAATCCTAAATTTAGGACTCTTTACATGTATAAAGCAGAACTTTTCCCTGGTGGCTGCCAGCACAAATCAATCATTGCCTGTCAGTCCAACTCAACAGCACAGCCACAGCCCCCAATCCTCACGAGCCCCTTTCCAATTCCAGACATTCCAAGATCCACCCAACCAAAGTCACCTCACAGCAACTTGCAGAAAATTCATGGCACTTCCCCCATTTTCTACGGGAAGGGAGGCAGCAAATTTAAATTATTTAGCCCACATCTGTTTAATCAGAGATGGCTCCTGAAAGCTTCGTTAACTTGAAATGCCATTGCAGCTTTTGGCTGGTTTTTCCCCACTCTCCCACTCACAGTATGCCAGGGAGAACAACATCCTCCCACACTTGGGAGGGACAGGACCTGCCACAACTCATTCCACACACGGGGAACAGTCTGGCAGAGGCTTTGGCAGCCAGCTTTGAGCTGGGGTTGTTTGCTGCAAATATGGATTAGAGATTCCCAGAAAAGGGGCTGATCACCCAGAGCGTGGCATCCACAGCCCTGGGATTTCATAGAACGTGCCCAGATTTGGAGATGGTGCTTTAAGAAATGTGGTGGATGTGCAGGAAACAACTTTCTTCAGCTCTTTTATGGAATTGCTTGATTTTTTAACCACGAAATCACTTTCTCATTTAGACAACTTACTGTGCATTTAAAAATAGGAGACTGGAGAAATGTAGCTCTCTTCTAAAGGAGCTACACGGATTAGGATTGGGAAAAACAGAGGGGCTGCAGAGCTTCACCTGCAACCCTCAGCCTGTATTGCCCCTCCCTGATTTCCCTCCACATTTCCCCTTCTTGTTATCACAGAATGGGTTGGAAGGGACTTTAAATCCCACCCAGTGTCACCTCTGCCACCTCCCACTGTCCCAGGCTGCTCCAAACCCTGTCCAGCCTGGCCTGGGACACTGCCAGGGATGGGGCACGCCCAGGACACCAAATCCAGATTTCAGCATCAATAAAACATCAAAGTTTTTCATTTCCAGTGCTTTCCACATGTTTCAGGCCACTGAAATTTACTCCTTCACATGAATGCTCCCAGGGAGGCAGTGACACCTCTGAAATGTCATTTCTAACGAGTTTATATTGTATGGGAATCCTAAACGACCTTGATGGGGCCCTGCCTGATCCCAACCTGCTAAAGAGCTCTCCTGGCACGAGCTGCAGGTTATTCATCTTTTATCCAGGTGCATGCACACAGCCCTGAGTCATGCACCACGAACAGATGGGAAGAATCTTATATTTATGAGCTGCCATCTTTTTTTTTTTTTTCCCTTTTTCCCTAAGAAATTAATTTTTCATTAAATCACTTTGAAAAACCTTTGAATTAACAAAGTAACTTCATTCAAGGAGATAATCTAGAAAGGGGAGTTTTTAGTTTTCAATCAATTAAGCAAATTGTCCCTCTGGATTTTGGACAGAACACTCAGGGCAGGTGTGGCATTATCCCTTCTGGTTAAATCCAGTTTTCCTTGTGTCTGGGAATTCCTATGGATATAATAACCACGAGTGTTAATTAAAAACAGGTAGAAGTGTCACAGGGAAGGTGTGACAGCAAAAAAGGGACAACCCCAGGTGTGGCACCTGTGCCTCTGCACCCCAAGAGATTTGCAGATTACAGATGATGCACAAAGAACAACTTCGTGGTGGGTGTTTTGTCAAAAGATTTACAGGTTTGGAGTGGCTCAGGTGTTTAATTGCACTTGATGGGAACTTCAATTGCCAGGGAAGAGCTGGGAGCACAGCAGGAGCCCCAGAGGTTCAGGGAGAATCCTCTTGTATTTTATTATCATGTGTATAATAATTAATATAGAATAGAAAAATATATAAATAAGTGCCACTTGATGTTAACCTCAACTGCCTGGGAATATCTGGGAGCAGAGTCCCCAGCTGGTCACAACAGACTGCTGGGAGAAATCCTCCTGCATTATTTTATCAGCCACAGAATATTCTATTTACTAATTCATATAGGCACACATAACTAATGTATAACAATAGAAATCATATTTTTGCTTGGCTTATTGTTTCATCTAACATATAAATAAAACAACTCTTAAAAGGACCAACTGAAATATGTATTTCTGAAACTCTTAGGAATGTGTTCAAAGGAGATGAGTGCAAAGTCCCACCCTGGCACTTGTAGGAATGAAGAGTGGTTGGTGCCACAGTCAGGGTGGTGACATTTTCAGGGTGGTGACATTTTCAGGGTGGTGACACTGCCAGGGCTGGCCTGGCTGCAGCAGCAGCACCCCCAGCCCCTGCTCCCACTCCCAACCCCAAGGGATGAGCCAAGCCCACTCCTGCTCTTCCAAATGCTAAGCTGAGCTTTCCCAAGCCCTGTAAAAAGAACCACCCACAGCAAAGGCACTGCTGAAGCCCATTATTTATACAGCAAAGCCAGGGAAATTATGAAATGCCCAAAACTGAAATAGCTGCTTCCACTCAGGCTCAGCCAAGACATTTTAATTGTGGGGGCACAATTAAATGAAATTAAAGACTCCTTCGCCTTCCTCAGCTCTCCTTCAGTGAGGGAGATGTAAGGGGGAATTAGGGATGTGCAGGCACCTGAATCCTGACACTTCCAGAGACTTCCCAGCTCAGGACACACTCCAGGCACAAGGGGGGTGGATAAAACAGGCACAAGTGACAGGCCTGGGGACAGCTGGCAGCACATCTGGATATCCTGGCACACAAAAACCCCACACTGGCCCCTGCCAAACCAGCTCAGGTGTTGTGGCTCCACAGGTACAGGCACAAGGGGACCAGAAGAAACAATTCAGCCCTAAATATTCTCCCTGTTGGCTCCCCCCTTCATGAGAGCCCTGTTATTTATATGCATGAATGATTTATTCTTCTATTACCAGTTACCTCCTTTGATTAAATATATTAGTGCCTTTTAAGTTATTTCGAGGCTACAATCATTTTAAAATTAAATGATCCTTTGAGCATCCTTTGGGAGCTGAATGCTAAACTGACAGTTCCATAATGCAAAAAAAACGGTGGTTGTGCTCATTTTATTTAATTAAACTGTACTCTTGATCAAGCAAACCAATCTGGAGAATATTTACCCTAATTTTTTTTTTACTTCTAGAAAAGGAGTAAAATAAAAAAACCTGGACATTCTGTTCTCATGGTCAAATGTTGTCGTTATTCAGCTGACACCTACATTGTGTCATGCAGCTGTAATTTAATTCATCAAAGGTCCCCAAAAGAACATCTCTGCGTTTTACTCTGCTCCTGATCGATTATGTCCAAGTAGGAAACATTTTAAAAACTCTTCTCCCCTTCAAGCTTTGCAAAAGATCTGAATTTAAATGGCACTTTTAAGGCTCTTTGGAGTCCAAGTACAACAGCAGCCCGGCTTTTGAAGAGCACACAAAAATACTTCTGGCCCCAAAGAAAGGAATGAAGTGACAAAAAGAGGAAGATAAAAGCAATTCCAAGTCCCAAACCTACAGAATCCCCTCAGTCTTGGCCTATTCTTTCGAACTAAACCTCATTTTGCAAATCAAAGGACCAGCTGCTAAACTTGCCTTAAAAAAAGAGGTAAGTCCTGAATGCAGGGCTGGGAGAATCCATCAATCAGTCCCTCAGGTCCTCCTGCTCCCACCAGGAGTCTCCCCATCCCTGGACCCCCAATCCAACACCCAGGGATGCTCTCCCATCACTGGATCAGTGCCTGGAAAATAAACTTTCTGTGAGGCTCCTCCTGGGCTTCACCCTCAGGAGGTGGCTCAGCTCCAGGCAAGGCTGCTCCAATGTTGTACCAAAAAAAAAAAAAAAAAAAAAAAAGCCAAATGTCATTATTTAGGGAGAGCAGCGTGTATCCTCACAGATGGAATTAGGTGTTACTGGGAAAGGGACAAAATAAAGGAAAAAAGAAAAATTCTCTGTGCACAAAACTTGTAAAAGTCCTGAATTTCACATAGAATCCTTCAAAGTCGATTAAAAACAATTCTCAAAACATCCCCAGCTTTCACGAGTGCTTAACAACGTGTTCCCCTCTGTGAAAAGGCACTTCAAATTGGATTTGCAGTTCTGTCTGGATGTTTTATTCCCCTTTGTGATCTAAGTGATGGCTGCTTTGTAAGATTTATCCCGGGCAATTAATATATCAAGGCAGAGAACGGCACGAGGGATTTCCCCAAAGAGATTTTGGCAGCTCGGGCTTCACTGGGAGCTCCTGCCCGTAGGTGTCAACCCCGTGGAAGTCATTAAACAGCACAAGGATGTCACAAAATTCAAGTCCCTCAGCTAAGGTGAACGTGGCGCTTTGTGCACCCAAAGCCAACGTGTGTTGCACCTGATCAAAATTTCAGCTTTGCAGCCCCAAACAACAGGTGCTGGGGGATAAAAGTCAAGACAAAAGTGCTAAAGCCTCTCACATACTTTTCCCCAATTTCTACAGCAACAGAGCTGTGACAGAGGGCTCCTGACTGCTCAATTTGATGGCCAGGCAGAATTATAAAAGCTGAGTTTCCTAGGGGAAGGCATAATGAAATCAATGCACTCATGAATATGGATGGCAGGCCGGGGCCATCTGTTCGCCACCAACATCTTTTCTTAAAACAAGTTTCAAATATTTTGCCAGAGACGTCTGGTATCTTTATTTCCATGGATAAAATTAGACCTTGGATTTTCACCATCTCCTGTCATTAAGTGCTATTGTTATGGAAATGTGGGGTGGTTTATTTTTTATTTTTTTTTCCTCCACTGATAATCAAAAGATTGAGTGATAAAACAGTTTTGACCAAGTTCAGGTGGAGATTTCATCGGTCTGTGGAGGAGCTTCACAATATTGACAGTCAGGGCACACGGTGTGTAATGTAAATATAACTCCTCTGTCCTCCCCCCAGGGAGGAGGAACAAGAGCCTGGGATGTCCTGCCCTCATTTGTATCCTACATCCATCTGATTTCCTTTCTTTTTCAGAGAAAGCATCATAAGGCATTTTTATTCCTCATTCACGAGGCTGGTGCTGATTTGCATGCAGGGATTGGGGCAGGGGTGGAGGAGCTGCTGCTCCCAGCTCTGGATGGAGATGGGAACGATCCAGGAGCTCCTGTGGATCCTGGGCTGGGTCTGCTCTGCATTCCCAGGTCCTGCACTGAGGGAAAACTGAGCCTGAACCAGGCAGGGCTGGCCCAGCCCCACCTGGGAACCAGAGAGTGCTGAGTGGCACAGCCAAGATTTGGGAACAGAAAACCCAAACCACTGTGGGGATAGAGAACCCAAAATACTGTGGGAATGGAAAACCCAAACCACTGTGGGGATAGAGAACCCAAACCACTGTGGGGATAGAAAACCCAAAATACTGTGGGGATAGAAAACCCAAAATACTGTGGGGATAGAGAACCCAAACCACTGTGGGGATAGAGAACCCAAAATACTGTGGGAATGGAAAACCCAAACCACTGTGGGAACGGAAAACCCAAACCACTGTGGGGACAGAGAACCCAAACCACTGTGGGGACAGAGAACCCAAACCCTGGAGAAGAGATGGCTGAGAGGTGATTTTATCAGCACACAAATATTTTAAGGGCAGGTGCCAAGAGGAGGGGGCAAGACTCAAGAGCACAAGTGGCAACAGGAACAACCTGAAACATGGGAAGTTCCAGCTGAACATGTGTCAAAAAAGACATGATTTTGTGGATGGCAGAGGCCTGGAACAGATGCCCAGATTGTGGAGTGTCCTCCCCTGAGATATTCTCACCCACCTGGATTGATGCTGTGTGTCCTGCTCTGGGTGAAGCTGCTGGAGCAGGGGCTGGACCCCAACCCCAAGCCCAGCCAGCCTGGGATTCTTTGGGATTCTGGGAGTCCCAAACTCTGGGGCAGCAAGAGCAGAGCTCAAGTCTCCCATAGGAACGATCTGTCTAAAGCAGGCTGCTATCAATTACTGTGTTCAGTGTTAATTAACAATCAGCTCCTGGTTACTCAGAGCAACCACGAAGCTGAGACAGCCCAGATGAACAGAATTCCAACTGCTCCCAAGGAAATGAGTCTAAGAACACACTCACAGGGAAGGGAATTGGCTCAGATTCTCCTCCAGCCCCACAGCAGTCCCACATTTGATGGCACACTGGGTTCCAAACCAGAGCAGATACATGAGGTGTCCTGTAGTGAACTCTGAAAATAAAAAACAAGACAAAAGAAATTAATTTAGGTTTTGAATGTTTCGGTCTTACAATATTCCTCTCCGTTTCAGCCTATTGATAGTATTTATGTGGCTGTTAAAAAAAAAATCGAAATAAACCTAAATGAAAAGATATTGGGGTGAAATCATTCAAAGTGAATATCATCCAGATAGTCAGGATTTTCTAAATAAACCTCAAAAGATCAATATTTGCCCAAACATTTTGATTTCACTGAAATGAGGTTTTTGGTAAAAAAAAAAATTAAAAAAAATGCCCCAAGTGCCTGCTGGGATCAGCCAGGGATGCTCAGCCCAGCCACTCTCCCAGCTGGGGAGGGAGAAGAGCCTGGGCTCATGGCTGAGGCTCATTTCCCAAATTAATCTCTGCAGCTGATCCTAAGCATGGACAACCTGGGCAGGTTATGCCATAACAGCTTTTCCATTTGCATCCAAATTTGGGGCATTATGCTCAACCTGCTCATCCACTTCCACTCAAAGGTGCAGCTTGCTCGATTTGCATAATAACTATCTCCAGCTAATTATCCCCATTTGTTCATGGAAGCAGCCACTTTCTGTAGGGCTTAAAATTACCATAAACTGTGCATAAGATCAAGACAACAGCGATTTATCTTATTAACAGTGAAGGAGTTTGTGTGTTAATTAGCAGGGGATTACTTTGGAAATGCATTCAGATGTTCTCAGGACCAGTTCACCTGACAAGCCCTGAGCACCTCTCGGGATCTGCAGCTCAGGGATGATGCAGAGCAGAATCTGAAGCTCTGAGAGCAATGGGTGAGGTCAGAGGAGTCACCATCCTGGGAATTCCTGTTTGGAAAATCAGCCACACGCTGTGTGGGCACTGCAAAGGTGCAGAAACCTCTGGGCAGTGATTTAAAAGGGAGAAAAGTGAGATAAAAGTGCTTACAGCAGGGTTGTAGGTAAGCTCAGCAAGCTCCTGCACGCAGTAAAATTTGTTTCCTGCGTCTTTTGGATGGCATTTTGGACAAATTTTTAATAAAGGTGCAAAAGTGAGGTCTTGTCTCCCGTCAAGAGCTTCTGCTGATATTCTCCCTACTCTGCTTAGTAAGCAGCTGCTCCAGCCTCCCCCTTGCAGCAGCTGCCAGAGCATTTCCCATAATATTCATGGATGCTCCATGTTTTCCAGCAGCAGGTGGTACAATTTCTGTATCTGCAAACGATCAGCATTCAAATCCAGATTTTTCTCCTTAATAGCTACTACTCAGCTACAAAGTGTTATCTTCCCTACACATATTTTTAATACCCCCAGTAAAAGCTAAAGTAAGGACTTGTATTTAAGGGAAAGATGTTCCCATGAAACTTTAAGTGAGAATTTCACACTGGGAAAAGATTAGAATAATATAGATTCTCATGTATAGAGCCATTTAATCTCCATTTTTCCTGTGCCCCAGAAATAGCCTCCTTAATTTTCACTCTGGGGTTCCCACAGGCACCCATGTGGATGCTGGGAATTGGACAAACTCCTCACACAGCCTGGAAACTTCCAGCCAAAGGAGCTCAGAGGATACAAAGAACAAAAGAAAAGCAGATTGCACTGAACAGTTTTCCTTTCAAAGACCCCAAACCATTTAAAGAGAACTGCAATGTGAACCTCAAACCAAAAGAATTATTTGCTGCTTTTCCATCGAAGCCAATGGTGACATTTAATGGAAAAGTGCAGTTCTCAAGCCAACACTCATGTGCTGCACTGGATTTCCACAGAAAACAGGTCCTCTATGTGTCTCCTTAAAAATCCATGGAATTTGAACACAACCCCTTCCCTAATAAAGCCATGAGACACAGAATGTGGTTCCCATAAAGTGCATGGCCATAAATCTTTATTTCCTGGTGGCAGGATGGATTTCATAAGACAATGCATTTAACAATTCTATTTTGCCAACCAGTTCCCTAATTTCTTAGGAAAGCCTTTCTGGGTTTAAGGCATGTCTTAAGGAATTAATTTTCCACTGTGATCCTGAAAAGAGCTGGAGTGTAATTGCCAGGGAGTTAATGGAGTCATTGTGCATATTTTTGTTCTTCATTTTCCCTAAGAACAATCTGAACCTTCCAGAGAGATAACAAAGAATATCAAAGGCATCTTTTACATCAGGTGAGGCTCTCATCACACACCAACCCCATGCAGCTAAAAATTCAATGGCAAGACCTGTATCAGCTGCTCTCCAAAATTGTTTTTTTTCCACGTCAATAAAGGAGCAAGTCAGAAATAAATAATAACACAATGGCCAGAGGTGCTGCTGCTTTTCAGCAATCTGCTGGAATGGCTGGCCTGGCTGTCTGTGAGGACACAAAACTGAGAATTACTCCTTCCCCATCCATGGCAAGGGGCTGGAATCAGAATTCCAGAATTATTTAGGTTGGAAAACATCTCCAAGGTCATCGAGTCCAAGCTGTGCCTGATGTTCACCTTGTCCCCAGAGCTCTGAGTGCAACATCCAGGAATTCCTTGGACACTCCAGGGATGGGCACTCCAAACCTCCCTGGGCAGCTCCAATGCCTGAGCCCCCGTTCCATGGGGAAATTCCTGATGATTTTTGAGGTCCCTTCCAACAAGGACCATCCTGTGTCTCTGAACACCTCCCACCTCCCTCTCCTTTCATCTCCAGCTTCCTGGAAATGGTGTCCACTCATCTCATCCCTGAGCACGCCCTGCCTGGGCACAGACACTGCTACCACCACCATCATCATCATCATCATCATCATCATCATCCTCATCCTCATCAGGCACGATTTTCTGTGAGTGCTCCCAAAACCACACCCCTGGCAGCAACACCCCCTGCACAGGCTCTGTTATCCCCACTACAGACCAGCCCAAACACCAACGAGCCAGGTGCAGCACCAGCTCCTTGATTTTCATGTAAAAAAAAATGATTTAAAATTTTTAAAATTCCAAGCACAAATGCACCCCATCCTCGTTGGGCAGAGAGTGTCACAGGGAGAGCTGCTCACCCAGCCGGGGGGTGACAGATCAGGTGGTGCAGATTAGAAAATCCAACTATTTTCCACGAATGGCCCAGCACCTTCTGCAAAGAATGTTTTAGGCACAAGGCTGATTTTGATCATGAAGACTAAAGAAACATCAAAGGGAAATACCTGTGGGTATGCAGCAGTGCTCCTAGAACAAGCAGGGGCTCATGAATACTAATTGATAAATATTCTGTATCGATATTGAACCTCTGTGTGCAGAGCTCACCTGAGCCTGCCCTGCTGCCCCTGCAGCCCCAGGGACACCTGTGGCCACCTGTCCACACCTGTGGCCACCTGTCCTCGCTGGTGTCCTTGGCTTTCAGCAGAGCCCAGGCTGCTCCTGAGGTTCAGATCCAGCTCTTGTCCCATCCCAGGGCTTCTCCCCGTGCCCACCTGGGATTTTGCTCCTGCCTTCAGGCTGGGCTGGGCTGCAGGTGGGATTTTAGGTGGTGATGGTTTGTAAAGGCAACACTGGGGGTGTGGCACTGTGAGCAAAAGCAAGAAATGATCATGAACCCAGGCAGAAACCAAAAGGACAAGCATCAAAAATGGCCAAATTGCACCTAATTTCTCAGCAAAAACGTGCAGCAAAAAGCAGAACTGGAAGCTTTAAAGCACAAAGGCTTTACACAGCTCCCCAGCAAGGATTTCCCACAGCCCACAAAATTCATTTTGATTTATCTCCTGCACTGTTGTTTTCAGATGCAGCCGAAGCTCAGAGGGGGGTGCAGGATTTCATTTCAACTCTGCTGTTTCAGGCTAGCACTCACCAGCTCTGAACAATTCTTTTACAGTTGCTTTTACAGACCAGCATCGTTTCTAATCTCACCCTGAGCAAACACTTGTAAATCTGCTAAATGACTCAAATTTGCAGTTTTCTCCCTCTCAGTTTGCTGGATCACCGTCTCAAACAGTTTCTCTGCCCAGTCACATTTTCAAAGTGAGTTTATAAAACGAGCATCTGTTGATAATCTAATAAGTCTGGAAAGAAAATATTTCTCTTTTCCACACAATGCTGGGAAAACCTTGAAACTTGTAAACAAGCAGGGGATGTGACAGCACAATTGGTTTCTGTTAACAGCAAAACACAAAGGAAGGAAAATATGAGGAGAAAAAGTGTATCTGTGCATATTTAATATCGTTTTTGTAGCCAAGCACTTTCATGAAGTTTGACTCAGTGTTGTAATTAAAATGTTCTGTAACGGTGGTAATTACCCCATCAGGTGAGGCACAATGGATGGCAGCACAAACCTACAATAGAATGATTATTTCCAAGTTGCATCTCAATTCTTGTGCATTTTAAGCACCTTCCTTGTGCCTGGGATTTTTATCAGGGTCCAACACGTGACAGCACAGCCCCTGCCTGGAGCAATGGGATTTTTGTTATCTTTGCTCTTCCCTCTTGATAAACTGCAGCTTTTTGAAGAGAACTAATTCTAATAGATCAAGTGATGAAATTTAATCCAATCCGACCCCACCTGAGCACACCTGGATGGTGCAGAGTGAGGTGAGGGACAGAGGCTTCTCCCCACCACAGAGATCTCTGCCTTCAGGAGCACAAAAACTCTGGAAACTTCTGGAAACCAACTCAGAACGTCCCAAATGTCACAGAAATGACAAAGCCCTTTCACTTTGCAAAATGGTTTTGAGGCCTATTGACCTTGGGGGTGTTAAAATTCCCCTTTTTTTGGGGGAGAGGAATAGTGTGTTCAGACCTATCTTAAACCAAAGTAACACAAAGCATGCCAGTATTCCTGCAATTCAGAGAATTCTGAGGTTTGGGAGCCTTTGCAAAGCATTTTGAGTGCTGCAGGGAGATGAATTATCTCCCATTTCTTGTATCAAACCCTGATGTCATGTCTGGAAAAACACTAAACCCTGTCAATTATTTCTGTCTTCCCAGGTTCCATCAGTCCCTTGCTAGCTCGTCCAGCAAGAAAATAACCCTTTTCACTTTGGAAAGGGGCAATAAAGATGATGGATGCTTTTTGGAGTTTATTTTTGCTGTGTCCATAAACATTCCCCTAATAGCTCATCACAGCTGACGAGGAGCTTGGCAGAGCCAACTGCTGTTGACTGAAAATATCTGACAATTTTTTTTATTTTTTTTTTTCTCCCAAGCTTGCTGTATAGAAGGAATTATTTATATTTGAATAGCACTCTCCTGTGATCAGGAAATATATGTATATTTGTCATAATTAACACAGGGCCCTGCCACGCAGGCACTGTTAATGAGCTTTTATTAAAAAAAAAAAAAAAAATTTTAGTCCCTTTCACTCCAGGGGGACCATGAGAGGCCTGAGATGTTTATCTGGCACACTTCATTTTCCCCTACACACCCAGATAATTAAATCACTGAACCAAATTCAAGGCAAGAGCTGAGGAATCATCCTCTTGATTTTCTTTTTTACCCCCAGGATGCTCTCAAAGGCAAAAGAGAATCCCAGAATTCCACAATGGTTTGGGTTGGAAGGGACCTTTAAAGCTCATCCAGTTCCAGGCAGGGACATTTTCCACTACCCCAGGTTGCTCAGCCCTGAATTCCTGCTCTCCTTGCTAAAGATCCCTGGGATGATGCCAAATGGCTTTAACAAAGCTGCTTCTGGATAATTATTTGTTCATTATTATTGTATTTTTAAATGTTCATTTTCATCTTTCTACCCTTGAAGAAAAATCACACCACAAGAAATGAGACACACCCAAATATTGATGTTGGAGAGACACCCTGGAGGGAGGAATAAGTGCAGCATTTTAAAACACCAACATTGATAGTGATACCTGGATTTCAGGGAGTGAAGAAAAGGTGAAAAACAGCAGCAAGACATTCAAAAAACATCTTTGAGCGACTCCCACCACAACCTGCACATCCAGAGGGAGCAGATGAGAGCATGGCCTGATAAAAACGGGATCTCCCAGCTGTGCCCTCTGCAATCTGGACAAGGACACGGTCAGGGACCCTCCACCCTTCCTGCCCAGCTCCCTTGGTGCTCCCTGCCCTTGAAATGGCACAAAATGGGCATTTCTTGGCCATAAGTAATGATAAAAATAAAAATAAAAATAAAAATAAAAATAAAAATAAAAATAAAAATAAAAATAAAAATAAAAATAAAAATAAAAATAAAAATAAAAATAATAATAATAGGATACCTGCACTCTCAGTTTCATCCTGCCTTTAACCATTCCTTGCCTTGCTCTGGAGGCAGGCTGAGGTAAGTAATGTGCAAGGCAAGCACACTGCTGTCACTTAGCAACCTGAAACGGGGCTTGGAACAAAGATCTTTATTTCTGGAACCATTTAACAGCAGAGTCTGGGCAGGGCTGAGGTTCTGGGCATGGCACAACCCCAGCCCCTCTTGCTGCTGCTCCTCTCCAGGGCTGGCTGTCTCTGCAACTTTCCACCCTCACCCCAACTTCATGGCCAAAGAGCAGGAAGGAAATCAATAAAAGGAGGACAGTTGGCATTATTTTGATTATTTTGTGACTGTTCCAGCCAATTGATCCCAGCGTGCCCAGAGCAGAATGCTGAGGCAGAGAACAGCTCACTTTGTGCCACACGGATCCCATCAGCTGCTCTGCCTTTACACATCTGGCAGTCTCTCCCTGCTCAGAACATCTGGAGTGGAGGAGCTGGAGCCCAGCTGAGGCTGCCCTGGCAGGGCTGGTGCAGCTCCCTCGTGTCCCAGCAGGATCCGGGATGGGAGCTGGGAATGCTGAGCAGGGAAGTGCCCTGGGGCAGCTCCACCATCCTGCAGGGAGGCAGGAGCACCTTCCTGAGCAGGTGAGAGAGCCCAGAGCTCTGCCCATTGCACTGTGTGCTGGGCAAGAGGAAAAAGAATAATCTGAAGATCTTATTCTCATTTTTTTTTTCTCTTTCTTTGTATAGTTAATAAAGGTTTTTTATACCCTTTTAAGTTTTAAGCCTACCTTGCTCTTTTGCTCCTAGTTCTGTCTCACAACAGAAAATCAGTGTATTTAAATTAGCAAATCAAAACTATAACACACTGCATCTTCCTCCTGCCTCAGCCAGGGCGTGCTTAATTACTGCCAGCTTTAATTACTGGCCCAGTCTCCCCAAGGGCTTTAATTCTCTCCGATTTCACATCTCATCCCCACTCCTCCCCTGCAGCAGCTCCAGGACACCTCTGGGCTGGAGCAAACTGAGAATTCACGTAAAGAGAATGAACCTGGTTAAATTGGAAATTTGGGGGTGCTGCCTGCTCCCCACCACAGATGAAATCTGCTTTAAGGGGCAATTTAAAACCAAGCATCCACCAGAAATTTGTCATTTGTCATGTGCTAAAAACAAATGCTGCTGCCCACTGCTCACCCTTCTGTACTGGAATCCTCCCCAAATAATGAGCTAACTATATAGAACTAAATATATAGAACTAACCTATATATAGGGGTAAACCAAAATGCCTTGGTAAAAAGTTAACATAGGCAGGAGAGTATAAAATAGAGAGAGAAAAATGGAAAAGGGAAGTCAAGAATTCACAGCCATTATAATGCCTAAAAAGCATTTAGATTTGCCTTCTGAATATTCCTCTTCAAGGAAGCACTCAGGATGATTTTTACCCCTTAAAATCCCATTGACCAAGCTGAACAATTCAAAAACCAATGAGAGAATGTAAAATAAATGCTATAATGTGGCAGAGCAACCCTGTGAGCCCTAACTACAAAGCACTGCCTCTAATCAAAGCCTAATATTCTAATTCAAACTCTTATTACTATTATTATTATTATTGCTATGTTTCTATCTTGGCAAAAACCATTTCTTCTCATGTATTTATAACAATTGCTGTTAAGGACAATCAAAAATGTGATCAACAATTTATTAAAATTCAGCTTGAATTTGTATTTAAAATCACTGGGAAGCATCAGTTCACTGCATATTGCCAAGTCACAATAAAGATGAATTTGAAGATGAAGTTTTCCCACACAAATATCCAGATACACTTCATGGGGAATGAAAAAAAAAAATTTACTGTTGGCCTCATTTTATAATGAAACAGAGTCAGACACGAGCTACCCAAAACACAGAGCTCTGACAGCAATTTCCAGGCTTTATATGCAAGTCAAATTAATCCTCTAAGCAGACTTCCAACTCCTGCAGGAGATGGGAATTAGGTGGCATTTGAGTTTGTATGAGAAATGTGGAACTGTCTGGCTTCACTGTGAATAAAGGCAGGGAGTTTTAGGGTGAGGCAGCAGAATTGCATCAACCACCTCCCTGCTAAATCCCACTGCAACAAAGTCCAGCAGCTTTGGTGGGAACAAGCAGGATTTTACCTCCAGGATGGTAAAAAATGGTAAAACCTCCCTGATTTCATCCCCAGCATGGTAAAAATGGTAAGACCTGCCTCATTCCACCTCCAGCATGGTAAAACCTGCCTGATTTCTCCTCCAGGATGGTAAAACCTCCCTGATTTCACCTCCAGGATGGTAAAAATGGTAAAACCTGCCTGATTTCATCTCCAGGATGGTAAAACCTACCTGATTTCACACCCAGGATGTAAAACCTGCCTGATTTCACCTCCAGCATGGTATAACCTGCCTGATTTCACCTCCAGGATGTAAACCCTACCTGATTTCACCTCCAGGATTATAAAACCTGCCTGATTTCTCCTCCACAGGAGCAGTTCCCAGCCCGTGTCCATCATTGATCTCCTGAATCCAGGAACCAGCTGATGGAGAATGACCCTTCTTGGATGATTTCCCCCAGAGCCTGGCAAGGTTTTGGCTTTGCCTGCAGTGGGACTGGGAATGGCCCTTGTTACACTTGGGATTCAGAAATTTTCAATTTAAAAGCCAAATGGGAGAAAGGTTCTGAGTGAAGTGCTTGGAGCAGAAGCTGCAAAGAGGCACCAGAGCAGGACGACACAACCACAAACCAAACGTGGAGCACAGCACAGAGAGCAAAGTTATTGACAGAAACGTGAACAGGCCGTGGCCAAACGCTGTTTTCCTTTTGCAATCCCAATTTCTGGGTGGGGTTTCAGCCATCAAGGTGGGCAGAGGGCTGTGCCACCCTCGGAGGTGCCACACATCACTGGGTGAGTGAGTGCAGGGAGAGCTTTCCTTGGGATCAGCATTAATCACACAGCATTAGTCAGGCCATGTGCAAGTTGTCTTCAGCGAAATTTTCATTAAATAAGATCCAAGCCTTTTGGAAATCGATAGGAGCCCTTCCATTGACTTTGTGTGGGATGAGGCTCGTGCTGCTGCCACCCTGAAAATGAGGGAAATGGGCTCTCACCGAGCCAATTTTTATTGCTTACATTAATTTGCCACACCTTAACTATGAAGATTTGCAAAGATCTCTACTCCTTCCTGTCCTCTTTAAACCCTGGATGCATTTTTCCTCAGTTAAAATGTATAAAACACTCAACAGGCTCAGCCAAATATCCCAATCTGGCAACACCCTACAGGTTCACCCGTGGTCTCCTGGCACCACTGTTCAAAAACTCCCTAAACATAATGTCTGAAAAAAAAAAAAAAAATCACAGGTCAAAAATTAGACAGCTTACAATTTATCCTTACCTCCTATTCACTTTTGCCCTTCAAAAGAACTCAGCCCTAGGGAGCTGACAAATAAAGATAAATTACCCCTCTGCAGAGTTCTCTCTAACTAAGCCATTGTGGTGATTAAATGAACCTTAGAAGCCAAATTCAGCTTTGATAGCTGAAATTTGAGGGGAATTTTTTTGCTTCTTCACAAATACAAAGCTGGCAGTTTCCTGGGAGGAAGGGCTGAATTCAAGAAATTTCCTGGGTGAGCATTTTGGGGCAGTTACAAATTTATTGTAATGGGCTCAGTCACGTGGGGTGGGTGCTGAGGTAATTAATGGATGCATCTTTAAATGTGGAAATAATCCCTGGAAGTGTCCAAGGCCAGGCTGGACAGGGCTGGGAGCAACCTGGGACACTTGGAGATGTCCCTGCCCATGGGAGAGGTGGAATGGGAAGGGTTTGGGTCCCTTCCAACCCAAACCTCTTTGGGATCCTTTGATCTATAAAATCCCATTGAGGCCTCCCCCATTCCAAGGCAAACCCTGTTCCAGGGACAGGATCTGTCACAGCATTAAGGACACCACCACAGCATGGCATTGATTCCTCTTCCTCACTGCTTAAAAAGAAACCCTGAAGAACAACTGAAAATACAAAAAAAAAAACCCTGAAAAATGCTCAAGCTAGTTTAGCAGGAACACTGAGAAATGGCTTGATTCTATAGGCTTGATTATTTTTAGGAAAAAATATCAGCACTGGAGGGTTCTCCAATCTCACACTGGAAGTTGCAAGGGGAATAAATGGCTGGAGGTTGGAGAAATTGAAATGAGATCGTCCAAGTGAACTCAATCAGCACAGACAAGCCCAAGCTGAGGAGCAGTGACTCCACCAGCACTGGGTGTGCTGGAATCAAGCCTGGATGCCTCTAATTTTGGACCTGTCATTTCTCCACAAGAAATGCATTCCTATGCACAGGTATTTAAGATGAAAGCAAGAGAAGAAAGGATGCAATGATGCACACCTAACATATGTATTACAGATGTATATTATAGTGTAGATATACAATATTGCATAAATATATATATATATAATATACAGGAAGGAGAATAAAAAATTTGTACACCTGTGTGCTTCATTTAGCAGAATTGCAGTGAGATTTAGTAAAACAAGGGAGGGTTCTTGACCTCCAGAAAACCAGAATTTTATCCAAGCAGAACAAAATAGATGCTGCACTTGCAGTTTGAGGTTTGATACAAGAACAGTCTCATTATCCTCCTTTTTAGCCTGAATTTTGTTGTGCTCAGGAGATACAGAAAAATATATTTTAAAAAAGAGGATATTAACCCACACACATTTTTGCCCCTTCCAATAACTCTAAGAACTCATTAGGTAAGCCCTGCTGCACTTGTAATTAGGTTCAGAGTTGGTGTCAGTGTTGTAATGGGTTATTGATCACTGAAGTTCTCAAAGAACTTCATGGTTCTGGGAGTTTGGAAAAAAAACCCAAACCCCATGAAATGAGTGCTAGCCTTGCTAAATTTGATTTTCATTACATATTACAAGTCTTGTTACACTTCCCAACACAAAGCTTTCATTTCTCCCCAGCAGCAGTTTTATTTTAAGCTTTCCTTCCCCAGCCATCTCCGTTGGCCATTTGGGCTGGGATCAGATTTTTCACCTGTCCCAGGATTATTGGGAAGAGCTATTTGTTATTTTCTCAGGGTTTTTTAACAGACAGCACGTGCCTGGGGATGCAAAAAATAGTCTGTGGGGTGGTGTCAGCTGCCAGAGGCACAGTGGTGGTCTGCACTGAGACCACCCTGCTCATACCACGTGTAGAAGTGATCTATAAATATATCCATATATATCTGTCTGGATGTTTATGTGTGTCCCCCAAAGCCACATCCACATGACTTTTCAATCCCTCCAGGGATAGGGATTCCACCCCTGTGCTGGGATTGTCCTTCCAATATCCTTCCAGTGAAGGAATTTTCCCCAGTATCCACCCTGAGCCTCCCCTGGCACAGTTTGAGGCCATTCCTTGTCCTGTCCCTGTCCCTGTTCCCAGATCCCAAATCCCCCCGGCTGTCCCCTCCTGTCAGGGAGTTGTGCAGAGCCACAAGATCCCCCCTGAGCCTCCTTTTCTCCATTCCCTTCCCTTGGCACACTCCAACCCCTCCAAGTCCTTCCCCTGAGGAGCCCAAACCCCATCCCAGGATCAAAGGTGTGGCCTCAGTGCCCAGCACAGGGGGAATCTCCCAACCTCCCACCCACCCAAACCTCACCATTGCTCTTGAAAGCAAATGCCCATCCCAGGAACTTCGTGCAGCAGGAAAGGGCCCCTGGATCCCTCCCCAGTCCCTGCCCACCACACTGCACGGGCTTTCCTGCACATTGCACCGGGGCCAAGTGATCACTGCATTTAATTAACGTCTTACAAATTGCCAGGTAATTGTTCTGTGCATTTTTCAACTCCCAGCTCTGTCACTGTTGAACCCCTGCGAGGGTGAGATCCAGGTATGGAAGAGGGGATGATGATGCCACAGTGCCCTTCAGGCCTGGGGGAAGATGCTGCAAGATGCAGTCATCAATTAAATGCTGAAGGAAGACTGGAATAATCACAATTGCAGGGAACAGAAGAACCAACAAAATTCCAGAGGTGCTCCAGCAGGCTGCAATGGACACTTGGCACCCAGGATGGGGAGGAGAGCGACAGGAGCAGCTCGGGAAGGGACAGGCTCCTCCTTGAGGGAAGGGGTTTGGGTTCCCACTGCACCAATTCCAAACTGCTTTATCGTAATTGCATTCAAACAGCGATGCCAAAGCTGCTGCCAAGGCAGTAACAAGATAAAGGCAGAGCAAGTTTGGTACCAGAACCTGGTACCAGGAACTGCCAGCCTTGGGCAGGGGGTAACCGTGCATTAAGCAAATTGCAATTTGTTATTCTGTTATTTTTTTGTCAGCTTAATGGAAAAGCCAAAGGGCTCTTTGCTCTTTAACACTGCCATGGCTACTGCTGTATTTTAAATGCTGTGTAATTATATCAGCAAGCACATTTAATCTCCCACTTTGAGCTGGTGGGATGCAGGCAGGGAATGGTGTCCCAGCCATCCCAGTGGCTCATTCCCTTCTCCCAGCCCTCCTGCACAGGAGCCAGCAGGGCAGCCCTGGGTGTTTGCTGGAATCCTGCAGAAACCCGAGCTGGAAGAAGCTTGGAGCCACATCAGATTTTCCATTCACTTCTCTGACAGAGAAGAGCAGCTCGAGGTGTTCACAGGCAGCTCCTGGCCACGGCCACCCCTGCCCCTGCTGAGGAGGGGACATGGGGTGATCCCTCATCCCAAGGTGTACCCCGGCAGATTTGCATGATCACAAAACCAGAATATTCCTTTTAAAGCACAGGGTGGTAACTGCCACAAATACCAGGCTGTGCTTTCATAGCCAGGACACAAACAGGGCAATAAATCTTTTTCCTTGTTTGTTCCCTCGGTTTTAAACTCAAAGAGGGCAGTGTTAGGTTGGATATTGGGGAGAAATCCTCCCACAGGGTGCCCAGAGCAGCTGTGGCTGCCCCTGGATCCCTGGAATGTCCCAGGCCAGGTTGGACATTGGGGTTGGAGCACCTGGGACAGTGGAAGGTGTCCCTGCCATGGCAGGAGGGGAATGAGAAAATCTTGAAGGTCCTTTCCAGCCCAAAGCATTCCATGACTCTACAACATTTTATTCCAAACAAAAGATTCTGTACATTTCCTGCAGTGCTAAAAAGATCCCAAAGTTGTTGATCTTCTCCAGAAACATCTCCTTGCAAGAAGTCAGAACTCCCTTCTGTGAAGTTATCTAGGTAAGTATTTAAGAACTAAGATTCAAAACACTCATTTACATTTGTTAATTCAGGGTTATTCAAACTATTATGAACATTTCAAAGAGGAATAAGAATTGAATAGCTTAAGAGCATCCTTTGAAAACAGAGATATTCCTTGCCTGCAGAATTCTCTTCCCCTAATCAGCCCACATAGAAGAGTTGTCATTTCTATCTAGTTCACTAGCAGATATGCTTTCATTATTAAATATTAAATCAGAGAGAACAGAGATTCAGTTCAAAAAAAATATAGTTCAATCTGCCAAATTGCTACTTCCATGAATTATATTGTGAACATATTTTGATAAAAAGGAGGTTATTTAAAGATGCAACCAAGTCTGGTGATAAATGAGACCCCGTTTCAGTTCGTGTCTGCAAGTTTTAACTCCATAAATATAAATCTACACACAGTGCCTTTTCCTTTTCTTTTTTAATTTCTTTTTATTTTTGCCTTCTAGATAGATGTTTACAATAAGAAACACTGTTTATTGTACTTAGAAATTTTAATATAAAAACCACAGAGGAAGCAGCTATCTGAACGAACAGAGCAACACAGAAAAAAAAAAAAAGAAATTATTGTAAATCTGATACTAACGAGGGCTGAGCAAATAACTCATTGTGAATAATTCACTCAAGAAATGGAGCCTCTTTCTATGCTCACAATCTAATTACAAACAATTTGCAAACAAGCTGTGATTTCCTTATTATTTGACTTAGTTCAGTAACTTCATTCTTGTAAAAGCACCAGCTCCAGCAATGGACTGGGAGAGTCAGCTCCAAGGAATCCAACATTTCATGGTTTTCCATTGGAGCAGAAAACCTCAGTGTCACTGCTTCAAATCCCACCTCTGCTGCTCAGACTGGGGCTTGGAGCAGCCCGGGAGAGTGGGACTGTCCCTGTCCCTGGCAGGGATGCCACTGGATGGGCTTTAAGGTCCCTTCCATCCCAAACCAGTGTGGGATTCTGTGATCGCAGCCAGACGTGGCACAGCCCAACACAAACCATCCAATCTTTATGCACAGGGCACCTTCCTGGGCAAAAATACAGAACGTGGGGGAGCCAGAGCCCAGCAATGCCATGGCATTGGTGCTGGCAGGGCTGGGCACCCCATGGGCTCTGGCTGCAGGGAAACTGCACCTGCTTTTCTGCAGCATTTTACACTTCTCTCCACAAACCTAACAGCCTGCACCCCAATAAAAGGGCATTTAACTTTTGGTTTTACGAGGGCTTTTTATGTGCATTATTGCAATCCAATTTAATTCACTCCCTGCTAGTTGAACTGGCACTCATTTCAGGCCGAAGTGATAACACATAATAGCCCCTTTCAACTGAATTGCTGAATAAAAGTCCAAATCAGCCCCTGTTAGAGCAGCTTTCCCCTGGATGCTGCTCCATGGCCATAGGAGAACATCCCCACTCAGCCCTCAGCAATATTGTTAAATTTCAAATTGGGGGGTTCATTTCACAAGTTCATCACCAGAATTAAAATGTCCATTTCTCATAATATTTAACTACCAGCACTGCCCTGTGACTTCCAGCTACACTGAATACAAAAATTGAAGTTGCAAATGTCTTCTCTTAATTGGCCAACGCACTGATTATTTAATTTTAATTCCAGTACAGGAGTTAAAAGAGGCATCTCTAATGATTCCTGTTGATGTCAATAAACTGTACCAAAACAGTCTCCCCAGGAAACCCATAAATCTCTACTATGAGTCCATTTGCTATTACATATAAATAAATGAAATGCTAACATAACATTTAAGGGAAGAGGATTTAATTCTGCTTTAATTCCACATTTACCAAAACTCCTGCTTTCCAAAGCTCCAATTCAAGAGTAGAGCAGCATTTCTATTCTGCTTTGCAGAAAGGAATAGGGAAAGTGCTGCAAGAATAAATCCAGAGGGAATGGAAGATGAGAAGTGATCAGGAACTGGCAGAGAGGCAAACACAGATCCTGGGAATGTGAAGATGAGGAGCTGACAGAGCTCGTGCTCCCAGGGCACAGGAGGTGTGCTCTGCTCTCTTCCCCACTGCTACTTTGCTCCTTAGCAATCACCAAACCACCACTGTCTAAAAACCAGAACTTTTATTTAAAAGCCTATCCCTGAAATTATTAGTAATTATAAATCCTATTCCAGTGCAATAATAGCAATAACATATTTATTTCAGAGTCCTTTGGCCTCTCTCTCCTTCCTGTCCAACCTTGGCAGAGCCCTGACCTGCAGCTGCCTCTGCCCCCTTTGGAAAATGAAAGAATTCCTTGTGGGCAGACTCCAGTTTGGAATATTCCCTGTGGGAACACTCCAGTTCCAGGGCAGCACCTCTGACAGATGTGGATCCATTAACAACCCCTGGAATGACACTTAAAATTCCTGTGACAACTCTCACTAATCCACAGCTGGGATTGCCTGGGCAGCTGGATAAAGGCACATTAAACACTCCAGCTCCTTCTGCTGCCCTGGGTATCATAATTCCCATTGGCCTGTGCTCATTTCCATGGAGCAGCCGATCCTGATCCTCACACACAGCTTCATCCTCCTTAAGGAGCTCAGAGCCTGTCCTCGCTCCCTGTCTGGGGAGCACGGATCAGTGAGGGCTGGGATTGCTCATCCTGGAGAAGGGGAGGCTCCAGGGAGAGCTCAGAGCCCCTTCCAGGGGGCTCCAGGAGAGCTGGAGAGGGATGGAAACAGGACAAGGGGGAATGGCTTCCCACAGGTGGGACACTGGGATGCAAAACAATCCAACCTGGCTTTCCCATTCAGGTGCAAACATGTCTGGAGAAGAAAGGGAATCCAGACCCCAGGTAACCCCAGGTAACCCCAGGTAACCCCAGGTAACCCCAGGTAACCCCAGGCTCACTGTGCCCACCATGGACCCTGCTCCAGGTGACCCCAGGCTGCAGGTGAGCTGTGCCAGAGCACAAAGCAGAGGCTGAATCTCAGGCCTGAGAGTCCTTCAGCTGCTTCCCTGACAGAGCCAAACCGACAGAAATGGCTCAGCTGCAAAGCTGATGAAAAACCCAACACGTGTGCAGGGAAAGCTGGAAAACTCTTGACTTAACGATGGCACAGGTCAAAAACAAGCACTGTTTAATGGGCCTGCTTTGAGGCCATTTCTCAGTAAAGCATTAACTTATCCCATAAAACCCACAAGCAAAGAGGATTTGCAAAGGTCATAAAATGGAATATTCCTGACCTGAGCCATTATTCGATTTTCTGTGTTAGGAAGGAGAGCCCCTGAGTGTGCAGCTACAAAAGAAAAGAGTGGAAGTCAGCAAACAGCCAAGAGCTGCGGAGAAAAAAAAAATAAAAATAGTCAATAAAAATATTCACTGGGGCACAGGAATGGTGGAAAAAAGGCTCAGAGTGAGCTCCCTGCACCTGTGAGCAGTTCCTCGAGGCTGGAGCTGTGGAGGAGATGCCATATGGTGAGAATTGAGTCAGGAAAAGCAGGGTAAACACAGTCAGATGCTGGGAGTTCAGCTGAGGCAAGGCAGGCTCAGAGGTCACCCTGGAGGACACAAATTGGGGGCTGTAAATGATGCTGGGAGATCACAGGAAGGGGAGATTTGGAGAAGCCTGTGGCAGTTAATCTGCTGCTCCTGGGTTAATCTGGGCTCGGCTGCTGCTGCTGGGCTGGATCTCCAGAGCTCAGCCACTGCTGGCATCTCTGCAGTGGGATCCTGGTGGGAAGCTCACCTGGGAACAGGCAGCACCTGGAACAAACAAACCCACACAGCCCTGTGAGAATCAGGAAAATCCTCTGGAGCCCAGAGAAAATCCACTCAAGCAGCAGCCAGGGTACTGCTACTCACTCCACGCTTCTCTGGCTGCTTGCAAATTACCCAGATTGGGCTCATTGTTAGCAGATTAAATTTTATTTGCTGTTTCCCTTCCCCTCCCTGCAGGGCCTGTGTTTTTGCAGCTCTCAAAGGGTTGCAACACCAGAGACACATCCCAGAGCCCCTGCTTGCACAGCCCAAAGGATTCCCATTTTCCCCAGTCACAGCTGAAAACTGTGTGCACATCCAGAAACCTGTAAATATTTATCCCGAGCCTCCAATATTCCACTGTACAAACAATGGCCAGAGCTGCACTGGGCAGCCAAAGGTAAACAGCCAGGCTAAGTACTGGGAAGGGGAGGATTTTTTTATTTCAATTTCTTGACTTTAAGTGTTTCAGCTGCATTCCCAGTGCCCGAGATGTAGATCTCCATGAGTTTTGACATGAGCTCTTGTTTGGAGAGCTGCTATCAAAGGGCAGCAGATCTGCTCTGGAAGGAGCTCACAGGACCTGAGCAGTTAGAAGGCAGCAGAAAATAGGAAAAAGATGTAGAAAACATGAGATATTGGGAATTCAAACAAGTCAGCACAGTCTGGGGGAGAGTGAAAGATTTTTTTTTTTTTTTAAATCTTAATGGGAGAAAAATTAAGTAATGGTCACTTAATTTCTTAACATCAACATTTCCAGCTTTAATTAGGATCCAGGGAAATCAAATGTTAGAAGCCCATCTGCTTCCAGGCTCCAGAAAGATGAAAACCTTCAAAAATGCCATAAATAATAAACTCCCAGGCTGGCAGCATTTTATTGAGTTCCTCCCCATCGATTTCAGCATATGCCACTATTGCAGGAATAAAACGTGGTTGAAAACACATTTTGCAGGAAGTTGGGTTCACTCATTTAACAATTTAACACGTCAGAGAAGTGGGATTATTTATTAGGGACAGCATCCCTGCTCTCCATTAACACTGCACTGGAATGGTGGAGGTGCCACAGGGACACCCTGCTGGGAGCAGGAGCTGTTTAATCACAGAATTATCCTAAAACTCAGCATTTCCATCCCTGGAAGGCTTCAAATCCAGGCTGGAGCAGCCTGGGACAATGGAAATGTCCCTGCCCGTGGCAGGGGGTGGAACTGGATGGGCTTTAAAGGTCTTTTCCAACCCAATTCTGTGCAAAACACACATTTAAAGCTTTTTGCAGTGGAAGAAAAGTTTCAAAGCACTAGCTGGTTATGACCCAGAGGCTGATCCCCACCTTCTCCTGAAACCAAATTTTATTAAATTCTAAAATACTAAGACTGAAGTTAATCCTGTGTTTTGTTAAGTCCCAGGATATGATTTTTAAAGGATGCAGCACTGGGAATATTTTTTCCTTTTTTAAAATTAATTCTATTTTTATTCATTACTTTCACTTGAGAAGAAGAATAAGAGAAACCACCCACTTCCATTCAATATTATACATTATTCCATATCCCACTGTTTAAACACTCCCAGCAAGGTGTTGTGATTGAAAAGGGAGAGAAATGTCAGTTTTAGCCAATCCTGGCTTCAATCTACCACAAAAAGCTTGGCCTTAATTTGTGTGAGATGAGAGCTCAGTCTGGAATTCCAGGGATTTATCCCAAGCATTTCACAGCTGCCCTTTGTCCCTCCACATCACCTGGAATTCCTGGAGCAGCCACTGGAAAACACTGAATTCCACACCTTGCTGCTGGTTTCTGTGGGAATCACCTGCTTTGGCTTTTTTTTCCTCCTGAAATTCAGAGTGGTTTGGGTTGGAAAGGACCCCAAAGACCCTGACATTTCCCCCCCTGGCACAGACAGACACGCAGTGACCATTCCAGCACCCCAGCTCCATTCCCTGTGGAATACAGGCTGCTCCTAGTGGGGAAAAAAATCATCTCCAGAGGTCAATTCTGCTGTAAATATTCACAGTTCTGCTCCAAGGATGGGGCTCTGGGCTTCTCTCCTCCCAGGAAAACCGTGGGAAGGAAGCAGATCCAGGAGCAGTGTCCTCAGGAACCCTGGCAAAGCCCCAGGCCAAAGGGGAGGGTGACAGCAGTGCCAAAATTCCCAGCAGGAGTGCAGCTCCTGTCACTTTTCTCCCTTTATTCTGCAACTTTGCTGCAGATTTATTGGAATTCTACATTTTCTCCACACCAGCTGTTCTTCAATCAGCACTCCCCCCCCCAAAAAAAAAATTACAGGAAAATTTAAGGTGATTTAGAGCCCCAGCATGAGTTATGCTTCTTTATTTCCCTTCCAACACCAGAAAAATCACCTTTCCCAAGGGCTGGAAGACTCCATGCTCAGCAAACACCAGGCTGAGAGAGGCTGGAATTCCCAGGGAATTCCCAGAGGCAGGCATGGAGCATCCCAGGCTGAGGAGAACTTGCCATCAGAGCAAGGCTGATGTTCAGCTGAACACCACACTTGCATTGGCTACAGGGAGGATTTGTTAAAAATCAGATTTTTTCACTCCGTAAATATTGATGCATTCCCAATCTCTGTTCCCTAATAGCTGATTTAGCCACACTCCACAGAGCATCCTGGAGGAAACTGCTATGTTTGAACTTCCTGCTTCCTCATATATCACTGGCAGTTTTTCTCTGCTTTTTCTTTCTTTCTTTTTTTTTTTTTTAACTGGAATTAATTAAATATTGAGTAAAGTGCCACAGCCATCCATCGTGTGCCTTCGAAGTAGAAATTCAGGGATGCACAATTATTTTGTTCACTGAGACAAGGGAGAGTCAATATTTAATGTGCCATGAAGGATTTATAAAGAATATATCTGGCAGGAGAAATAAATACGAGGAGACATCTTTATCTCTCTGGGTTGATTCAGTGTCCATCTTTGCAGATTTCAACTTCTTTAATTATGTAGAGACAACAGGAAGAGCTGAAGGAATGTCAGGGATCTGGATGAAAATGTTGTGCCAGGACAAATTCCAAGAGCCTCCAAAAGTCTCACGGGGACCACGAAGGAAGGGAAGGAGTTAAAGGCAGAGGAATTGTGACAAATTTGGTGTGAATTTTATGGTGAAATGATAACATCACAGGAGAAGCAGGAGTGGGAAAGGAAGGATTGGATTTCTCAGTGCAGGGGAAATTTGATCCACTCAGGACCATGGCCACAACGGAGGTTAAGAAGTGTTCTTTAATTATAGATATACACTAAAAGTGTTTTCATAATAAATCAGAATGAGCAACTGGAAATGAGAGGGAATTAAGGGAAATCTGTAACTTCCTTAAGGGGTTCCAAATACATCCCAAATTGGGAGAGATTTACAGCAAAGGCTCGTGAGGGAGTTTTGCTGCAGGGTCCCCCCTCACCTCTTGTGATTACACAATAAACTCCAATATTAAAGAGCAATTCCATGGGTGCTAAGGAAATGTGCTCACTTTCACATTTCTGATTTTCCCTCCCTTTGAACACACAGAAATAAATGAGTAGAAATACCCTTTACCCTTTTAACCCATTTCTCAGGGGTTTGGCAGTGCTGGAAAATCTCTCTGGCAATCAGTTCCTGACCAAAAAGTTTTTGTCCATCCAAAAATTCCTCACATCCAGATGAGTAGATCTGTCCTGGATGGAGAGCAAACAGTTTTCCTCTGATGAGAGAGCTGAATCAGCATCATTAAACTGTCAGGAGAAATCCCCTGTGCTAATAAATACATTGCAATTGCAAAGCTCCGAGCTGCAAATTAGGAGGTACCTGATGCCCAAAGGGACACGTGGCACTGGGACAGCCTCAAGGTCAAAGAGCTGCTTTCCTTCCAAACCCGTGCTGGAATAAACCTGCAGCGTCCAGGACGAGCAGGCAGAACACAGCACACGGGGAAAATCGTGGAATGGTTTGGGATGGGAGGGACATTAAAGCTCATTTGGTGCCACTGTGCCATGGCAGGGACACGTCCCACTGTCCCGGGCTGCTCCAGCCCCAATGTCCAGCCTGGCCTGGGACACTCCAGGGATCCAGGGGCAGCCACAGCTGTGCCAGGGCTGTGCCCACCCTCACAGGGAGGAATTTTTTTTCTAATGTCTCACCTAAACCTGAAGCCATTCCCTGTGTCCTGTCCCTCCATCTCTTATCCAAAGTCCCTCTCCAGTTCTCCTGGAGCCCCTTTAGGCACTGGAAAGGGCTCTGAGGTCTCCCCAGAGCCTTCTCTTTTTGAAAATTATTATTATTGCTGTGAGGAAAAAAAAAAAAAATCAGCCCAGCTCTGAGCCTCGGCATGGCATGGAAAGGAATTTGCAGGGCATTTCCCAGAGCTGCATCCTCACAGAGGCAGGAGGGCTGAGGGGGCTGCATTCTGCTCTCTGTGCTCATTGTCCACTAAAAAAAAACTGGATTTTTTTTATTTATTTTTTTTTCTGACTTAGCCTAGAAACACAGAACCTCCAGCATGGAACAATAATAGCTTTGACTGTGCCTTTATATAGGTCACGTTGGGAGGCAGGCACGCTCTGCTCCGTATGCCAGGGGAAAAAAAAAAAAAAAAAAAATAGCACTTTTTGACACACTGCAAGAACTTCAGAGGGGAAGAAGGGCAGAACAGCCCCCCCTCCCCGCTGCCATCAGCCTGAGGCACCGATCCCAGAGCAGCTGCCAGAGGGAAACCCCATTTCTTGGGAGCAGCACTCCTTCCTTGTGCTATTCCTGGAGGTAACCACCTCCGAAAGGCAGCTCGGCGAGAGCGCAGCCAACCCCACCAGCTGAGCACAGGGATCCCCAGCAGCCCCCAGGAGCTGTGTCTGATTGCTGCCCCTTCCCCTCGGCCACTGCACATCACCAGGCTTCCCTGCTGCCCATGGGAGGGGCTGTGCTGGGGGTGCTCTGTGAGTGGGAGCCCCACGTTTTGCCAGGATTAACACAGGAGCATCCCACTGGTGAGCAGGCAGGACAGCACGCAGGGCTGGGCCACATTCACACACTCCCAGTGCCCTGCTAAATCGGGGATCCCACTCGTACGCTGTTCACTGCGGTTTTTAAAATGTCCTTTTTGCTGCCAAGTCGTTTAAATTCATTTAAAGGGGCCTTCTGCTAAGTGCAGAAAGCAGCTCTGCTCTGCTCAGCTCCCAGGGGAAGCTGCTTTAGGTGACTTCACACTCGGCCATGCCTGGAGTTTGGATGAGCACAACCTCACCCTCCACTGGGTAAAGCCTGGATGAGATAATGAAACCAAGACTCAGAACTAAACCAAATTTCCCCCCAAAATGTTCCAAAGCCCAGCACAGCAGGCACGTGTTTCACAGCACAGTGCTCAGTACAAAGCTACAGAATGACACTTCTCTATGTATTAAAATTAATGTAACACCTAGAGAGCAGTCCAGGCTCTGCTGTCTCGATTTCATGGGGCTTCCTGCAGGGAGCTCGTGGCTTTGGGGAGGGAAAAAGTGGGAAAAGAGCTGCCACTTCCAGGGATGGGGCAGCCACAGCTTCTCTGGGAAACTGTTCCAATCCCCTGAGCTCCAATGGCATTCCAGGAGCAGCACAGCACCAAGGTGATTTATTGCCCAAGACTTCACTAATGGTTAAACTTCTTATAAGCCATGATATGGCAGGTCCTGAGCCCCAGTGAAATGATCAGCTCCAAAAGCAATGACTAAGCTTGTGAATAATTTAGACAAGGAAAAATCAATCAATTCTGCCCCATGTAATGATGCTCAGACCTCAGCTGGCAGCACCAGGACCTGCTCATTGCTGCTCCAAGTCACCCATCACTGGAGCCCCAGCAGCCAAAAGCAGTTCATTAATTTTCCTGGCATTTACTAGATACTTTCTAAAGCAGACCTGGAGCAGTACCACGGGACAACATTCTTGCACCTCCCAAAACCCACACAGACTTGGGATTTTAATGATCCCTTGCCTTGCATTTTCCATCAGCCTGGCTGTGGCTCCAGGATTCCAGTGCCCCCAAAGAGGGGAGGAAGCCCTGCCACAGGCTCTGAGGAGCTTCCAGCCTGGAAGATTTTCACCTTCCCTGGGGTTTTTTGCAGCACCCAGCTGAGCAGGAACATTTCAGTCTGGGTTTTCAGTGACATCCGTGGTATTCAGCAGGTCCTGGGGAGGTGATGCCCATGGGACATCCCTGCTGTCACCAGGGCCTGCTGCACAGGGAAGAGCCTGTTGTGCCACACAGGTAAATAAATAAAAAAGGGTTTCTGTCCCACTGCTCTCCTGGCTGGCATGAGAGACTTGCAATGAGAGGAAAGCTGGAAAAAAGGAAGCACAAGGAGCCCACTCAGAGTCTCACTGGGAGACTGGAGAAGAGCTGCAAGCCAAGCCCAGCTCAGCATCACTTGCTCTGCTCCTCCTGGCCCCTGGAGCAAGCCTTGGGCCACCCAAGACATCTGTCCCTGTGTCCAGTTAACAGCCAAGGGACTTCAAGGCACGGGAACTCACATTGCCCAGACCAAACTGCATCTCCTGCTGGACACAGGCAAGGAAGAACACAAAACTCAACAAAAATACAACTTTTTGGGCTGAAACTGTAAGATCTGAGCATTCCCTGAGTGCTGCCTGAACTACACAGGGCTGTTGGGCAGAGGAGATCCCTGTGCTCCCAGCCTGCATCTCAGCACTGCTGATAAGGGGATCTATTTCCACATCTTGGGGGAATATCAATATCTGTCCTTCACACAGTAAAAAAAAAAAAAAAAGTGAATGATAACTCTTTGCCTGACGCCTGCATGATGAATTTGTGACCCAAAAGCCCTTCAAGAAGAAGGATTGGCCTCAAGTGGGCCATTAATATCAGAGCATTGCAGCTGTATCAGATGTTACAATATTTAAATGAATAGAATATCACTTCTTCTACTTAACCAGAATGATTCTGTACACACAGAGCATGGATGGGGCTGCACAGAGATTCTACATTTAGGGACAGCCCAGCCAGGCAGGGCACAACCCCTTTGCTCCCCAGGGCAGGGGGGACACACACAGCAGAGAACAGGCACCTGAAACACAGGGGCTTTCATCTAAAATTCCACCTGGGATCTTAAAGTCCCTTCAAGGAGTTATTAAACCAGAAAATTGTAATGATCTGACAGTGTTACAGCACAATAACCCTTCATTTGCATGAAATCCTTGCTAATAATGTACTTACTTCCAGCATATAAATGCACAGGTCCCTCTAAAGTTCTGCATGGCAGCACAAGTTTGATAACACTGGGTTATCTACAGCTCCTTGACATCCACTGGAGGGAGGGGTGGGAGCTCCGTGGATGTCTGGAGCACATTATTAATAGCACAACAATTCAGAAGCTGCAAGGAGCACAGCAGATTCCCTGTAGCTATTTTTAATGTCTTTCTAGGCATCCCCCCTCACTGCCAGCAAAAAGACAAACTTGTTTTACTTATTATCAGCAAGATCACGCAGTGAAAGCACAGTGACCTTCACTGCTCCAAGCCTTACCTGAAGTGCACCAGCAGCTCCCTGCTCCTGCAGAGGCAGCACTCAGCACCCCACAGGAAGGACAAAGGGCTCCAGGTGCCTCTCAAACACATCAGCATTGCCAGAGCCAGCGAAGAGTAAAGCCAAGCCCCTCCAGCAGCCAGCTGAAGCTGAGGATGAAGGAATAATTTCTGGGGTTATATCCCCAGCTGGGTGGCTGCCCTGCCCAGCAGCTCCCAGGGCTGTCCCTGGGCTCAGCCTGGGCAGATCTCAGCGTTTGCTTCATCGCAGCCAAGTGTGAGAAATGAATAATCCACCCAGCCTTCAGATTTTTTGGGCTAAAAGAACCCCAGACTGCAGCCAGAGCCCCTGGGAGGAACCTCACAGACAGCATCGATGCAGGTGCCAGCAGGAGCAGATTCACAAACTGCATTTAACACACCTAGGCTTATGATCATCTAAAGATCAGCTGGGAACAGTCAGGAATAAGTTAATTTTCACAGACACACAGGCTTTGAAACCCCCTGAGGATCCTGCACGTGTGAGTTTCTCAGGGATGCTGCTGCATTCCAGGCAGTCCTTGCTGTCCCTGCAGGCAGGGCAGGAAGGTGATGCCACAGCTCAGCCAGGGATGCTCCCCCTGCAGAGGAGATCACAGCGAGTCAGACACATCCCAGAACCAGATCCAGGACCCTTTTAGCTGTGCCCTGGCTGCAGTGCAGCACACGGTGCTCGGGGACAAAGATGGACAATGAGCAGAGTCCCTGAGCACCATGGGGACATGTCCCCTGTCCAGTGCACAGGGACCCTGGGTGGCTCTGAGGAGGCTCTGGGGGTGGGTCTGGCTCTCCAGGAACACAAACTCTGCCTGGGCTGAGGAGCCTGAGCTGGGCCAGGCTCCCAGCAAAGAGCTGGGCTTTCACCCCATGGCATCGTGCATTGCAGTGCATTTGACACAACTGGCCCACTCAGCACACCTTTCCCCTGGCTGGGGACGTGTGCAGCTGTGACAGAGTCCATGGGGATTGCAGGGAGCTCCTGGGGGATGTGCACAGCCAGGATGCTGTCACCCTGATGGAGAGGTGCTCAGTGACACGGGACAGAACCTGGAAAAGTCTGAACATCAAATATCCCATTCTGAACTGCACAGCAAGAGCTGTGAGCCTTTATTTATTCTCTAAAAAAGGAGAGGGCTCCTAATGGCCTGGTAATCTTTAAATCCTTTTATTTAAAGGACAGACTATCAGAGATATTTTGCTGCTCTCCAATACCCACGGTTATTAACCACCACATAAAGGCCAGTGATATAAAATTCACAATTCCCCACTATGTTTTCCTTTGGAGCAGAACTCAGGATGTGAACTCAGCTCTGCTCCACCAGTGCCAGTGGAGTGTAGATTTTAATTAAGTGCATCACTTGATGAAAGGCAGGATGCAAAATAACCTTGAGCAAGTGTTGCAGTCCTTGGGCAGGCTGGGACACCCTGCTGGGGAGGAGGCCAAAGCACTGCCTGAAGAGTTATTAGAATGCAAGTTTTAGATGCTAAAATAAGAATATATGAAAAGTTCTTCTGGATCAACCCAGTAGCCACCCAGCAGCGTTTGGCAGTGCCAACAGGAGGGGTTATTTAGGGATATCATGAGAGCCAGACCCATTATAGAGAACCACAGAATCATTTGGGTTCAGAAATCCATGCACAGTGAGCCCAACCATCCCCCAGCACAGCCAAGGCCACCCCTCACCCCTGTCCCCAAGTGCCACATCCACACAGCTTTTAAATCCCTCCAGGAATGGGGACTCTGCTACTTCCTGACACAGAAACCAACTCTGAAGATCATTAGAACATCAATTCATACCCCCCACCCCAGAAAAAAAAAAAAAAAAAAAAAAAAAAAAAAAGAGTATTTTGCTTTGAATCAATCCAGACTGGCTTGGGATAAAACAAATGAATGAAAGTTAGAGCTTGATGGATAAAAAAATCCCATTTACTTTAAAAGCTGCTTTCAAAGTGTGACCCCCAGAGCCACCCTGCCTGTGCCTCACCCCTGGCACTGTCCCTGTCATGGCTTTTCATGGCTGGTTCCACGTGAAAGGGAGTGGATATGCCATGTTTGATATTCCTGAAGACACAGATATTCAAGGGAAAATTGTAAAAACGCATTATAACTCAGCAAAGAGGCCCAGGGTCAAGGAAGCAACACAAGAATGCAATAAAAGAGAGCGAGAATTAAATTACTGCAAGCAATTTCTACATCTCAAGAACTGATGTAATGACAAAATCATAGGCATGCACCAGCATTACACAGAAGTTAAGACTGATAATACATCTTCATCTTTAATTTCTCTTAGATTTACTCATCTAAATGAGCAAATGCTTGGAATTTGGCCCAGATGAGGATTTCAAGCCAAGAAAACCTCAGGCTGTGGAGATCAGTGCCTCTCAGCTGTGCATTTTGCATCCTGCAGGAGACGTGGAGGTTGAGAAAGATGAGAAACCCTCCCCCAAAATCCCTTCCAGTCTTCATCCTCAGATTTCTTCCATTTCCTCCTTCTTTATTCTCCTCTTCCCCATTTCCAAAGTGCCTGTCCCCAAACCAAGCCTGGAATGAGTGAGGCCCCGAGGATGAGGAGCTGTGGGGAGGTGGCAGGGGGATGATCCTGGTGGGGATTTGGGGCTCCACTCAGAGAGGGGCAATAGGGGCAGGGTCATCACCCAGCCAGGCCTCCTGGGCTTGGGATGCCTTCCAGGAGGAGAAAAGCTATAGGGTGAGCTCTAGAGAGAAAAGAGACTTAAAATTAGGTTTGGGGTTTCAAGAAGAAGGAGTGGATGAGCTTGTTTTATTGGGTAATATCTGAAAGCCTGCAGGGCTGGAGGGCTAAAATATGTGCTGCTCCTTTCCTTGACAAATGGTTCATATTTCCTTCAGAGCTGACTTTCTGCCAACAGTTCCTGTACCACAGGGTTAAACTTCAAAACACAGAGCAGGAAAAAATGGTTTTTTGGTGGTTCCTTGAAGACCTATAAAACACAGGCCAAAATCCATCCATGAATCAAGTTCTTGAGCACTTTGTTCCTCTGAAAATTCATCTAATATCTGCACAAACCTGGCCTTGAACACAGCCAGGGGAGCCATTGCTGTCATTTGATAACTAAAGATAAGAGTTTTATCCCCAGCAGGGATTGAGAGGATCAAGAGTAAAGTGGGTTCCTGAGGATGCTGATGTGAACCCTAACCTGATGGCTGACCCCAGAGCCCAGCAGAGCCTGGTGATTTACAGCTCACAACACTCAGGATAAGCCTTTTGTCTTTGGAGAGATGGGGTTTAATCTGAGCTGAAGGGTTTTGTGGTCAGCCATAAAAAGAGCTCCTAAGCCTGGAGATGTGGTGGTCATATTGTCCCTGGAGTCACCTCAGGACAGTGACCCAGCCCAGGGGACATCAGCCCTCATCCTGCATCCCTGAACCCACAGCCACATCCTGCAGGACCCTGCCAGCACAGGTGGTGTCCCACAACTCCCACAACCCTGCCAAACATCCCTGGTACCCCCCCTGTGCCCTGCCTGCTGCCACCAGTGCCCAGTGAGCCGTGTGTCACACACTGAGCCCAGCCCTTCCTCCTTGGGGCTCCCCAGCCTCCCTCAGCCCGGCTCTGTGGACCCTCAACTCCAATCCAGGGTGCCAGGGTGTGTCTGGGTGTGTCCAGGTGTGCCTGGGTGTGTCTGGCTGTTCCTGATTGTGTCTGAGTGTGCCCAGGTGTGTCTGGGTGTACCTGACTGTGCCTGGGTGTGTCTGAGTGTGCCCAGACATCCGAATTCTCAGAGCATTTTTCAAGAAATGCCTTCCCTGCTTTTGTGGTATTTTTATAACCTGCATCTCAAGTGCCTTTCTAGTGTATCATCCCACATATAATGAAGAAATACCAGACACGGATATAACACTGGAACAGATGCTCCTACCACCCAAATGAATAATTTCAACATTAATTCAAAAATCTTTAGAGCAGTCAGGATGCCGACATGCAGAGGATTATCACCCCAGGGAAGAGAAATTTAATGTATGCAGGTAAAGGCAAATTTGTTTTTCATCAGCACCACGTATTGGACTGAGTTCCTATAGGTCAAATCTATAGCAGGTGTTTCTTACAAGAAGAAATGTGGAGGTTTTATCTCAGATTACATTTTGATATCCAAAGCTAATGCCTATAAATGCCATTAGTTTGGTTCCCTAACCAAATTAATCCCAGTTCACATTCAGTAATCAAACCTTTCCAATCAGATGCTGGGAGCTAAATGGGTAATGAGGTGTCATAAGTGACTTGAGCTGGGGTTTGAAGCCATGGAGGATGGAGCCCTCCTGGAGCCAGCCTGGTGCCTGAGGGAGGAGCTCCCCTGGCTGCTCCCAAAATCCCTCAGCCAGCCCAGGACTGATCTCCTTCCAGACTTCCGAGATTATCACACTCTGATTTCTCTGAAGTCATCTTCTTTTCCTTCTCCAGATCAGATAAAAAGCCCAGACAGGAATCCAGGGAAAGGATGTGCTGCTTCCAAAGGATGCAAATTTTCCTCTCCTTATCACCCTTCCCCAGCCAAGTACAAAACTATCATTTAACTCTCCATTATCCCAACACAAAGTCAGAGCAAGAATTCCTGCCAGATGCTTCAATGGGCTGATGTTAGATCCAGAGAGAAAGGATTTCATTAACCCTAAGGGATGGATTTGGGTTTTATCCTGATATCTCAGCCAAAGGCACAGCCCTTCCATTGCCATCCCAGCTAATTCCCCTCCATTCCAGACAAGTTTCTTCATCCCAGTAATCCGTGGAATGATCCAGGCTCCAGGGAAGAGTGTGAGGCCCAAGGACACTCCCTGCCCTTGGTGTTTGACAGGGATCAGAATTGCAAAAGTGCTTTTGGTTATTGGCTGCTGTCAATCAACAACAGCCCCAATTACAACGATAGCAAAGAGAGCACGTGGCCACCAATAAATTTACAAGGATTGATTTTCACATACCAGCACAGCAATAATACAGACTCCCATTCAAGGAGACCTTATTAACCAGCCAGCCTATGCAGCAGTAAAACATGAAATTGCACTGAACAGAAATGTAATCCCCATGGACCTTCTCCTTCCCCACAAAATTTTAGTTCAACATCGATTTTTTTATGTTGAACAAACACATCATGAGGCTGAAATGAGATAGGTGGATTCATCTCCAGCCTTTTTCTGCTGAAAAAAAACCCATGTCTAGGAACAAGGTGAGAGAGCCCTGTAATTACTGCTCCAGGATTCATTCCATTCATTTGCAATGCAGCTCCCTCCTGACCTTCCTCCAACGCTGGTGTTCACAGGCACACCACGGTATCAGCTGGGGTTACTCCCCCTCCAATGGGCCAGCAAGCTGCAGGACACTGCAATCAACTGGAACTTGAGAACCTGCAGGTTTTTATTCCTGCTATTACCTGGTTTCACTCAGCATCTCTTGCATCTCATCCTTCCTCACAGCATCACCACAGCAAACAGCTCTTGGTACAGGGGAGAGGGAGCTGGAGGAGGAAAAGGGCCCTGGTTTCCATCCACAAAATCCTGGGCTCAGCTCCTGTTTGGATTTAAACCTGCCCAAATATCAGTGGCTCCTGAGGAGGAAGATGGGGAGAGTGAGGCCCAAGGAGTCACAGCCTCCCAGCACTGCAGCATCTCCCAGCACAGACTGATTGCACTGAGACAGGTCCCGAGGCTTCTGTTATTATGTTTTGTACTCCAGAGAGTAAATTCATCAGGAAAAAGAAAAGCAGCAAACCCTAGAAAGCACCAGGCATTTTTAACCCGAGTGACAAACACTGGGCACTGCGAGGGCTGGAGCACAACCAGCGAGAACAGGGACAAAGCACAGAGGAGCTGGTGGCCCTGGAGCAGCCTCCATGTCCCTGAAGGGTCATCTCGCTGGATCTGAAACTGGACGGGTTCCAAACCATGTTTACCTCATTCTGCAGTTCCAATTACTGCAAATTCTAGAGCAGGCAAAGCCTTGTTATTATTGCTGCCCAAACACACCCCAGCTCACTGAGACACTGCTCTGCCAGTTGAACCAACAAAGCCAGCTGGGGAGGAAACGCTGCCAGGACGTGGCTCCTGCTCATCCCCACCCCTGACCAAGCAGGAATGATCCCACCCTGCCCCTCCTGCCCACAGCAGCCCCAGCAGAGCCCCTTGCTGCAGGCTCTGGGCTGTTTGTGGGCACAGGCAGGGCTTTTTCCCCCTCTCAAGGAGCTGCAGAATTGAGGCAGGCCAGGGATCCATCAGACCTCACCAGCACAGCATCCCTCTGCAGCAGAGGGAACAGGCTTTATTTTAACTAGAGCAATCCTTTCTTTTGTCACTGAAGTGGAGTTTTAAAATGTCTCTCTTGTAAATGTGCCAAAAATAAGAGCATAATTTATTCATTTCCTCTCTGTGCATTTTGTTCCTGGTTATCTTTCCAACTCCTTGACTGCTGTGAAAAGTTAAAAAAAGGAAGAAAAGGAAAAAAAGGGAAAAAAGCACCTCCAAAGGTTAAAACTTTGAGCCAATTTCAACTTCAACATACATTAGAGCAGTGTATTTTTCATTCATTCCTCCTGGTGACATTTCAAGCTTTGTTACAAATCAATCAGCATTTCCAAAAGCATTTGGAGAAGCAGGAAACTATAGTGGCTACAAATCCTACAACATCTATTATTCTTGCTATTTCACTCGTTTGGATGAAAAACATTTCAAAGGTTATTTTAAAAGAAGCAAAGATTTGTCTGAAGTTTCAGGACAGACAAAAGATTTCTGTACAATGTTTCAGCAGCAGAATAAACTTCAGCAATATACACAGAATTTATTTCATCATGAATTTGGTCAAGCATTCAAAAGGATGGAGCCTGGAAGAAAGGGAAGAGATACAAATAAGACAACTCTGTATGATGTGGAAATACTGGGAAATAGGGAATGACCTAAAAGTCATAAAAGGCAGAGTTAAGGTGGAGGTTCTGGAAGCTTCCTTCAGTGTGGCATTTATCACCCAAAGCCACAGAGTCATTAAGGATGAAAAAGACCCTCAAGATCATCAAATCTAATCTTCACACCACATCTCAAAGTGCTGCATCTACTTTTTGAACACTTCCAGGGAGGTGACTCCAGCACTGCCCTGTCCAGTGTTCCACCACTCTTCCAGTGAAGGATTTTTTTCCTGATATCCAGCCTGAACCTCTGCAGTGCAACTTCAAAACCAATTTATTTCAGTGCCCAAGGAAGGAGCACCTCAGCCCCTGACAGCGATGTTGACAGCCCAGTGTGGTGCCAGGGCTGTCCCCTGGCAATCAAACACAAAGCAAAGCTGTTTTACCTTCCCAGAGCCACCAGAGCAGTGACAGGTGTCACTGTGGGATGGGACACAGGTGTCACTGTGGGATGGGACACAGGTGTCCTGTGGGATGGGGACAAAGGGGTCCTGTGGGATGGGGACACACACCTGCCTCACCCTGAGGCTGAGGAGAGCAGTGGTCACTTGGCTGTCCCTGTTTGCCAGGTGCTGCAGGAGCACCTTGTGCCATGAGGGGCCAGCACAGCCCCCCCTTGCCATGTCCCCACCCTTGTCACCCCGGGCAGCCCCACAGTGTCCCCTTCCCTGCTCCCCATCCCACTCTGCTGCAATCCCCTGCAGGGATGGGAGGCTGAGCCCTGGGCAGATAAATGGGAATGTCCATTTGCACAGCCTGGCTGCCCAGGGTTTCATCAGGGAGTAATTGCCACTGTTTTTTTGGGAAACTCACGGGGATCAACCATCAGTCAGGACCAGAGAGGAAACTGTGCCTGGGAGAGGACAAGGAGGAGAAAGAAGCCCTGGAACCTGCACCCTGCCAGCCTGGCAAAGCCCTTGCTGCCATTTACCCATCATGTGCCCACTTTGTACCCCCCAAGGCCGAGGCTGGGTGGGCAGAGCCCTCCCCAAATGACACATCTGCTGATTTTCCCCACCTCAAGGCAAGCAGGAAGCAGCTGGGATCACGCTGTGCCCAGCCTGGCCAGCAGTGCACGGGGAGGAGGACAGAGGTGCCACATGATGGATCATCTCCAGCTCACAGCCTGTCACTCCAGGTTACCATCACACCAAAGCAGGAGGAAAATCTGAGCCTTGGAGTGACACAATTCTCTGGCTGGAGTCTGGGGAGCACCACGGATGAGTCTGAGAGGATCCTTTTCCAGGAGTGACAAGCAACTCCTCCTCATTTCCCATTTGCTGCTGCTGTGCTTCCCAAGCCAGGCTGGGATAAATCTGCCCTCAGCCCCCAGATAGGGATGGATAACAAAGCCTAAAGTGACACGAGGTCACACCCAGCAGTGCTTTGAGCTGGAAAATGGGAATTCTGTGCAGTATTGTACAAGGAGCCCTGTGGCCACTGGCCCAGAGTGGTTTCAAGCACTCCCGGAGGAGGGAATGCAGACAGGTATTGCTGTGGAAATCAAAACCTGCCAGTTCTGCTTCCAGCATTCTGTATCCTGTCCAAATGGATGCTCTCATGTCCCAGGCTGTCCTTGCCTCTCATCCAAACTCAAATGAGAAAGAAATTCCACTCTGCACCTCATGACTCAACAGGAGGGTCTCCCTGACCCTTCTGGCTCTTCAGTCTCTGTGTAAATCACTTTAAATCAATTCTAACTCCATTTTCCTTTGCAGAATTCATCCATGCAGTAAGGAATAGAGTAAAACTTGCCATCAAACTCTGCTCAATCACACTCTGACAAATTTAAACTAAATCCCCTTTTGCTAATGCCTTTGCCTGTGATTCTTTAGGCAACACGAGGTATGGGCACAGCTGAAGCAGCTCCACCACCAGCAATGGGTAAAATAATAATAATTCATGGTTAGGAGATAAGCTAGAAATGAACCCCCATCTAAAAACCCTGCACAGATGCCTCTAGCAGGTTCCTGCTTGTCTTTATGGTTTCATCAGAGCTATTTCTGTTCCAGGATGTTATATTTGTAATATTTTTTTTATTATGTAGGAAACAGCTTATTTGATCAACCTGCCCTATTTTTCTGTTCATGAATTTAGTGGGAGGTTAATCATTTCCCTGGGTTTACTAGAAATTACCTGCCAGATATAATTGCAGTAAATAAAACTTGCTCTGGAGCTCAGGCTTGTGTGGTTCAAAACAAATGCCTGCAATTACTGCGTTTGTGGAGCATGAGCTTAGCAGAGCAGGAACACGGGGAAGGAAATTAGTCTGGGGTCTTAAAAGGCACCTAAGGACTGACAGCGTGTGTTCCCTGGCAGCTGGTCAGCAAATCCCCACGGATATTCTGCTAATTGCTGCTAATTGCTGTCCTGGAGAGGCAGCAGTGGCTGTGCTGTGCAGAGGGCACTGCCCTGTGCCTGCCCCCTGCACATCCCAGGCTGCTGGGGGAGCAGGGATGTGACTCCCAGGCCTCCACAAAGCTCTCAGCAGCTGCTCGGTGCCCCTTGATCCTTGCCACATGCAGCAAAGTTCTGCTCTTTCCCTTAAATTTACTTTTCTGTCATCGTTTGAGCTGCCTCAGACACGTTGTTAAATCAGGTTTAAACCTCTCCTGCAGCTGCAGTGCCTTTGCCACCTGTTGACATCTCTGTCTCCCACTCAGACACTGCTGAAAAATACTCAGGGTATGCATAAATCTTGTGTGACCTGCAGGGAGGGCTGGGGCAGGAGCTCAGGGCACCCCTGGCACCCAGAAATCCGAGGAAAAAGCTGCATTTGTGCCTCCAGCCTTTGCTGTCCCTCAGGACCCTGAGATCAGCTCTGATGTATGGGGATAGGAATGGATAATGAGGAATTTTTTGCTTATGAATAAAAAGATTTATTTTGGAAACGTGCCCCTGCATTTCTCTCAACACTGCACAGTAAAATGCACACACAAGGAGGGCAATTTCCTACAAGTCCCAGTCTGCAATTAAAAAAGACATCCCCTTTAGTGTTATTCCTAATAAATACTGCTTTTAGATGCTGAGCAGGATGACTGGGAAATACTCTGTGTTCTTTATTGGCTTCCTGAAGCAAAAGCCTCAAAATCTATCCCCCAGCAAGAGCCATCTCTGAGGTTACACATCCCTGCACTGCCATTGCAATAATCCCTTTCACATTAAAGAATAATGAGCTTCATCTCATTTGCAGATTCTTAAAAGCACCGAATCCTGTGGTCACTTGGCAATAGGAACACACATCTCATAAATAGTAAATGAAAACAGAGCTCTCTTACCTTCCCCCAGAAGCAGGGCTGAAAGCTGGGCAGTCCCACAGGGAAATAGATTCCTTTCAGGAGGCTTTCATTCCAGAATGGCTGAAATTCCTGCCCAGGGAGGTTTGTCTGGTGGGGGGGAGACAGAGGATCCTGCTGGACATTTAAAATGTTTGTTTCACTATTCCCATCTTGACAAACCTCTCTATAAATGCAATTCTTTCTTGTAGTGGAGAAGAGCCAGAGCTCCTGGTAAAACCCAAATCAGTCATTTTTATGGGGAACCTGCACAAATGCCTGTTTCACCAAAGAGGAAATTTGGGAAGCATCTACAGCTAAGCAGAACAGAGCAGCTCGCTGAAATGGGTGCCTAAAGGCAGCTGCAACCAGAGAAATGAGATCTATAATACAAGGCTTTGCCAAAAAAAATACACTTCTCTGTATTCCCCCTTTCTTCCTAATATACTTGTGCACTTTCTTTTGTAATAAAACCTCCCTAGAACAGGCAGTCCCTGATTATGGATGTGTGTGTTGTGCCAAAGCTGTGGTCCAGCAGTGAGGTTACTGCAATAATGTGTTCGAGACATCAAGAATAAACCTTTTTTTTTTTTTTTTTTTTTTTAAATAATAAATCCATAAGTCTAAAAGGCCTTTAAAATTTACTATATATGAAACCAATTCAGTTTTATAGGAGCAGGGTGTACAGGAGCTGCTCTTGCAGCTATCTTATCATTCCTCAGCGAGGGGTAATGCTCTGTTAAGTTCTAGTAAATGCTTTAAAATACACAGGAAGCTCACTGATATTTTACCATTCTGTTGGGTTTCACCTTGGCCTGGGCTCTGGCATTCTTCATGTACAACCAGGCCTCCTGTTGGCTCCCTTGCATGGATTTCCAGGGCAAAAGTAGAGGGGTTTGGTGTAGAATTTTGGCAATACCTGATGTGTGGGTACTCAGTGACCCTGCTGGGATGGAGGACAGTCCCCCATGGCCCAGCACACAAAGCCAGAGGCTCCTTGGCCAGCAGCCTCCTCTGGGGTTTCCATGTGGAAGCCACAGGCAGCCAGGCCAGGGGGGACAGCTCTGCTCAGCCACCCCCAGGAGCAGCAGCAGCACATGGCCACGCTTCCATCCTGCACACAAAAAATCCTCCCCGTGTATTTTGGTGACTCCCAGAGCTGGGTCATCAACCAAGCTTGGATTGGCAACTCCAAATCTTTGGGTTCAGCTCTCAGCCCTGCCACAAACTTCTGAAGTTGGCAAAATATATTTTCTGTTCTACTTCTCCATAGAGCAGGTGCCCAGAGAAGCTGCCCCATCCCTGGCAGTGCCCAAGGCCAGGTTGGACACTTGGAACCACCTGGGACAGGGAAAGGTGTCCCTGCCATGACAGGGCTGGGATGAGATGAGTTTTAAGGTCCCTCCCAACCCAAACCATTCCATGATCCAACATCAGCCTCTGCCACGAATGGGATGCTGAAACACAACATAGCAGTCACTGATGGACTGTAAAGTGTCTCTATCCCTTTGAATACAAAAATAAACACTTCAATAGAACTTGGAGCAGTGCAGGAGCTGGAGGGGCTGCAGGAAGCTGTGGACAGCCAGGGGCAGAGGGGACTCCAAGGGCTCCTCTGCTCCAGGATTCAGAATCACAGCTCTGCTCTGTGCATTCATTCCTGAACATTATCTGAAAGCAGCACATTCCCTTTGATTGACTTTACCTCATGGAAAAATACCCTCCAAGAGTCACAGCTGCTTTTACAGAATACTTGTATTTATTTAGTAAAATAATTGGAAATCTGCTTGTTGGTTGGGTACCAAGTCATTTCCTAAGGCCCATGTTTTTAAAGGGGGAATGGGAACAGCCCCAGAACCTGTCAGTCTCTCACAGTCTCTACTGTACGTCAGGAGCAGCACAAAAATGAACCATTGTTTTAAATTATTATGGCTGAAAGAACCCATATTTTTGTTGTCAAAATCTTAAATTGACTCTGCCACAACGCTCCATATGTTCTCTTGCCCTAGATTAAAAGATCAGATAAATTCTAATTTATCCAGTTGGGGTTGTGTCCCTCCAGCTGCCCTTTTGGAAGAGCTGTGCTCCAGCCTGGGAGCTGCTGTGGCAAAGCTGCCAGGAAATCACAGGGAGTGTTAGCAGGGTGAGAGGGGAAGAGGCAGCTCAAAGGCTTTGTCCTCCATGGTCAATAACAGGGGAAGAGGCTGTGCACATGGCAATTAGCTCCAATTTGCAGCCTGAACTGGATAAACAGCAGTTTAATAACCTTGGCTGGTGGGAGAGGAGTGGTGGGAGCAGAGGGGATGGATGCAGGGAACACTGGGGTGGGTGTGCAGGGACCAGCCTGTCCTGCTCCAGGTGGTGCCACACGAGCAAAGCTCAGGCTTTCTCCTGCCTGGAGAATAAAATTCTGATTCCAACAGGAACTGAGTTATGTTCAGCATATCAGAAGAGCCCATCAATCCAATCTCCTCCCTGGGAGAGCAGGAGAATGACAGAAAATCCCAGAATGCTTGGATTGAAGGACCTTAAAGCTCATCCTGCCATGGGCAGGGACACCTTCCACCATCCCAGGTTGCTCCAAGCCCCATCCAGCCTGGCCTTGGGCAGTTCCAGGGATGGGGCAGCCACATCTCTGATCGTTCTGGTTCAACACTCAATAACCCAAAGGCTTGGGGTGCCCCTAAAGCCACCCTAAGGCAATGAAGAGCAGCTGGGTGTTGGGCTGGGGCTCCAGCCAGGCACGATGAGCTGGGATTGCTGTGATTCCCTTTGGGATGAAACGATTGCTGCTCACACAAATCTCACACACACAGCGCTGCACTTACTGCTGAGTGCACCCTCAAACATCCCCTTTCAAAATGCTCATGTAAGGAAGAGAAAATTCCTACAAACTGCCATTTTCAAACAGTCAAACCATCTCCACCAGTGCCCTGCCCAGCCAGCTCACAGGGCTCCCTGTCCTCCAGCCACAGGATGCAGCTCAGCTGATTGAATTTGTGTTCCAGCCAGGAGGAGGCTTTAATGTGGAGATCACGGAAGCAATAATGCACCTGAACATTTCCAGATGCCCTCGGGACATTCTGGCTCCATCCCACTGTCTTAAGCAGGTTTTCAGTGTTTATGCAGGGGGAAAAAAACAATGCAAGGAAAATAAAGAATCAAAGGTGTGAGATCAGGTGTTGTACACCTGAAGTACACTGTTTGATTTTTTTACCACCACTCGTGTGGTACCTGCTCTTCATTGAAACAATGCAGGTCAAGTTTTCTGGGTGATTTTAATTATCATGGAGAATGGTTTGGGTTGGGCCTTTCAGATCATCTCATTCCATGAGCAGGGACATTTTCCTCTGACTAATTAGAAGATTATTCATTGGTGTGAAGACACCACATCCCACAAGGTTTGCAATACTCAGCTGAGTATTGATAATTTATTTGTGTTTATGTAGGACACCCAGCACTAACATTGACATTTCTAATGTGTTTGGAGCATTAGACAAAACAGAGGGATTTTTTCCTGCTTAGCATTACACTTTATGCATCTGTCCTACACTGTGCCTGCTGCTGGATTTTCACAGTGGTAGGAAATAACAGGGATAAAGGGATTAAAAAGCAATGATTTTCAGTAAAGCCTTATAGGACATGTCTGCTATGATCTCAGCTTACTTGTCTTCTCTACACCAGTAAAACACTCTCATAGTAGACAGATTTATGGCTTAAATGCAGATGAGTGTGTAAAAGAAATATTTTGCTTATAGCTTCCACACACTTTCAAGCATTCCCTGTGATTATAATGGTTTCTGAAGTCTCTTTCCAACGGGGTGATTTGCAGTTCAGAAGTTAAAATCAGGGCCCTCCTCTGGCCTCGGTGCCAGCTAAAGGTCATGATTGAAGTGTGGTGTTTAGCAATTCCAAATAATTGTATCCAGACTTCAAACATGCCACGCTTTGTCACAGCTGCCACCGAAGGTCAAACTGAATTTAAATTCTGTTTATCTTCGTATTAATGGAGCTACAGTTCAGGCTATGCCGTGTGAAATACAGTTCTCAGAGCAGTGGCTGTGCCTCCTCCCAGGGAGAAAGACCACGGGGACTGTGGGCACTGAGAGATCCCATCCACACCAGGCAGGAGAGGGAAATTCAAAGCCTGGGAACCCTCATTTCCCAGAGGAGGAACAGTTCCACAGCTCAGCCCAGGCTGTGCCCGTGTGTGTGAGCCAACAACTGAATCAACACCTCCTGAATAATTCCAGAGGGAAAACTCCAGGTCCCTCCTGTGACAGCTCCCTCTGTGTCCATCCCAGCCCAGGGCTCCTGTGAGCTCTGGGAACTGTCACCCACCCAAACACACAGGGGACAAGCTTACAGTTACAATTATTTCTGTTAAAACAGCCTGTACCTGCCCAGCCCCTCAATACACACAATATATTCATTAATACATATAAGCCTCCAAATTCCCATTGTAGCCATTGACCGTGAGCACAAGATTTTTTTGTTGCACATGACTGATTCCTTGAGTAAAATGGATTTACAGCAGCCCCTGATCCTTCCCCACATGTGGGAAGGACAAAGCAGCTGCTCCACCTGCTTCACCTTCATGCTGCATTTTCCTGAGCACAAACCTTTGCCCTTCACGCTGCTCTTTCCCCAGCACAGACCTTTGTCTCAGAGGTAGATGGAAGGAAATAAAGGATGGGGTTGGTGTGCTCGGTTTTTTTAAACATGTCACTATGCAGCAAACATACAGATATTAAATATGTAAGTTTACATACTGCAGAGGAATTTCATTTATTTCACACCGAATCAGGAAACAATACTCAAACCACAATCACTGAGATGCGAAATCCAATGTAAGTGCACGGAACTACTGAGCTAAAAACATCTTAGTTTACCAAGGAACAGCCAATTAGGGATTTCTCTCTACAGAGCAGATCTATAGAGCTACAGATGTCAGCTCAATTCTTCATCAGATCCAGGAATTCCCAAGTTAATTTCACACTAAGAAGGTTTCAACAAACCAGACACAGGAAAAAAAATACTTTAAAAGAAATATTGAATTCTTTAACCTGGTTAAAATACAGTGGACAACTAAGGGTGAGGAAAGGGTTTTTGAGCTGAGCACATGGGGAGCAGCAGCTGAGGGGGTGGGAAGAAAGAACTCTGTGCTGCCCAGAGATGCTCCTTCACATCCTGGTGATAAGGAATTGCAAATCCAGCTCTCAAACCCGAGTTAAGCCTGCACATGTGAGAGCTGCCCTGTCTGTGCAGAACCTCTGCTCCAGGGTGGCTGGGAACAGCAGGGCCTTGACTGCTGACAGGACATCACTTCTGGTAGCAGGAGATGCAAAGAAACGTTTCCATGGTTGTTCATCCATTAGCACATGACAGGACTGGAGTGGACAGGAGTTTCATGCTCCGTGTGTTATCACATTTACTCTTGCAATAAACACAAATGATGTGCTCACAATGAAACTCCTCAATTGTCTTTAAGGAGCTTTGGCTTTCTAAGGAGCTTTGGGGGGGTTCCTTGCAAAGTGATGAAATGAGATTAGAGTCCCTCCTAATGAAACATTCACACAACAGATCATTTGGGGAAAGATACATCAACCACAAGGAAAAGCTTCTCAATTAATAATACATAAGAGAAGTGAGATGGAATAGCGTGTGAAATGACTGCCCTGCTTTAGAAACACTGCTGGGTGTCATTTCAGCTCCTTATTACAAAATTCCCTACATAAAACCATCCAGATGTTCCCCTCTGCCTCCATATTGTCACAAACAGGAAGGGATTGTCACAAACAGCCTTTGCTGCTGAAGAGCTGCTTCATTTCTCACGGAGCACACATGCAATTCCAGGGAGTGATCCATGGGGGAGGATCTTCCCAGGACAAAACCAAGCCTGAATGAATCCCTGGCTCTGGAGCAGCCCAGTGGTGCCGGTGTGATTGCTGCTCACACCCAGATGTTTGTGCAGTCCACGCACACGTGAGCACAGCCCTGCTGCTGCACCTGCAATCACTCACAGCAGTTGTGCGTGCAATTATTACACCCGCATGCATAATTGGGAATGCATTATGCAAATAGCCACTTATTGAGGTAATTGGTCATTGGCTCCCACAGTAACTCGTGGGTAATTTGTGCTGTGCTGGTACCTTTCTGAATAAATCCAGCACATTCAGGCAATTCTGAAAATCAGCGTCCACAGCCAAAACCTGAGTGAGGAGAAACGTCAGGGCTCACCTGGCTGACAGAAAGTGTCAGGCACACGAACAAACTGCTGGCACAACACACAAACTGCAACACCTCTTTCTCTCTTTAACTCACACATCTGTCTTCAGCCAGAGCCACCGAAAATTCTGATTGTTCCAAACTGAGTCCACAGACTTATTCCAATCTCCCAACCATCAGGACCTGCTGCTGTCTGGACAGAGCAGGATTTTTACCTCTCCAGTAGCAAATCTCTTTCATTTCCAATGGTGCCCCTTCTACCTGTCAGTCCCACTTGCTAGCACTTCCCAGTTTGTATTTCTGGACAGAATGGCACACTAGGACCCCGTGGCACAGTTCAGGGAAATGGATTATGCACACACTCAGGATGTTAAGCAGCTTAATGGCAGGATGTCTGCTCCAGAGAGAAAAGGCAGGGACGTGCGTGACAGGTCACCCAGGGCTCTATTGTTTTATTATTTAAGTTACTTAGACCCTCTTAAAGGTTTAAAGGCCTGCTCCCCAAAATGCCAGGCACTGCACAGATCCAAACCAGGTCTGTGTCCCAGGCAGGACCAGGAGTGGGCACGGGAACAGCAGCAAATGTCACACTCCTCTCACAGCACTTTTGGGACAGAGATGAACCAGGAAAGCAGCTGAATGTAAACACAGTGGAAAAATAAGGGGATGAAGCCAAAACAAGTGGGAAACAAGCCCAGACAGTGGGAAATCTCCTGTTTTCCTGGGACCTTCTCTTTTAAGACTGCTCGAGCAGGAATGTTTTGGAAGATCAGTTCTGCCCGATGGGAAAGTATCAGCAGAGGTCGTTCCTCGAGCAGTTTGTGAAAGATGACACAGAGAGGAAAATCCACCACCCTTCTGCCCCGGTGCAAACCTTCCCCTAAGAGCAGGAGATCCTGCAGCAGCTCCTCCTGAGCTGCAGGTCCCTCACAGCCTGGGGGAGAAACCCTGGCTAAGCCATCAGCTCATCTGGCTCCTCCCTGCACTAAAACATTCATATGCAGCCTGTAGGAATGAAAGATGTTTTAACTTCCATCTCAACGTTATTATCATTCCTGGTGTTTTTGATGTTGTGAAAACTGCCTAGAAATGAAGACACCGGCTTAAAACTGTAAAAATTTAATGCTTGCTGTATTTCTCCTCTTTTTTTGTTTGCGAGGAGGTTTCAGGTCCATCAGATTTATGCCTTTCAAGGATGGAGCTACTCTGCTAAGAAACTGAAAATAAATTCCTTGCCCTGAAACAAAGACCTGAAGCTGTTCAAAACACTGGGTTTTCCAAGACACATCTGCTCTTGCATTATTTCCTCATCAGGAGTAAGTGATAGATGGGAAAGGAACATCCAGACAGATGAGAACTGCCCCCGTGAAAGGAAAAGTGTCTTTTTGGACAACGTTGATGTGTTTCTTCTGAAAATTCAATTTCCTTATGTATGAAAAACTTCACTTTTACTGTTACCCAAGTGACCTTCTGGCTCTCAGAAAAAAATTCATTGCCTCAGGAGGAAATCTGAAGCATTGACTGCAAACCGTATTTGCTACTTATTTAACTTATTGTTAACTCACATAAAAAAATGTTAAAGCAATCTTTAAAATAATTTCCTGAGCAGGTACCACTTCAGGACATGCCTGGAGGAAGTGCTGAGCTCTGCCTGTCATGGACAGCAGGGCCTTTTTCATCCAGGTTGTGCTCAGCAACCTCTGCCCACAGGATTGCAATGCTTGGTGCAGGAGAGTGAAGAATATCCTGTGTACTTTTGGGGTGTCTGTCAATAAAAGCATCACAGGTGCCTGTTGAGGAATACAGAATTTCCATAATCTTAATAAAGGGCACAGGGATGAGGCAGCACAGCACCTTCCTGCCACAGGTTTCCTTTCTGTTGGTTAAGTGAATAATAAATAATCAGGAAATTAAAGTTTTATGGTATGAAGAAAAGCTGATTTTTATATTACTGCCACAGCTTCAGCCACAAAGTCCTTGTCTAGCACAGACTAAAACTGTACCTAAGATCTGACACGAGGATTCAGACAGGGCACCCTGGGAACTTGGCCAGAGAAGTGGGTGAAGACCAAGGTCAGGAGAAGGAAACGTGGGGAAATGTGTAAGTCAATAATTTCAAACTAAGGTAAGTGGAAATAGAGACAAGACAGAAAACTGGGAGAGAACAGGAAAGAGAACATATCAGAGGGCTGACACAGCTTTAAATCCTCGAGTTTCAGGCTCAAATGACTCTTATGGTTCACAGAATCATGGAATATCCTGAGTAGGATCCACCAGGATCATCCAGTCCAGCTCCTAGCCCTGCCACAATCCCACTCTGGGCATCCCTGGAGGCTTTTCCAAACTCTCCTGGAGCTCTGGAAGCCTCGGGGCTCTGCCCATTCCCTGGGGAGCCTGGGCAGTGCCCAGCACCCTCTGGGCTCGAGGTTTGCCTCTCTACAGAGCACAGAAACCCAAATGTTTGAATCCTGACAGACTGCAGTGCTTTCTCACTACATCTTTGTGCCGCTTTGAACGGAGCTGGAAAAAATTTAGAAGCAGGATTGAAAGGGCAGGTGGGAAGTTACTGAGCAGGTCCACGCTCTGTCTTAGACACAGGTTATGTATCGTGAGGGTGACATTGCTCATGCCAGCCCCAGTGACCTGCACAGTGTGCCAGGGACGTGTGTGCCACTGGAGGGGGCTGTGAACGACCGAGCCGAATGATGGAAGGGCTAAATCCTAAAGCCTAGGGATGGAAGGGCTGTTAACTCTAAAGCCTAGGGATGGAAGGGCTGCTAACCCTGAAGCTGGGCAATAGAAGGTGTTGTAATCCTCGAGCAAAAGGATGGAGGGATCTGAAGAATCGAAGGAAGGGATGCTGACCCTGGATGTGAAGGATGGAGGGAAGGGATGATCACCCCGGATCCAAAGGATGGAAGGAAGGAAGGGATATTAACCCTGGACTTGAAGAAAGGAAGGGATGTTAATCCTGGATCCAAAGGATGGAAGGAAGGGATCTTCACCCTGGATCTAAAGGAAGGAAGGGATGATCACCCTGGATCCAAAGGATGCGAAGGATGCTAACACTGGATCCAAATGAAGGAGGGGATGTTAACACTGGATCCGAAGGAAGGAGGGGATGTTAACATTGGATCCATAGGAAGGGAAGGATGTTAACACTGGATCCGAAGGAAGGAGGGGATGCTAACATTGGATCCAAAGGAAGGAGGGGATGCTCGCCCCGGACCCGAGCGATGCTCGCGGCAGCCCCGGTCGCGCACCGAGGCCGGGGGGCGTGGTCGATCGGGGGTGTGGTCTGGAGGGGCGTGGCCATGGATCGCCCCGCCCCGCAGCCGGTGCCGCGCGCGGTGCAGCCAATGGGAGCGCGGCCCGTCAGCTGACCCGCGGCGCCTTCCCAGGTGCGCGCCGGCGGCGGCTCAGAGCGGGCGGCACCGCGCACCGGCACCGGCACCGCGCCCCCGCTCCGCTGTCCTGGGGGCGGGCAGCAGGCACGGAGCGACCGGTCCGTACATCCATCCGTTCATCCATCCATCCATCCATCGCTCCATCCATCGCTCCCCGCATCCCGGCGCGGTGGGACCGCGGATGTGCAGCCCCGGGGGACAACCGCGGCAGCGCCCGGCCGGCGGTGAGTGCGTCCGCCGGGCTCGGGGGAGGGAGCGGAGGCTGCGGGAGCGCCGCGGGTGCAAGGGCTGCGCTCCGGGCTGCGGGGATGTGCGCTGCGCTGCAGCGATGTGCGGTGCGGCCCGGGGACACAGCAAAGTTTGCGGTGGCGGACGCGCCCCCGGTGCCCCCCCGGGGGAATCCCCGCGGGCTGCGGGGTTTCGGTGGCTCCGCACCGCGCCGGGACCGCCCCGGGGCTGCGGCCGCCTCGCACCTCCGGGGCTGCGGGGTTTCGGCTGCAGCATCGCTCTCCTCCTCCTCCTCTTCCTCCTGTCTCGGGTGCTCCGCTGTTCCCCGGGCCGGTGTGCGGTAAATCGGGGATTTTGGGGGACAATCGTGGTGCCGGCTGCCGGCGGTGGGCGCGGGGCCGGCGGTGCGGCAGCGCTGCCCGCGTCCCCCATTTGCATGCGAATGGGAGCGGATCCCGGCAGATGTCCTGCCTCATCCATTCACCCGGAGGAATGCGAGGAGACAAGGAGCCTTCAGTGTGACAATGGCCCTTCAGAAAGCGGCATAAAGGCGCAGTGTGAGCGGGGCCGCCTTCCTCCCGCGGCCGCGGCTTTGTGCGCGGGGCGCTGCGGGACCGGCCCCGGCGGAGCGCAGGGCGGCCCAGGGAGGGATGGATGCTCCGCCGGCTCCCTGCGCTTCTCGGGGGCTCTTTGCGAAGTCCGCTGTCTAAAAAAGGTGCGGGGAGAAGCGCGGGGCAGCGCAGTCCTTCACCCCCGGGACTGGGGGTCCCTGCCCCCGGGGCTGGCGGACAAAGGGACCGGCCCCGCTGCCGCCCCTTTGTCGCCCCTGTCAAAGCGTCCTTTGAGCGCGGGGCCGGCCCCCGAGCCCTGTGAGAGGAGGGACGGCAGCGAGGCGCATTGTGCCGGCGGCTCAGCCCTGCCGGGGCCGCACAACAGATGTTCGCCTGCGATTTTCGCTCTCCCCCAAGTTTATTCTCTCCCCCAGTGCTGGCTCGGTGCGCATTTCCCACCAGGCGATGGAAGGGAAAGTAACAAACTCAAAGTAGACGATAATGTTGTCCAAAGGTGAGAGATCACGCACAGGGTGCTTCTATTCTTGTCCTGGAGCTGTGCAATAGCTCCCAAGTCATGAATCCCTTCAATAAAAACTAGTTTGGAAACCTTAAAGTCTTTTCCGTACGGACTTGAAGGGTCCCTATAAAAAGACCCCGGTATTTCTGGCCAAGATCATAAACCTGTTCTGATCAATAGCTCAGATGTACCCAGAGGGAGATCACAGAGCTCTGAATGACCGAAGGCACACCCAGCATCAGTCCCGCTGTTGTCCAAAGGACCCGACCAAACTGCGTCCCAAAGTCTTGCAAGTCGGAATTAAATTAACTTAAAACACGGACGCGCTGAGAGGGACAAAGCAGTGCACAAAGATGGGAGTAGTGAAGAGAGGCAGGATGGTTCTGCCTGCTCAGCCCACGGGCTCTCACCCCTGGTGTCCCTGTCCCCCTGCTCGCAGCCTCTCTTGTGCCACTGCTCCAGGACAGGAGCTCCAGTTTAACTTTTACCTCAGCAGTTAAAAGTTATCTGCACAACGTTTTATGTAGTCCGTATAAAATGATCTCTCCCAGTAGGCATTTTGGACTTTATTAGACCAGTTACTGTGATGACAATAAAGCCTTTTCCATTTACCTAGAACAGACACGATAACACTACTACTGATCACTGAAGGAAATAGGATTTTGCATTAAGTTGGACAGTTACAGGATAACAACTTTTCGCATGAACTGTGAGGGACCTTTTTTTACTGCCATAAATAATGCTGAGCCATCCAAATTCAGGCTGAAAAAAGAAACTTCTGTTCAGTCTGACCTCGCAGGGAACAGAGCAGCTGTGACTGCCCCATCCCTGGCAGTGCCCAAGGCCAGGTTGGACAGTGCTTGGAACACCCTGGGACAGTGGAAGGTGTCCCTGCCATGGCAGGGGTGGCACTGGATGAATCTTGAAGGTCCCTCCTAACCCAAACCAGTCTGCGATTCCACGATTCTCTGTGTGTATTTGGTTCCAGCTCGTGGAGCAAATGGGATCATTTCCACAAGCAGTGGTTAAAGCTCTCATCATCATCATCATCCTCATCATCCTCATCATCCCTAAATGCAGTCGTGCCGGGTGCCCCGAGCCCCGCTCGGTGCCGCGGGCGGAGGAGGGGATGCTGCAGCCTTTGTTCCACTCCGATACAGTAGCGTGGCACTGCAGAAGGCAGGGAAAACTTTTCCTAATCGCCCTGCTGGATTCCTGCTGCATCCGGCTGGCTGCTGCTGCCAAGGAGGGCGGCAGATCCCTGCTCCACGGCTTTTTTTTGTAGGGACACTTAAAACACCTCGGATGAATCATAACAGAGGTCAAGCATTGCTGTTACTGCAGCCTGCATAGCTTAATATTCGCTGGAAAGGCGATTTATTTGCATTATTGGGTCTGCAGGTTTCTTTTTGTTGTTGTTAGGGTTGAGAGAGACTCGTGCACATTTGAACAATATTTTAAAATATTTTTTTTTTTAGTTTCTCGTATCAGTTTTTTGAAGCTCTTATTTCTGTTAATGATATCAATGAATAAAAATAGGGGCTTTGTTCACAAAGCTCTGAGCCACGTTATTTCTGTCTCTTTTGGAGCTGCTCCTCCCCCAGGTGAGTGGACTTGCCTGGTCCCAGGTCTGGCTTTGTGTCAGGATCAGGCATCAGAAAAAAAACCCAAACAAACAAAACCCAAGGAAAAGAGTTAAGTGATGTTTACAGAACAGCTCTGGTTGAACAGTATTTATATTAGTTTATTTTTCAACCAGTAAAGTAGCAAGATGCTGCAAATATTTACAGAGGAGCCAAAATTTTCCAAAATAAAAAAATCCCCTCTGTCTTCCTGTGCACTTTGTCACCACGGAGGTGCCTGTTCTTTGAAGCCCTGATTAATATAGATGAGTTGTAATTTTCTGACCAAGCCATCCTAGCTCACATATATTATTCCATTGGCAGACATGTGGTCCCCACAGCTGTCCCCTCATTTGTGTATGAAATGGAAACACTGGTGGCATTTGTAGGTTACCATAGTTACACGAACAATACACGTGTGAGGCTTCATCCTGCCAAGCTCCAGATTTTTTCCTGGCAGACATTTTGTAGACACAGAACTGAAGAAAAAAAATCTATGTAAAGTTTTTGGAAGCACATAAATCCAGCCCTGCTCCTCTCTGTTTGTCTAAGGCTCATGGACAGGGAGCCTGCGTTTTCAGCCTCACCAAGGCTGATTCCTGCATCCCCTTCCAGCTGGAACTGGAGCCTGGAGACCCCTGATGCTCCCAGGAATGGAGAATTCCAGGCTGTGCTCCAGAACAGTTAAGTCATTAACGGGGTCAGGCCTTAAACACATCTGTCCCAAAAAAGAATTGGTGAGTTCTGCACAAAAGGGAACTTTGGAGCTGGGATGGATTTTCTGCTGACTGTGTTAGGAGGGTGCCTGGGGGGCTCCTGGGAAAGTGGAGAGGTGGGAAGCAGCCAGAGCCCCATGCCAGAACAGAAATCCAAGGAAACCCACTGCAAATATTCCCATACTCTGTTTTGTCTCTGCAATTAATATGTGGGAAGAAAGATGGGCAAGAGCAAAGCAAATCACAGAGCTGGGTTAGGAACTGGTTTTGTTGGTTTGTAATTAGTTATTAAATAATGGTGTTTCTCTGAGTTCTGCACAGGGAACTCACAGGAGCACTTTGATAAGAAACAGTCACTGCAGATGTGCTTGAGTTACTCAAAGACTTTCCTGCAGCTGAATAATTAAGTCCTTCACTAAATGGACTCCAGAAGGTCAGAGCTGAACATGTTCCCACAGAGGGCTGAGAGCTCCCCAGCTCAAAGTTCTTCTGAACCCCACTCTCTTATTCTTTGCTGCTTCAAACCCTGCAACTCGATTCAAATTTTGTTGTGCTCTTTGCTTTTTCTACATATGGCACTGAAGAAAAATACTGGATTGGCCTATTTTGGATTGGCCTAATTCTCCTCCTGGTGAAGGCAGGACAAGTCTGTGGTATCAGTGAGACAAGAATTAGCCTCTGCTCTTAACTTCTCCTGCAAAATATTTTTTTATAATTTCACCTTCTATTTCATAAGACCTTAATTTGGTGTTACAAGGCAGCGTTTCCTTGATGTTCCATCTGGCTGAATTATTAAAAGAACAGGACCTGGTTTTTACCTGGAGCACAGTTTCTAAAGATCGAGTATTTGCAGTGGAGGATTGCCTTTTTCTTCCCTTTTTAACTAACAGAACAAGGCAAAGCAAGTTTAAGTAACGAGCCTGAAATATTTAACAGGGTGCTGTAGTGAGAATGCACTGAAGTTATAAAAGTGCCACGGAGAAACAGCTCTTTCCCTTATTTTATTGTGTACTGCAGCCTTACTACATAATTTTCTCTCCTGAGGTGCTGCCCTTTAGTCCTCAGTGGTCACACAGGGCAATATTTTCCCTGAACTATTCCCAACCCGAAGCAGCTGAATGGAGGCAAACATTACTTGGGAGTTTTAGTTAGAAATTTCAGAGCTTGTCAGGCAGCATCTCATTTCCAGGTATTTAATTTAACTAACTCTGGTGATTCCAGCAATTTGGGCATCTGTCAGCTTGGATTAGAGCAGGAGAACCAAGGGCTTTTGGAAGCCAAACCCCTCCTGAAGGTGCCTGGCAGGGTTTTGCTCAGCCTGAGCCAGCCCTGTGGCAGGGCTGGAAGGGAGCAGAACCCCAGCAAGGTGTTGGGGTGTTGGATCCCAGAAATCTGGAGTTTTGGAGCTTTCTGTGCTTCCAGGCACAGATCCCCATGGAAAACACTGCTCTGGAGCTGGAACCTTGGAGAAGGCTTGGAAATGTGAATAGTGAGTTAGAAATCACCAATGTGTAGCAGGTCAGATCTCTGTGTTTTCACTGGGTGATGGGGTTTAAATTTATAGTATAGTGGTGGATATGGGACAAGATGGAGAATTTTGGGTGGTGTCTTTCTCTTTGTTCATCTTCTTCTTCACAGAACTCAGGCAGTGACCTTTGGTTGGTCAATGTCACTCTAAGGGTGGTGGGAATCTATTATTGGGTCAAAAGGAAAAATAATGGAGGTGTTACACTTTTATTGGTTTGTTTGGCTTTAAAAGGCCTTGAAGCAGGCTCAGCTGGGGCCATTTTTCCCACTTGTAGCAAGGAGCTGGAGGTGCTGTTTTATGTTCTGTAATTTCTGATACAATAAACATCCAAGCCCAAACATAAGAATCATCTCAATTGCCTTTCTAACAATCCTGGCTCTGAGGGAAAACAGACGAGACTGATGACAAGCCACGAATAAGTGGTGCAAAGCCCAGCACACAGCCCCACATTGGGGTCCCTTCACACCCCAGCTCGTTCCCCACTGTGGCACTGGGAGCCCCAGTTCCCTGGGGAGGAGTCCCAAAGGAGTCCTGGGTGTGGAGGGCACATGGCAGCCCTGAGCTCAGCCCCAGGGGTGATTTGTGCCGAGCAGATGGGTGTCTAAGGCAGGTGTGGGATGGAGGAGCAGCTCAGCTGAGCCTGGGGGAGTGCAGGGATGTGTCTGGTACCCCCCACCCTGCTGGTGCATGGAGTGGGGATCACCTGCCAGAAACACCCAGCTCTGCTTCCACACACACCTTGCAAGGTGAGGCTGAGACCAAAACCACGTTCCTCCATGCCCAACAAACACTTTTCCAAGGTGCAGAAAGAAGCTCCACCTGTGGCAATGCAGATAAACCAGAGCTCCAGCCCTGCCCCTGGAGAATTTCACCTGAGGTCTCTGCTCCTTATTTTAATCCTGTTCTAAAGGGAACACTCGTGGTCTGGGGAAGCCATGTGGCTGTTTAAGTTCATGGGAGATTTTCCCAGTGTGGGTCTGACAGATCACATCCTAAGGAACTTCTACAAAACACCTAAAAGTTATTCAGAGAGAATCCCTGAGCTTATCCAAAGCTTGGTAGAATAATATTTTACCTTGTTTTAATAAAATATCAATCAAAGCTTGGATTGTCTTTTCATAATTTGAAAATGTTTATCATTTATATAATGAATCCTTCATTTTCTGTTATTTCATGCATCATATCATTTATTTGATTAAACAAGTCCAAAACTATCTAATAAATTCATACCTTGCTAATGTGCTGCATACAATTACTGGGATGCAGATGAGCTACTGATTGGCTTTGTTAAATTTTTAAATTACAAATGATCCATCACTCTAACAGAAATAGAGTAAATATTGATAGTTCCAGAGAGCCACCAATGACTTGTAAATGCATTGAAAAATAACTTATCTTAGCCATAGGTGAACAAGCAGTTACAAAAATGAAGTTTTTAAATTGCTGCTTGAAAACAGGTCTTTAAAATGGGTTCATTGTAGTAAAAGGCACCAAGTAAAACCAGGTCACTGTTTTTTCTAAGTTCATTGACAAATCTGTTTTCTCTTACTGTCCCCTTTAAATGCAACCAGCCTGGTTTAGACAAATTAAACATTATCATGCCCAAATAAATCATTGTAATTAGGTAAAGATTTTTATCTATAAAGCATCAATAACTTCAAATTTTGAGAAGAAAAAGCTTCCTTTCTGCAACAAGCAGAAATTTTAGTGCCCTCTGTGTTTTACAAGCACTGATGAAAGAAACAATCCATGGAAAACCTGGGATGTGGCCATGGGCAGCCTGAGGATTAAAGCTCAGGGAACAGTTTAAAGGCCTAAAGGAACAGTTTAAACACTAAATACATTCCAGAGGATGTATTTTCTCTCTTTCTCAATCTCATGAACATCTCAAAGCAAGACTTTTTTGCTTGGAACAAAGCAGGTGATACTTGAGATCAAGAGAAATGGTTAAATCCAGGCTCTGGGGGTTTCCACACTCTCAGCTGCCTGAGCTTTCCCATCCTGATCCCGTGGCAATGCTGCCTAAAGGATTTTGGAATGAAATAGTGGTGGGGAGCACAGAGTTCATGTAGCAGAAGTGCAGAAGGACTCGTGGAAAAGGGAGAGAGGGTCATGGGGTTCAGCAGTGGAACTGGAGAGAAAAAAGCCTTTTCCTCAGGTCCCACAAAGCCTTGGTTCAGAGCTGTTCCAAACCCAAATCTGTGGCCACTTAATGGAATTAGTTCTGTCCCTTCCTGGCTTGGTTGAGTTCCAGATCTTTGTCTTGGTGCTAACAGCCTTTCTATGAGATCTCAGCACCTCCCATGCTAAATCCATTTATTTTCTTAGTGGTATGCTCACAGACTTTCCTATCAGATCTTCCCATATCAGCCGACTCAATATATGGGTCTATTAACATTTAAATATATATCGCTCAGAAACAGAGAATTGGATTTTGTAAGCATAAAACTCAGGGAAAAAAAAAAAAATCAATAGAAGTCTGTTTTATTCTAAGGGCTGAAGTCTGTGTCAGCACATTACATGTACAAACTGTGTAGATATAGATCTAGGCTAATAGTAAAATACAGTTTCAAACTTAATCACTAATAAGTGAAAAGCTAACACATACTACAGCCACGGGAAACAGAATTATCAAAACAGAATGTAACAAAGACCAGAAAAAGAAGTTTCTTTTCTTGATTGAAGATAAGCAATTGAAGCTCCATGCACATATAATTTTTAATAACAAGCTTTATGTATTCCCTACAGCCAGCACCATTGTGTTGATTTATAAATACCTCCAGAGCTCCTGACTCATTCTGGTTGGGATTTATCAGGCCCTGTTTCCAGCACAGGGTTTTTTGGCATCCTCTGTGGTTGTAACAACCACGTACACGCCGGGGTCTTCCCCGACTGTGGGGGATCCTGAGTGACTCACAGAACTGGAGTTTGATCTAGAACTGTGTAGGAGGCAAAATAATCACACTGCCAGAAGCCAGTCAGCAAAAAAGGGAGGAAAAGGATTTTCTGTTGCTTCAGGAAAATCCTCTGGAGTTCTGGCATCCCTGGTTAAAAATATTCCTCGTGTGCTCCTTTTTGTTCTTATTAACACTTTGCTTCCACTGGCCAAGCTCCTTGGCTCTAAAAAACAAAAAAGGGAATTCTACTCCAAAACCCAACCCAATCTCTTCATGCCCTTTGTCCTATTTCTTTTTTTTTTTTTTTTTTTTTTACATTTTTGTTCGAATGGTGCTGATTTTGATCCATAGTAAGAAGCAGGGATTTGCTGAGCTGCTCTATATGAAATCCTTGGGAGGGAGGTGCCCCCGTGGGTTACAAGATGCTCAGATCCTTCCACGTGGTTCTGAGATCCCAAATATGCCATGACTCAACCCATTTCTACTCTCTAAATAAGGTAAGAAGCCAAAGCAGAATTTCTCTACCTTTAGTCCTCTTTCATTCATCAGCCACCAGATACACAACACACAAATAGTTGGAAGAGGTCTCCCCAAATTAGTTCTGCCCTGGAAATTTTAGATACTGCACTAAAACCAATTAGGTTTCAATTCTCCCTTGGATTTAAAATCGAGAGAGGGCTGGGGATGGGCTAGGGCTGTGCAGGGGGAAAGGAAAGCACATCCCAGAGGTTTGCCCTCCATCCCCTGCAGGTCAGGCAGAAGGGAAGAGCTGCAAGGAAAGTCTCAGGGAACTGGAGCTTAACCTGGCACTGGAATGGGCTCTCAGAAATGCTGATATCATCAAGTAACTTCATCTGGTGATGATGTGGAACAAGAACAGTGGTCACAGATGGGATTCTTGTCCATCAAATGCAATCAAAGCTTTGCCTTCACATTAAACCCTTACAGCAAGACATGAAAGCAAGTCCTGACAACAGAACAGTCCCAAGGTGAAACTCGTTCATGAAGAGAAACACAGTGAGAAAGCTGATCATAATTTGTGTTCCTAACATAAGAATATTCCTGCTGCACAACCACGTCTCACCTCTCAGCTTTCAAGGCTGTCAAGTGGTTTATGAGGTTTTTTTTTTTTCTTTCCTAAAGCAAACAGCCTCTAGAATTTGACAACCCACTGTTTGGCAAGCCCCTGTTATTCCTGATGTTTCTAATATGACTGGTTAAGGGTAATCTGTGAGAGATTTCCCAGCAGTTTTCAGAAGCTGGGTTGCAATTCTGTGGTGGATTTGATGGGCCATCAGTACCCAGTGGCTGCTCCCTGCAGGGGATCCAGCCCCTTGCACTCCAGAGCAGTCTATGAATGAAAAGCATTTTTCCCTCTCCTGCAAATTTACTTCAATATTTTAATGAAAAATACTGTATCAGATGCGAGTCTTAAGAATAAGCTCAAATAAATTACAAATTTCCAAGCTGCAATATGCTGTTTCTGCAGCACAGACGTTATGAATAGGATGCTCTTTGCAGTTCTTTGGTGGAGATAAGAGTAGTATTTTTCAAAAGAACACAGATAAAGCATGCTAAGGTTGTCTCCAGATACAGCAAATCACCTTCTCACCAGAGCTTTCCCCAAAATTAAACACAGACTTTATTTTGATGGAATGTGCATACCGACAAGAAGAAAAAGTAGGCATTATTTGCAGGGAAAATAAACTCCAAACCTTAAATATTATAAATCCCTGAAGATGTGTTTTGAGGCTTTATACCATTAATACATGTCTTACAGACCCTTGTTTCTGTATTTCCTTTTAATACCCAGCTCCCACGTTCACATGTTTTCAAGCTCTCTCTCAACTGTCATCATTTTCAGCTTGATTTTTTCTGTATTTTCCACCATTCAGACCTGTAAATAGCTTATTTCCTGATGACACTGGAGACTTTAAAAACCTCACTATAAAAGGCTTATTATCAAGCATGATTCCTCAGTATTTTTCTAAATACACAGGATTGCACTTGTAAATATAATTCCTGGGAAAGGAGCCCATTCTGTGGGTTGGCTGGAAATATCCTGCTTATTAAAGTCCTCTGTATATCCAAGTCCTCTTTCTCTTGATGTACAAGGTCACTGATGCTCCTGGCTGGAGCAAGCCTGACTTTAGTAACCTGGTTTTAGGCTGGGATTAGTGTTGAAGTCACTGCTGTGATTTAGAGGATGTTCTATTTCAGTGCCTCTCCCTCCTAAAGCCCAGCCAGAGGTGCTGCTCACCTGAGCATGGCCCCAATCCCACTTTTATCCACAGAAAATGGGGATGCAGAACTGCAAAGGGCAGAGCAGGGCAGGTTTTACCTCGAGCACACACACACAAAACCCTTTCCTTACACTTGCCCAGGTGCCTTAAGCAGCCTGCAGTGATCCCTGAGGGTCCCCTCACCTCCAGTGACATTCCAGCATCCACAGAGCTCCAGCCCAGATGTTTTCCAGCCCAGCCTCCAGCGTCCCCTCTCCCAACAGGCTCTTCCACAGAGTCACACAGTGGGTCAGGCTGGAGGGGACCACAGTGGCACATCTGGTGCCACCTCCCTGCTCCAGCAGGGCCATCCCAGAGCACAGGGCTCAGGAATGCGTCCAGGTGGTTCTGGAATATCCCCAGGGAGGAGATCCCAGCCCCTCTCTGGTCAGGGCATGGTCACAGGGAGGTTCTGCCTCATGTTCAGCTGGAACTTCCTGGGCATCAGATCCTGCTTGTTCCTCTTGTCCCACTGCTGAGGGACACAGCAGAGCCTGGGTCTGCACTGCTCCCAGTCTGAATTCCATTGCCCAATTCCATCAGAGCCTGGATCTGCACTGCTCCCAGTCTGAATTCCATTGCCCAATTCCATCAGAGCCTGGATCTGCACTGCTCCCAGTCTGAATTCCATTGCCCAATTCCATCAGAGCCTGGATCTGCACTGCTCCCAGTCTGAATTTCCCAGTTCCAGCAGAGCCTGGGTCTGCACTGCTCCCAGTCTGAATTCCATTGCCCAATTCCATCAGAGCCTGGATCTGCACTGCTCCCAGTCTGAATTCCATTGCCCAATTCCAGCAGAGCCTGGATCTGCACTGCTCCCAGTCTGAATTCCATTGCCCAGTTCCATCAGAGCCTGGGTCTGCACTGCTCCCAGTCTGAATTTCCCAATTCCATCAGAGCCTGGATCTGCACTGCTCCCAGTCTGAATTCCATTACCCAGTTCCATCAGAGCCTGGATCTGCACTGCTCCCAGTCTGAATTCCATTGCCCAGTTCCACCTGAAGCCCCCCCAGTTCTGCTGCTGCTGCAGGTGCCTGGGCAGGGCTGCCCCACCTGCACTCCCCTGCTGAGCCACCTGAGCCAGGTGCAGCAGCCAGGACAGGTTTTCCTGAGGGACAGCAAGGCTTTCCCCCAGGATGGTGATGGCAGTGCAGGAGCTGCACGAGTCATGAGCAGAACAGACAATTTTCCAACACACAGCTCAGGTGCTGAGGCTCAACCTGGGAAAATGTTTCTGCAGAGGGAGGGGAATCAGCGTGTGCTTCTGGCTCACAGCAACTGCAGAATAAATTGCTTGTCTTAGCCTGAGGTAATTTCTTCGTGTATCTGATCCCTCCAACTTTTACCTGGGCACATTCAGTGCAGGTGGCTGCCGACCAAAATCTGGGCTGATGCTACTGCAATATAAAAGAAATTCTGCAAGAATGAACCACATAACTGTGGAGAGGGAGGATTTGCTGTGGCAGCATCACTGTTTCAAAATGCATCCAGATATCCATGTGCAAACAAGATTGTTGCTCTTTTCAGCGAATTTTAATAGTGACCATTAATACAGTTGTCAGGGAAGTGACAACACTTTGTTTTCCTATTACCAAGCAAAAATGTTTAATGTCTGTTCTTTTTAGTTGGCAGGTTAACTGTGAACGCTTCTAATGAACAGTTTATTTCATGCTTGTCCTTTCACATTGTCCTCTTCCTGCACTGGAGGTTTAAATGTACTTTTTCTTTCCATCACCCAACCAACCAAGCTCTTTTAGAGCCACCACTGAGGCCATGGCTGCCAGGGCACAGCTCTTCCCACCCACCCCTCCTTCCAAGGAAAGCTGCAATGAAGGATCTTCTACTCCATAACCAAACACCCACCCTCATGATTTCACCCAAACAAATTCTCAATATTAACCAGTTTTCAGAACTTAGGTGGAAAGGGAAGAGTTAGATCTCCCCGTGGCAGTTCCAGGATGGGAGACAGGAGTGATGCTCCTGTTTCTGCCCTCAGGGAGCAGGAACAACATCCCAGCAGCTGCTGTGGCTTTGCTGGTGACAGAAATGTGGTTTCTTACTGTGCTGGGCACTGAGCAGTGCCATGGAAAATGTTTTTAATTAGCTCGGAGTAAAATAATTCTCTCCATATCTCTCACATAAAATTAGCCATTATTTCTGCTGATATCAAGCTACCAGCTGTTACAACTGCTGTTGTGGGTTGGAGCAGCAGAAAATATGAATCCAACAAATGAGAGGGAAGGCAGGGAATGCTAAAAGCTTTCCTTCACACCCTCAATATCACCAAACAGTGAGGAGGTGTCTGGGATCAGTCAGTGCTGGAAAGCTGAGAATCCTGGGGCCAAGGGATGGCTTTTGGTGGCTGTTCTGCAGCTCTGATCAGGGCTGTGGATGGGGTTTTACACACCACAAGTAGCTAAAACCAAAGCCCATGACTTGGGTTGTCCCTCCTGCTGGGGCACGTGGGGCTGCTCAGAATTCACTCTTTGATTACCCTGGGATTTCATTTCCAGCTTCATCCAAGCTGCCCTGGGCTGGGAGGGACTGAGGAAAGCAATGTGCAGGTTGTTTCTAAGGAACGTTTGCAGTTAAAAGAAAATTAAATCCATTCACAGTAGAAAATAGCTACAGAAGGGAACGAGCCACTAAGAACTTGTAAAATCATATATTTACAGTGATCATAAACCCAGAACTCTGGTCAATAAACCCACAAATGCCTTCTTAGCAAGGATGAACAATAACTGTAACGTGACAGTAAGAGGATATAAATATTCAACAAAAAAAGATCGAATTTGATTTTTTTTTGCAACATCTAGACATGCTCCTACATATTTTGAAAGAACCTTTGAAGTGTTTTTCAGGCAGATTGGTTTTTAAAGCATTACATGATTCATACAGTACATCAGGGCTAAAGGAGTAGTAAAACATCATTAGGGCCCTCAGCTTTGAAAGGCTCCAGCTCTCTTCTCTTCATGCACTGAGAAGGATGAAGGGAAGAAATTCCACAGGCAGCAATGTTGGGAGCAATGCTCCCTCTCTTTGCTCTCCTCAGAGCTGGAGCAGGGACGTGTCCCTGTGTGAGCTCTCCCATGGGCACAGCAGCTCAGGGCACCTCCTGTACCTGCCTGGGATTGTCACTGGGGGAAGGCACCACCTGCATTACTCACTGCAAAACGCTGCCATTTGAAAATCTGCAATTCAATCAATTAAACTTCAGATGCCATCAATTTTCCTAGAATTGGCTGGTTTGGGTCAGCTACAAATGTGTTGCTGTGGAGGGCAGCATCCATCAGAGTCAGCACAGCTCAGGCTGTGCCAGCCCAGCCCCTCATCACTCCCTGCTATTACAGAGCTGTTAGGATTTATTTTTGAATACAGTCTTAGCCAATTCTTCCATCAGTTCTTTGGGAAGGAATGTTGGTCCTGCAGTTGGTTTTCCCCCCTCCAGCAGAGTCTGCTCAGCTCTCGTTCAAGTCTCAGCTACCAGAGAGAAAATCTGACTCAAGAGGGTCAAATGTATTCTGGGTCCCACTCCTCTTCCTCCAAAGCACAATCACAGAACAACAATATAAAAATAAATAATAAAAATGCTGTTGGGTGTGTTCTACCTACTGCACTATATAGTAATCTAAAATAAAACACGGTAATTGCAGTATTTAATATGATCAGATTTAAAAGTAATTGTTGTACAAATGGGATTCCTGTCACCACTATCCAGAGGAGTATTTTAAACCTATTTTAGAAGCTGTATTTAGTTCTATTTTATATAGCACCATCTTTTGTGGGCTGTGACTTGGTTGAAGCTTTGCTACATTCTAATTGAAAAAGATGCAATTTCATCACTGTGTTCTCTCAGATATCACAGGGTGGGTTGGGTTGGGAGGGACCTTAAAGCCCATCCAGTTCCACCCCTGCCACCTTGCACTGCCACAGGGTGCTCCAAGCCCCATCCAGCCTGGCCTTGGGCACTGCCAGGGAACCAGGGTAGTCCATACAGCACAACCTGATTATTTTAATTACATAAAACCCCAAACCTTTTGTTTGAGAAGTCTCAACTGCACTCACCAGAGCGATTTTCCAATGAAGGGAGAAGGAAAAAGATTTTACTACGAGATTTTCCTGGAATATGTGTTCAGAGCCTCACAATACACCAGATGTTCTGAGGTGCCTGGACACAGCTGGGTTAATTTAAATGCACTCTTGCATGAACAACTTCAGGCTAAGCAGATACAAATGTGGGGCTTACACAGCAATTTGGAATTGTGGTGAACAGTTCATACAATCACAATGCAGTACAGACAGCTGAAATAAGGGCAGTACATTCATTTAATCAAATTTACTGTTATTGTTTGGTGCTGAGCTGGATTAAATCTAAGCCGTTATCTGGAACTGATTTGATTAACTCGGATAAATTTTGGCAAAGTTCATAAGGGTTTAGCTTCAAACTTCCAAACCAGCAGAGCCCTGAGCCTTAATTCCCCCTTCCTGAAATCTGAACCTTGGGGACAGGGATTGGGTCTGAGACCCCCCTGTGCTCACCAGCACATCCTCCACCCTCAGCATTCCCAAGCCATTCAAACAGCTCCTGCAGGGTAAAACTGAAAGGTAGCCACCCCAAACTTTTATTTTTTAGATCATTCACTCACATTTCTCATGTCAACCCCAGGAAGGAGAGAGTTCCAAACCCTGCATAATTTACCTACATTAGATTAGGATTTTTGTAAGAGAATACTGTTAAAATAATGATTGTTTTCAGATATTTTCTTTCAAAGGTTGGAGAAACTAAATAATGGATGAACTGTATATGAACTGAGCATAACATATACCCTAATCTGCTTTCAGGACCATCTTCAGGCAGTGATTTACAGAAGATTCTAAACCACTGAGGAGCAGCTGAGAGTCTTCAGAGCACCTCTTGAACTTCACTAAACTCAGAAAATCATCTTTCACCTTTCTGGATGTCCAAGTCTTTCACCTTAAACGTCAAGCTTTACGTTTTGTGCTTGATAGGGGATCACCCTCTTCCTCTGTGGGGATTTTAGGGGGCCAGGGAGCTGAACCCCCTCGCTGGCCAGCATGGCAAAGGCTCGAGTTGTTTTAACTGTGTGCCAGTTGGTGCTAGAATTGTTAATGAATTCATTAACTGAGTCTTCCATACAGAGCAATGAATGTCCACAGCTTTGTGTCTGTGAAATCAGGCCCTGGTTTACACCACAGTCAACGTACAGGGAAGCCACCACAGTTGACTGCAACGACCTGAGGTTAACAAAAATCCCCAGCAACCTCTCCAGTGACACTCAAGTCCTCCTGTTACAAAGCAACAACATCGCAAAGACCACAGACGAACTCCAACAGCTCTTTAATTTAACGGAGTTGGATTTTTCACAAAATAACTTCACAAGCATCAGAGATGTGGGGCTCTCCAATCTCACTCAGCTTACGACTTTGCACCTGGAGGAGAACCAGATCACGGAGATGACTGACTACTGCCTGCAAGACCTCTGCAACCTGCAGGAGCTCTACATAAACCACAACCAGATCAGCAGCATTTCTGCAAACGCATTCTCTGGCCTGAAAAATCTTCTGAGGTTACACCTCAACTCCAACAAATTAAAGGTTATTGACAGCCGTTGGTTTGATTCTACTCCCAACTTAGAGATTCTCATGATTGGAGAAAACCCAGTGATTGGAATACTTGATATGAATTTCAAACCGCTCTCAAACTTAAGGAGTCTAGTTTTGGCAGGTATGTACCTCACAGACATTCCTGGCAATGCCTTGGTAGGCTTGGATAGTCTTGAAAGCCTTTCTTTTTATGACAACAAATTGGTAAAAGTTCCTCAGCTTGCACTTGAGAAAGTTCCCAATTTAAAATTCCTGGATCTCAACAAAAACCCAATTCATAAAATACAAGAGGGGGATTTTAAAAACATGCTCAGATTGAAAGAGCTTGGGATCAACAACATGGGAGAACTCGTGTCTGTCGACAGGTACGCGCTGGACAACCTGCCTGAGCTCACCAAGCTGGAGGCCACCAACAACCCAAAGCTGTCCTACATCCATCGCCTGGCGTTCCGCAACGTGCCCGCCCTGGAGAGCCTGATGCTCAACAACAATGCCTTGAATGCAGTCTACCAAAAGACAGTGGAATCCCTCCCAAACCTGCGTGAGATCAGCATCCACAGCAACCCGCTCAGGTGCGACTGCGTCATCCACTGGATCAACTCCAACAAAACCAACATCCGCTTCATGGAGCCTCTCTCCATGTTCTGTGCCATGCCTCCAGAGTACCGGGGCCAGCAGGTGAAGGAAGTGCTCATACAGGACTCAAACGAACAATGTCTTCCAATGATCTCTCATGAGACCTTTCCCAACCACTTAAACCTGGACATCGGCATGACGGTGTTTTTAGATTGCCGGGCCATGGCAGAGCCCGAGCCAGAAATCTACTGGGTCACTCCTTTGGGCAATAAGGTCACTGTGGAAAGCCTCTCTGACAAATACAAGCTGAGCACTGAGGGCACCTTGGAGATCTCCAACATCCAGGTTGAGGACTCTGGGAGGTACACCTGTGTCGCTCAAAACATAGAAGGGGCTGACACGAGGGTCGCCACCATCCGGGTGAACGGAACGCTCCTGGATGGCACCCAGGTGCTGAAGATTTATGTCAAGCAAGCCGAATCCCATTCCATCCTGGTTTCTTGGAAAGTCAATTCCAACGTCATGACATCCAATCTGAAATGGTCATCGGCCACGATGAAGATTGACAACCCTCACATCACCTACACCGCCAGGGTGCCGGTGGACGTCCACGAATACAACCTCACCCATTTACAACCCTCTACGGACTATGAAGTGTGCCTGACAGTGTCCAACATCCATCAGCAAACGCAGAGATCCTGCGTCAACGTCACGACCAAAAACGCGGCTTTTGCGCTGGATATTTCCGACCAGGAAACCAGCACGGCCCTGGCAGCGGTGATGGGATCCATGTTTGCTGTCATCAGCCTCGCCTCCGTCTCTGTTTATATTGCAAAAAGGTTTAAGAGAAAAAACTACCACCACTCATTGAAAAAATATATGCAAAAGACCTCTTCAATCCCCCTGAACGAGCTCTACCCTCCACTTATTAATCTCTGGGAAGGTGACAGTGAAAAAGACAAGGATGGCTCTGCAGAGACCAAGCCGACCCAAGTCGACACATCCAGAAGCTATTACATGTGGTAACTCAGAGGATATTTTGCTTCTGGTAGTAAGGAGCACAAAGACTTTTTTGCTTTATTCTGCAAAAACGACGAGTTGAAGACTTTTGTATTTTTGACTTTGCTAGTCCGTGGCAGAGCGGTGAGGACAGGTGGATATTTCAGGATTTTTTAGTATAGCGTATCGCAATGGGTTGACACAAATGGCAGCTTCACCTAGCTTCCACTTCTCTGGTTTTTTTACTCTTTTTCTTTTTTTTTTTTCTTTTTTTTTTTTTTTTTTTAGTTATTGTGCTAAACTTAACACTGTTGTCCTAACTCCAGTGCTGAATAAAAAGGAGGAGAGGCTGGGTGAGCCCGTTCTCACAAAGCCATCCAGGGGCAGGATGGCACCGAGCTAACCCTCAGTTTTGGACCTGCAGTGAACTAGGTTTGTGACCCTGGTCTGAGGACTCTGCCCTGAGAAAAGGAGACCCTGAATGATGTTAGTTGACTGTACTGTAATGTTGTATCAACTGATTTGAATGTTTTTGATTTTCAACAATGAGTTTCCTTTTTTTTATTTTTTTTTTTGTTTGTTTTTTGGTAGTAGTTGAAGGCTTAGGTAAAGCTAACAGGCAATAGGAATATGTACATCCAATTTTTTAATGTAACAGACTAAATGTTAATTGTTCTCTTATTCTTTTTATTCTATTTAGTAGACACTTTTGAAGAATTACTAGAGTTTTGTTGTGTTTAAATCACCAACACGGTGTTTAATGAAGCCAGAGCTATAATAAATTTAGTTTTGTTCTGATTTTTTTTATTTTAGAAGTCACAATAATGTATTGGGTTAGATGTCACTAGTTTAACTGGTGATCATGTTTTGACATAAAAATATATCCAAAATGTTATATAAAAATATCGTGAGGGTTTTTTCTTGATGAAACTAAGTTCCAGGTTCAGGTTTTTTATGCATTTATGTTAATAGCAGTGTTTTCTCTGCACTAGAGGCAAAATATGGAAAATAATTTATTGAGAAAAATGTCTCAGCATGGCTTTTGGACTGAGAGTCACATGCAGAATCAAAACTGTTTGGCATAGGGTACACAGCAAGAAGAATTCACAGAGTGTGTAACAGGACATTTTCCTTTTTGTATACTTTTCTGTTTATATTCTGAGCTAAGATAGAAATGAAGCTGACATTTAGCTGTCATTACCATCAGTTAGGCCAAAAAAAAAAACCTCAGTGCTACCAAACTGAAATAAACCAGTTGAATCTTGGAAAATACTTGAAAAAAAATAATTATTTGGATTAATGTTCCTCCAAAAGCAGAAATGAAGATTAAAACTACCAAGACAGTTACGTTTGGTCCAATACTGAACTGTATTTTTTACGGGCTTAGGATGAATCGGAATTCTGAATATTTTCCTGAATTACTGTGGTAAAAGAGAGCAGCAGTGTTCTGTGTGCACTGGGTACAATATAAAGGCATCATTTACAGTTGACCCTACGGGAGCGTTGTCCGTTGTCTTTTCTGAATCCCTGGAAGTTCTGCACACAAATCACGAGCAGGGTGGGCTCTGGTGAACACGTGCTCACATCACACCACACCCCTGAGCACAAGCACTGCATTTCCTACACCTCGTGGCCACTTAAAATGTGCAATTTTTAATATTTTTACACACCCAGTAAGTTGCTGGTAAGTAAAAGTAAATTGTTCAAATAACGGATGTGCCTGGGGCTGTGTGAAGTTTTTTTTAACTCGTGGCTTCTCAAATACATCCAAGACCCCTGAAAATTTACAGATAAGCTTCAAACTTTTTCTTTTTCCTTGTCTAAAAGTGAAATTAGTTACCAGCATTGTTTCACTAATGAGCTGCCTTGGTACAAAACTTGAGTCCATCCCTTGGACAGCCTGCCCTGTTGGTCTTGTTTGCACACGAGGCTGAGTGAAGGTATTAATTATTCATTTCAATCAAGTATTTGTGCTGCTACACGGAGTCTTTTCTATGTTCAGGAGGTCTCATACATTTTTAATTATATGACAATTAGATTTTGGGGTTAGGCAAGTGCCTTTTGATCATGGAGAAGTAACAGGGTGAAAGCATTTCTTCATCACCTTCTGGATTTGTTTTTAATGTTAATGGGATATTTCCTGATGCTGCTTTCTCCAGAAGAGCTTCAGAGTAATAATTATCATGTTGTCTATATTCTATTCTAACCTTAAAGCTGCAAGCACAATAAATTAAACCAAGATCTCTTCTGCAGCAAAGATTCACTCTACTTTAGCCAGAGAAAAGGACACTGAGGACGAGGTTGGCCATAGAATGTTGGCTTCCAGCTTGCATGACATCATAAAATTGTCTTTGGAAAATAATTAATTGAACAGGTGGCAGAAGGTGCAAAGCAAGGCCCCTTTTGCATCTTCTCCTGAGTTTTCTGCAGCACTTTCCCAGGATCACAGAGCTCTACCTGAACCTCCCACCAAACTGCTGAAGAACACATCACTGTGGGTCCAAGGTGTTGGATCCTCGGGGACCAAAAGCTAACCTGGGCATGGGGCTGCCCTCCAAATCAGCCATCCTGCTCTTCCTCCCCCTGTCCCCACCTGCCACCCTTGATCCCAAACAATCTGGGGCTCTCTTTGCCTTCTGAGCAAGCTTGTTTTGCCCACAAGCTTTGTTTGTGCTGCTGGACACAGAGCACAGCAGCTGCTCTGTGTGCGTGGGGCTGTGGATCTGCTTTCACCTGGCTGTCTTTGCACACCTGGGCAGCTGCAGAAGCACAGTCACTGGTGAAAATGAAGGTGACAGGGACACATGGCCATGGAGGAGGACAAAGCCAGATTCCACAGCGAGCTCAGCAGTCTCCAACAGCAGCCAGGGGTGCTGGGAAGAAAAGCCATGTTTAACGTGTTCCTTTCCACTGGGGGATGACAGGCCCTGTGTTCCCTCTCTTTTCTGTCATTTATCATCTTTTTAGAGCAATGCTGTTGGAGGACTGCAGGGGAGAATGGCCTGATAGCAGGCACACACTTCCTGGGGATGTGCTGACCTGCAGGATTGCAGGGAAGCTGCTGCTGGGAGTCCTGGAGGGAGATGCAGGGCACCAGAGAGCAGCAAGAAGCACCTTGTTAAGGCAGTGAATTCTGCACACACAGCCACCTGTGCTAAGTATTTTCAGCCTTTTAATCTGACCCTGCAGAATTCTATAGAGATCCCCTGGATATTTAAAATCTTGCTGATAACAGAATAAAAAGTGGGGAAGAGATTAATCACATGTGGCATATAATCGTAGTAAATAACCTTCAACCTTGTGCTAGCAATTTTATTGTGCTTGCAGTTTATTGTGAGCAAAAATAAAAATACTCTAATTGCCTTCAAAATGTATTTTCATCTAGTCTTCACTGAAGACACAAAGCACCCCAGTTTGCTCAGAATCAGGGATTGAGACTGGCCACTGTTAGCTTTCATTTGGTTAACAGTTCAGAGAGGCTGTGTAAGAGCAGATATTTCATACCCAACTAAACTTCTGCACTGTTATTTCCCCTTGGTTGCCCAATAGTAAAATATTTCAGTCCCCTGAAGAGCAAATAACCCACTCATGTGTGGGAATGCAGCATTTTAGCTAAACCCACTTCTCATCTCCTCACCTAAATAATCTTTTATTTAATTGAGAGGGTATTTTTACCCCCAACCCAAGAGTGACCCAGGACATGTTCTTGGAATGAAGAGCATGAACTCCCCAATACTTTGAGACAACCTGTCCTGCAGCCCTGCCCAGGAATACTCCCTGAGTCACTGAAAGGTGGCTGTGAAAGAGCAGCAGTTTGGGCCACTGGTTCCATAAAGGGGTGAAACTGGAAATAGGTCAGGGAATCTGAGATCCAGAGAGAAGGGCAGAAATTTGCCCCATTGCCCCGACAATCTGGGACAGCAGTGATAAAGAAGAATTCGAGTTCAATCAGGCAACTTATTTCGGTTTGTGCTGGCAACCTTGAAAATAAGTCTGAGGACAAACCACTGCAATGAAATTCCTGAAATGATTGGGATGGACAAATGATGGCAATTCTGGCAAATCTCTACCACACCTGTGCCCTGCATGGGAACAGGACGAGTCCCTTGGGCACACCTGTGTCCCTCTCAGCATCCTACAGAGTGTCACAGTGGATGTGCACGAGGGGAAAAGGACACAGGGGTGTGGGACTGGAGTGGGGACAGCTCACAAACACACCCAGTGCACCAGGAGTGGCTGTTTGCTGCACAGTGAGTGCCAGGAATTCCTGCTGCACACACCTGGAACCCCACACCTGGAGGGCAGGGTGAGTGTGCTGCCAGGAGATTTCTTTATTCAGGAAAAGCCAGAGTGCCTGAGCTGGAGATGCCAGCACTGTCACACACAGCCTGTGCTCAAACAGGGGCACTGTATCCCTGCAGGAAAAGACACTCCACCAACCCAGCCCAGCCCAGCCCAACACAACACAACTCAAACCAGCCCAACCCATCCAACCCAGCCCAACCCAACCCAACTCAACCCAAACCAGCCCAACCCATCCAACCCAGCTCAGCCCAACACAACCCAGCCCAGCCCAACCCATCCAACCCAGCTCAGCCCAACCCATCCAACCCAACCCATCCAACCCAGCCCAACACAACCCAGCCCAACCCAACCCATCCAACCCAGCCCAACCCAACCCATCCAACCCAGCCCAACCCAACCCAGCCCAACCCATCCAACCCAACCCATCCAACCCAGCCCAACCCAACCCATCCAACCCAGCCCAACCCAACCCAGCCCAACCCATCCAACCCAGCCCAACCCAACCCATCCAACCCAGCCCAACCCAACCCAGCCCAACCCATCCAACCCAGCCCAACCCAACCCATCCAACCCAACCCATCCAACCCAACCCAACCCAACACAACCCAGCCCAACCCAACCCAGCCCAGCCCAACTCAACCCAGCCCAGCCCAGCTTTTCCTTGCTGCCATATGGGAATGTTTCTTGTTTCCCCTGAACTGTCATCCTGTAATCATGCTTTGTATCTGAGAACTTTTGTCCACCTCTCAAGCCTTGCTCTGCATCTGCCCTCTCTCATCATGAGACTGCAGAGCTCACACTGCAGGACTGCATTTGTATTTCCCTTCCCTGCTGCCTGCCTGCTCCACCTGCCCTTTTTCCCTTCACCTATTCCCATTTTTCCCTCAGCCATTCCCTCTGGAGCCCCGGGTTGCTGCTGGCTGTCAGTGAGGGTCAGATCACGCCTGGTGCCACCTCCCCACCCTCCCTTCCACTTCCCAAACCTCTTCCCCTCTGCTCCAGTTCTCCACCTGCCCTGAATTCCTCAGCACGTTATGAGCCTCTGTAACGTTTCCTTATCAATATAAAATCAACAAAAGATTAATTTTCCTTTTAGGGAGATACAGGAGATTTCCCATTAAATTTGTACTGCTGTAGAGTTATGTCAAGTAGACCAAAGGAATGCTGGAGCATAATAAAAGCATCATAACACTTTTTTGAAATACGTGAAAATAAATACTTTGGAAAATCTGGAATTGATCATTAAGTAAAATATTCAAAAGTGACTAAATGACTTAAGAGTTTATATCTCATTAACTTCAGTGGTGTGACAGGTTCAAAATCAGGTAAATGAGATTTTTCTTGGGTGCATCTGGAAGCATTAACTATCCTTAAATTCTCAGCAGCTGGGAAACATTTCATGTGGAATTTTAAACCATGGATTTTTTTCCCCCCAAAATCACTTGAAACCATAATTTTTATCTCCATTATGGAGTATGGGAATGGAATTTAAATCATGTAATCCTCAGTGGAGTCACTGATTTGCAGTGATTAAAGGTTAAAAAAAACTTTTAAAAACTCCAGCTTTCTGCACACAACCGGAGTAAAAGTTCTTGGCAGGTTTTTTTAAACAGTTTTTCCTTTCTGGGGAGCTCCAGGTCCCTTCAGGAGCCCATCCCTCAGTGCTGGGCTCTCTCTGTGCCTCACAGGGAGCCATAAATCCCCCAAGGGGCTGGTGCTCACCATGAAACTGCTCTGAACACTCAGCTGAATTCTGCCTCCATAATACTGCAGGAAAGGAGAACTAGAGAAAGGTGAAGAGGTTTGCTGCCTAATTTCCTTTCTCTGAGCCCCAGTTTTCCAGTGTTCTCCATTCCAACACAGATGCCATGACACCTCTACATACCCAGCGAGGAGAAGGCCAGGGGTTGGACTTGATCCTTGTGGGACTCTTCCAACACAGGGTATTCTGTGATTCTATAATTCTTATTTTTCATCATGACCAAGATTTTCTGATTTGTCTCTTGTTGGTGGGAGCCCAGGATGCATTTTTAGAGAGCTGCATCTACTCACCTCCAATTTCACAACAGGAAAACCAAAGAGCAAGTGGGGGTACAGCTTTACTCCCACTGTGCCTCACCTGGTTGTGTCTCCCCAGAATTATGTGCATACAGTAAATCATAACAGAATCAAACTGCTCAGAGCAGCTGTGGCTGCCCCTGGATCCCTGGCAGTGCCCAAGGTCAGGCTGGACACTGGGGTTTGGGACAGTGGGAGGTGTCCCTGCCATGGCAGGGGTGGCACTGGGTGGGATTTAAGGTCCCTCCCAACCCAAACCAATCCATGATTCCATAATAATCAATTTTAGCATCTCTCTCCTGAACAGAGCCGTTTTGACATGGGTTTGTTTAAAAGGCATTAATAAATCTGGTTCTGACAACAGCACCTCCCTGGCTGCACTCATACCAGACATTCAGCAAAACCTCTGCGAGTTTTTATAGGAAACAGAGTTGAACCCCAGGGCTCCATTCCACATGCCATGATCTATACAAACTGCAGACCACAGCACAGCCTAATATTCTGCTGATCAAAATACACAGAGAAGGAGGGAGATCACAGGAAGAGCACCTGCAGTGTCACATGAAGGTTTAGTCTGAGAGCACAGCCCAGAGAGCCCTGGCTGTTCCTGGCCCTGCTCCTCCTGTGCTGAAGAGAAACACAAAAATCAGACACAGCAGCTCCTCAGACTGGCCCAGCCTGGCTGGGAGAACAATTAAAGCAAGGTGCAGATGTTTAAGTGCACTCCCAAGGAGATCCTGCAATGGCAGCAGCTATTTAAAGGCCGTTTGCAAGTCCCCAAACAGCAGCTTCAAGCAGGTTTTGTGGGAAATGATGCTGTTAGCAGTTATTGAACTGCTCCCTATCCTCCCCCAGTGGGAAGTTTTGCTGCCACACATCCCTTGGGACTCGTATGTCAGAGAATTGGAGTCTCTGGTTTCCACATTCCTTTGTGTCAAGGCTGATGCTGATAGTGGAGCTACAAAGCTTCAAGGTTATCAACCACAATGAACTTTTTTCTGAGCTGTTTATCAGAAGAGACCGGGAGAGTTATGCTCCAGCTTCAGTTATATTTTAATGGAATCTGGACACCTAATTTCCTTTTGGCCCAGTTTGAAAATCCCATCTTGAAAGAGTTCTCAGTTAGTTTGCTTTCCCCAGTGATTCATTCTGCTCCATGTGATTGTATGAATTGAACTTACACAGAGGCTCTGATCCTTATCTGCCCCAAGTCAATAAGAACTGCACTGTGCTATAGGTACCAGCTCATTTCCACAGCCTTCTTCAACTGCCTCTGAGTTCATTTAGGAAACTGCCTTGAGAGACAGAGACCAGGAAAAAAGGCAGCAAAAAAAAAAATGGACCAAAAGAGATGTCACAAACCATGTAAGAGGGCATGTTCTTTCTTTCTAGGCCTTTCCTGTTTATTTCTCCCATTTTCACTTTTTTGACAAACTTTATTTACTTTATTTTTCCTGGGGTGAACCTCTGCCAAATTTTTGATCTCTCAAAATCTCTGCTGACCTTTGGCTACCAAGTGGAAACAAAAAGCGAAATCTAAACATCATCTATAACCCATTCATGCACCTACAGCCTGCTTCTAAAATGCAATTACAATAAAAATTCATTCTCTGAGCAAAGAAATTCTACACACTGAGGTAAGAAGGGTGGCACCTGTTTCTATTAAAGATCCAGAGCAGCACAAACACCCCAGTAACCCCAGCAGAAAGAACAGGACCTGTGTCAATACAGGCAGGGAGCCTTTCTCTCCCCCTGACACACAGAAAACAGAGCAGCTTCACAATCCCTCACTGGATTCTCCCCTCACATTTATCCAGTCAGCAAACACGAGCCTAATAGCACAAGCTCAAATGATCAGCACAGATAAAAGATAAAATAGATACTTTGCCTATTTTGCCTGCAGCAAATAATTTAAAAGCCATTTAATAATTCAAATCATATGCAAAACAAGATACTGTGGTATTTAATATCAAGTTTTCTTGTCTCTATAGGCAAGTCAGCATAGAAACCATCAGTGCTGGGTGGCAGAAGCCACTGAATAAATGGAATTTAAAGGTTAACAATATTTCACATCTTTTCAGCTAAAGAGCCCAAATATTCTCCAACACTTCTAAGCCAAAAGCTCCTTCTGCTGCACGTTCCTTGCCATGACCCCAGAGGCCTCATCCTTGTGAGGTTCCTAAAGCCCAACCCTTTACAACTCCCCCAGCACCAGCAGCTTCAGACCCTCAGTCCTCCTGGAAACCTCCTCCATTCCTCTTCTGAGGAGACAGGACCTTCAAGATCTCATCTCAAAGACAAGAGCTGCTTCATTTTCTTATCCCTTAACGTTCTGAGTGGGGAGAAGCAGTTTACACATAAAATCATTAATCTTAATACTTTTCCGATAGTCTGGGTGATTGTTCTAACCTCTGCCATGAGCGAAAGCAAAGCTGTCAAGGAATGAAAGGGCAAATAAATCCTCACCAATTCATCGTGCAGATGAAGTCTGGGAAACCTCCAGCCTCTCAATCAGCACATCAATGTCCCTGATTTACTCCAACTACTCACAGCTAAACAGATTTCTTATCGTTTTATTTGAGGAGGTGAGTGAGTGATGGCTGGGGGCACGAGTGGTGTCAGAAACGATCCCAAGTCCTGCTGGTGAGGAGCTGTGGATTTGTTGGAACAAATGATGGCTCCTCTCCCTTCAGCAGGGATAGAGGCTTCCCAAAAAAACCTCAGTGGGGACGGCAGAGAGGAGTCAAACTGCTGTTAGGGGAGCAAAGCTGCATCTTAGGGAAAAAAAAAAAAAAAAAACAGGGATAATTTCCAGGTTGATAGACCTTGAAAATACTACAGCATTTGAGAGAAGCTGCTGCAGGATGCTGGGGATTTGAGGCAAGGAACGTGAAGCAGCTCCAGTCACGGTGGTTTGTATTTGATGTCCGGGAGGAATAAATCTCCTTTGTCATTTGAATGTTCCCAAGTCTATCCACTTGTATTAATTCTGAATGGGCCGTGAGGAACCTGGTGGAGTGGGCTGAACACCTGCATGTGCAGGATCCCAAAGTGTTTGCTACGGATTAACCAAACACCCACCAAAATATAAATTCCTGCTGATTCCAGTCCTCCTGTGACAGCTTCTACCCTAAGATGGCTCCTTGTTAGAATTAGCAATTAACTCCTTACTCAAACACAATTTGCACTGGGACAAAGGACAATTTTGCTCAAATAAAGATTTCAGTGTTTGACTTGCAAGTTGTTCATGTCACAGAAACATGGCTGGGTGACTGATGAGATTCTCGCTGCTTCAATTGTAATTCTACCCAGGAAAATGGTGTCCTTCCATGGAAAATAGCAATAAATCACATATACATATTCCTGTCATGTGAGACAGGTGGAAAAGTGCTCTCAGTACAATAATTCTGCTTTGGCTTCGTATATATTTCTTAATCTCCTCTCTTTTAGTGCCTTTTACACTATGACAGAGCTGAAGAGAAAAATTGAAGAAGTTTGGGTCATGGGAAATCATGAGCTGGAAGGAGCTCAGGCAGCCTTGGGGTCGTGCCCATTCCCTGGGCAGTGCCCAGCACCTCTGGGGGAAGAACCTTTCCTGATATCCAATCTAACCAAAAGAATTAAACTTTGTATATGGAGTTGTCATTTTAAAAAGAGCTAGAATGTGTAAATATCATCAAGCTTCAGTGCCCCAGGTATAAAATGACTTTTTACGAAAGAAAAAATCCATTACAATTACACAGAAAAATAGGGAATAAAAATGAGCCGACACTGGACCTGGGACACGTGGACAGGATCTCAGTTCAGTGAAATAATTCAGTAATTAACAGCTCCTGGGGACAAGGAGCAGTAAACCCCTGGCTGGAGTGAGAAAGCACCACTACAAGAGGACGTTTAACTACACATAAATAGAAAATATTTACATCCTCCTAAATGTATAAGTAAAAAACCCCTAGAGATAAATTTAAAAATGTACAACAAACCCTGCCACGCCAGGACTGGCAGAGCTTCACTGCTCTGGAAACAGCCAAAATTGGGATTTATATACAAGAACTGCCTGCAAGGTTTTTTCAGCTGCCTGAGGTGCAACACCAGGACGTTGTGACTGTGATGGATCTGTGAGGAAAATCTCCCCGGCAGATTTGCAATCTGCTGGAATTCTTGGATTTATGGAAGTCAGACAGGAGCCCAGGCTGCTGTTCCCAAAATGCCAGCGTGATCCAAGGGCAGCCTGTGCCCAGTGAGCCTGAGCTGTGAAGTGTGGAGCTGCCCTGGTGTCACAGCCACATCCTGCACAAACTGCTGCTGAGGAAATGTCATCCTGGAGACACAGAAAGGGATCACAAAGGTACAGAGCACCCACTGCTGCCTGGAATGATATTCCATGGAATCACAGAACCACTGCAGGGTTTGGGTTGGATGGACCTTGAGGGGCACCCAGTTCCAACCCCCTGCCCCTGGAAGGTTCCACTTCCACCTGCCCAAAAATCTGCAGCCAAAGCAAAGCACTGGATGCATTGGGATCTCCTCCACTCCCCTTTCCTCAGCATCCCCCTCCTCTCCCACAGCTCCTTCTTCTTCTTCCCTTCGCTTCCCACCGACAAAAGAAAAACCATTCTGCTTTTGGCTGCTAAAAATATTAATGGTACAAGCAAGTGGATGGAAAACACACCAGATGGAAAGAACTCCTGATCAGTAACTGCAACCCCAGCAGAGGAGAAGGAGCAGCCCGGGCTGTGGAAGGTGTCCCTGCCCACGCCAAGGCGTGGAGCTGGATGGGCTGTGAGGACCCTGCCAACCCAAAACATTCTGGAATTCTGTGTCTCACGTGAACACAGCTGGGAAAAGGGGCTGACTGCTCCAAACAATCCAGTGACAGCCAGGATATTCCTCCCTGTCCCATGTCCCAGTGCCCACAGAGAGTGGGGCTTGCAGTGATCTCTCCTGAGTTATTCCAAATCCCAACTTTTGAAAATCTTAAATTTTTTAATTCCATTTTTGATGAAATTTAATGCTGCCGTTCCGATAGAAAGCATAAGCTTTCATTCTGCATGTGAGCCAGGCTGTCACAGCTAATACCCAGAATTAGTATGCAGCTAGGAGTACATTTAAATTTATCCCAAATTGATATGGAATCCTCTGACAAATGTCTGTCAGGAGGCGGACAGGACCCAACTTCCATGGGCTTTGGCATATTGCCTCTCTACAGGTTTTAGGTCACTTCAAGACAGAAACAGCCATTATCTTTTCAATAGAAAACGATATAAAAGTTTCTAGGTGGTTCCAATATGTCCAATTATCCATCCCCTGGCATCCCTCTCCTGGGAAGAATGTCAGTGAACAAGGATCTGTCATTAGAACCTCCACTGCACCAGAACAGTCACTGTCAGGAGCAGCTCAACAAAACACTTGATGCTTTTTTCATGGTGAACCACCTCCATCTTCTGTAGCAATTAGATAAAAAGTATAAAAGAAGCGAGGCATTAATTAGCAAAAGCGCAGTTGCTGCATGCCCCCATGCAGGAGGGGAAAGCTGGGGAGGAAAGCAAACAGCGTTTGCTGTAAAAGCTCCGGGGGAGGATTTTTACCCTTTCTCTCATTTCCCACAGCACTGGGGTCAGCCCAGCCGACAGCAGGCTGTCATCCCCACTCCGTGGAAGGGGAGATAAAAGCTTTTTTCATCTGTGCCACAAAGAAAAGCAGGTACAAACAGCCCAGCTTCTGTGTTACAGCTCCAGGTGTCCCTGGGTGCAGCAGCAATTCTGCAAAACGCACCAGTTCAATGCAAAGGTGCCAAAGGATTTGTGCCAAACACAAACCCCCAGTGCTGCACACACAGTGCCCGAGGCTGTGGGCAGTGGTCACCCCATGGAGGGGAGGGCACCGAGGGACAGAGAGGAACCAGCCCTGGTCTGAGAGGTCAGGCTGCCTCTGCTCCCAGCACACCTGGGACCCCAGAATCATAAACCCTGGGAAGGGTTGGGAAAAAATCCCACCCAGTGCCACCCCTGCACACCTTCCAACGTCCCAGGCTGCTCCAAGCCCCATCCAGCCTGGCCTGGGACACTGCAGGGATAACTGGAGCTGACTGAAGGGGCAGAGTGCTGCTGAGCCAAGGCGAGCAGTGTGTCCAGCTCAGGGAGCCCTGCATGCAGCACCTCTGCTGACAGCACAGCAGCAACAGCCAAGGCCACCCAGCCCACTATTCCCATGATAAAAACTCATTTTCTGCCTCTTTTAATGCTCCTGAGCTCTCAAACAGAAAAGAAGAGGCAAAGAATACTGAATTTGCATGCAGCACCCAGCTGTGGTTTGGGGAGCCATGGGGATCCCAGCTCTGCTGCAATTGCTAAATGCTAAAATAAAATTCTCCCATGGGGATCCCAGCTCTGCTGCAATTGCTAAATGCTAAAATAAAATTCTCCCATCTTCTCCCTGGGTCACAGAATCCCAGCCTGGGACTCTGGGGGCAGCCAGAGGGGAGGATGAAGGGTCCTTGGCTCCCTGTGGAGCAGGAATGGTGTTCCCATAGGAGGTGGGACCCTGCAGCCCTCCCCAGCAGGCTCAGTGTAATTAAAACACACAAAGGGAAATGATTTCTTTCTACAGCCAGCAACCACCATGGGTTGGGGGGATTTTCTTGAATGCAGAGAAAAAAAAACCAGGGTGCAATTTCCAGCTCTTTCCCTGAGCTGCTTTTGGGACAGCACAACACAACCCTGCTCTATCTGCAGTCACACCTTCAATCTGCCCTGAATCAGATTTGAACATCTAAATTAAACTTTCTATTGAATATAAATGGGAAATAGCACTTGCTTGGCTCAAATGCATATTTCATCTTGGGGCTGGCTGCTGTGGGAAAATATTTTTAGGACAATATGAATAGATGAAGTGGAATCCTAAAAACTGAGTTCTTCAAAACTGTCTCCAGACTTAAAAACTATTAAAATTATTAATTAGCTTCAAATAAAATCAGATAAGAAAATGGCACAGACCTCCCCTATTTGCTATAAATAAGCAGATAAGAGTCAGGAATTTAGTGATGTTGGGATGAAAAGCAGAAAGCCTAAACAGAGGCACATGCACCAGTATTATTTGTTCATTTTTCACCATTTAAATAGATTTCATATAGTGTAGCTTGTGAATAAAACACTGTGTTCAGCACCACCAAGGCACTATTGCTTTTGATGTGTGTGTAATGTCCTAATTTGGCTTTTTTTTTTTTTTTTTTTTGAGAAGGAAACCTCCTTTTCACAGTAATAACCTTCAAGCTCCCAGTACCTGAACATTTAAACACCAAACCTTTCCAGGTATTTTCATGAGACATTTATTGTAGTAAGAGCCTGAACTTAGGTGGGACAATCTTCGTATGATTTTTTTTTTTTTTTTTACTAAAAGTCATGACAAAACGACATCTGGTTGTGCTCTGTGGCTGCCCTGAGTGCAGGGCTCAGATATTTTGGGATATTTTTTAGAAAGAGCCAGGCCAAGGGAATTGCTCTCCCTTCAGGCTCTAATTAGCAGAGTCTCCACTGTTCTCCTCCACTTTTCACATCCTCTGATGTTTCCTCTCTTCCCCTGAATGGGAGCAGCCATCCCATAACGAGAGGGTTTTTTGGCAGTAATTGGGAATAAAAGTAACAGGCATGGATTGTGATCATTTGGGAAATTCACCTTCCAGCAGGGTATAACTGGAAAGTTTTTGGATTCCTGAGAGATTCCCTGGCTGCCTCTAAAGGGTATTGTGCATTTAATGAGTCTTTGTAGGTTTAAGGTAAGGGAAAATAAAAAAAAAAAAAAAATACTGATTTTATAACAGAGTAGCAAGACTTGGCCCAAGATTTGGTGATTTATTGGACAAAATTCTGGAATCTGTGGGAGCTCTGAAGAGATGATCCAAGGGTTATGGGAGTAGGACAATCTATGAATTCTGTATTTTAAGGTCCACAATATTCTTGTTTTTGGGCTAGAACCTTTTCAAGCCTCGTTTTAAAAGGAATGGTGATAAATCTTTGAAAAATTGGGGGTTTTGGTATTTTTTTTTTTAAATAGTAAATACAACAGCAAAAATTATCAGGATTTCAGTATTTCACCTCCTCCTTTCTTCCCCATCTGCAGCACAGTTGTTCTTCATGAAACCAAAGGATTTATAGATATTATTTCCATAGTCCAGTGAAGCAATAATCCACACAGGAGAAATAGTGCAAATCCCATCGTTTGTTGGCCTCGATTTTTCTAAACATTTTAAAATCAGGAATAATATTGCAGAAACCATCCAGTCCTACCCCAGCAGAAGATGATCTGCATAAGAAAAGCAGCCCTTTCAAACTGAGGGTTAATCTGTATATTCATCAATACACAACATTATATTTTTATTATCTCAATAATAGCAGATTCCTGCAACATTTAACATCCAAATTAATAACAAATTCTGATTATTCATCAATTCCATGCAGCCAAACTGAGACATGCCATTTCCTGCAGCCAATACTTTCTGAAAAAAAAACCTTATTCATAAATATTATTCTTTTGAATAATTAGTTCATTGACATTCTTGTGCTAAAGAAAACATCATTAGTAATTTATAGAAGTTGCATGAAGAGTAATAAGAGTTCAAAAGCCCAGTGTGAGATAAATGAAGCCCACAGGTCCCTGAAAATCATTCAAGGGTAACTCTAATGGTATGCACAAGAATTATCCTTCAGCCAGGCTGAGCAGGAGCCCTGCCCGATGTCAGACCACCCTTATCTCAAAGATTTCACCCTGGAGCCCTGGATAAAACTTCTGCTTTGGTTTTGGAGAGATGCTGGGACTGATTTAGAGAGGCTGCTGGAACCCAGAATAAAACATCTCCAGATTGTGGATCCTTCCAACACCTGCCTTGTCCCTGTGCTCTGAGTCTGCCCATTAACAAGGGCTGACGTTTTCTCTCTCCTCCAGCCTCCAAATCCTTTTTATTTCAGATCTCTCCCCATTATCTCACACCTCAGAGACACAACCTTGCACCATGTGCTGTCATTGACTTCATCTGTTTGCTTTCATCACTCCATTTGCACATCCTTATCATATTATTATTATTCCTCACGGAGCTGTGCAGCCAAGAAGTGTGTGAGTTCAGGAGCAGGGATGGAAAATTGTTCTGAAATAACACTCCTAAGTCCTGTAAGGAGCAGCTGAGGAGCTGGGAAGGGGCTCAGCCTGGAGAAAAGGAGGCTCAGGGGGGATCTTGTGGCTCTGCACAACTCCCTGACAGGAGGGGACAGCCAGGGGGGATTTGGGATCTGGGAACAGGGACAGGAGAAGAGGGAACGGCCTCAGGCTGGGCAGGAGAGGCTCAGAGTGGACATCAGCAGGAATTTCCCCATGGAAAGGGTGGCCAGGTATTGGAACTGCCCAGAGAGGTTTGGATCCTCATCCCTGGAGTGTCCAAGGAATTCTTGGAGGTGGCACTGAGAGCTCCGGGCTGGGGACAAGGTGGGGACGAGCACAGCTGGGAGTTCTTGGGCTGGGAGGGCTTTTCCAGCCTGAATAGTTTTGTGATTTTATTCTATGATTCCCAGGAAGAGCTGGGAGTGGGTGGACACCAGTGAGTGCTGAGGACACCTCTGGGATGTGCTGCCATAGAAGATGTTGCATCTTTTGGTAAATACCATCATTTGGTATTTTTTTATAACAGATTTATCACTTCTTCTTTAGCTCACGACCTTACAGCATGATCAGACATCTGTTTTCAGATCAAATGAGATTAAGGGAGAATTATGCTCAAATCAGGTGACTTTTGGTGATTAAAGGCCTAGAAGGAAACAAGACACAGAACTCTGTGTTCACTCACTGACTTGTGGAGTTTGGGCCTCAGCAAAACAGGCCATGGGAAATGAAGGCACAGGTTCATTAAACACGAGGCTTCCTAATGAAGGAGCAACAGCCTTTTGTTTGTCCACTGGATCTGTGCCTTGATAAAACAGCAGCTTGGAAATCTGCTGAAAACACTAGAAATTCCCACAGGGAATTCTTGCTAGTCTGAACAGTTCTATAAATAATTCAGTATAATTGACAAGAATCCCATTTAAAAAACAGTGAAGTCATCTTGGACTTTTAGCTGGAATTTAAAGTAAAAATTTCACCCGCGCTGATGTGGTCGATGCCAAAGTCACTCCCAACCCACAGCAGGCACGGAACAAAAGAGAAAGGCAGATGAAAATGAGCAGCTGGTGCCTGGGATCAGTGGAGTGTGAAAAGCAGCAGTTCAGTGTTTACCAGGGCTCTGCTCTCAGGTTTGCTGCAGAGATGGCTCCAAGTCCATCATCAAAGCCAGGTACAGCAGCCCCAGCTCAGCACACGGAGCCTTTCTGACTCTGCTGCTCATAATGAAGCTCCCAACGCTGGGAACATCTGGCCATGCTCAGAATGAAAGCCCAGGGAAGGCTCTGTGCAAATTTAATCCTCCTCATTACTACAGGCAATGCAACGGCTTCATTTTTCTATTCGACTTCAGAGCTTGTTCCTGATTGTTTAATCTTTTTATTTTTACTTGAAAGAATCAGATGAATCCAAGCCAGGAAAACAAACAGCCCTTGATGGTCAGCATCCCCCAGCTCACAAACAGCTCTGTGTCCTTGGGGGAACAGAGCAGCTAATGACTCCCCACTCCTGGGGTGCAGAGCACTTAATTAACAAACCCAATGTTTTTACAGGAGTCGTTTCTTTGTTCAAGTTAATGGTGCACGGTATTGCCAGGCAGAGCTGCACACCAGCCCCTGGCCCAGCCCTGCACTCCGTTCCCAATTCCCTGCTGCTCCCTTCCCATCTCAGCATCCCAATCCCTTCTAGCTCTTGGGTGCTCTTCCATAAAAACGTCCCTCTGCTGGGTGGAACGGCAGCATTTTTATCTTTTAATAACCTTGCATATTTCTAATAAGAGTTATTAATGCATTTTATAATACTCAATGTATTTACACACACACAGAAAAGTGAACCAGGAAATACCACCTGTATTTTCATTATAACTTTGTGGCACCCACCTCAAACCTCTGCTCTGTTTTATCTATTTAAACTTGCTTTGTTTGATGATGCAGAAATACATTTAACACAGCCAGTTGCCACATCTCTAACCAGTGAAATTCTGTGGCACACATGAATCACTGGAAAATTTAGAGAAAGTTAATTAAAGGTCATTGGTTTTTCCTCTTTACACCCCCTCCCTTTTTTTAAATAATTTGAAGGACCTCCACTGTCTATCAGCACGGGGGAAATAAGACAATTTTGTTAAAGCTGACAGAATTAGCAAGAGATAAGTAAAGGTCAAATGTCAGGATGAGGACTGGAAGCTTAATCTTCCTCCACAATACAGCAGAGCAGCAAAAAGGGAAAAAAGGAATATTTAATCAAAAAGGAGACAAAAAAAAAATTTGCATCAAAAATATTCCTGCAAATTAAAAGAGATTGAGATCTTGATCAAATATTATAAGGCTTCCAGTTAACTGAGATTTATTCTGAGATCAGACTATTTTGTAATGGGTTAAACCAATGGAATGAAGCAAAATCAGTTATTCTGGAAATCACAGGATCCCAGACTGGTTTGGGATGACCCTAAAAAGCCCATCCTGTTCCACCCCTGCCCTGGGCAGGGACACCTTCCACTATCCCAGGTTGTTCCAAGCCCTGTCCAGCCTGGAATTTGACTTCAGCATCATCCTCAAGAAAGAGCAGCTGAAACAGTTGGAAATAGTTATTGGACCAGCATCCTTCACGTGGAGAAACCTGCAAATATTTTAGATTCTAACAAGTTACAGCTAATTTCAAGATGAAGAAATCATGGAAGAATCTGAAATATTTGTTATTGTTATAACAACGCAGTTAATGAAGCTGAGAAATAGAAGGTTACTTCAGATCAGAGAGGAGCTCTTGAATAAGCAGACAGAAAATATTCAAAGGGTGGAACAATGTGCCATTTCTAAATAAACACAAGTGCAATCCAAGTTTTACTACTGCCTCTCCTTTGTGACAATTAAAATGAGTCGTGGAGGAGCTGAACGGGCTCAGCATTGTACTGGCTGCTTTTATCTCGCTGAGAAGGCACCAAGATTTTATCACAAGCATTTTAATATTTTCATAATTTCAGTATTATCTGCATGAGCAGCCGCTCATGCTCTCCTTGGTGCTCCCTGGGGGCACCTGGAATAATTTCCCATCACACAGAGCTGAACACTGCTCTGTGCAGCAGCACCACAGCTCAGCTCAGTTCAGCTGCTGGCATCTGCCTGGGACTTCTCATTGCTCCACTCAATTGGACTATTAAATAATAACTATTAACTAATAACTATTGAGCTGTTTGTTAGTTACAAAATGTCAGGGGCTGAAAGCCAAATCAGTAGAACCTACAGCAAAAAATATCTTGACAGAGCTCAGTAAGGATTCCCTATGGATTCCCTTTTCATACCTTCCACAGTGTTACAGTGGAGAACTTTTTAAGGTTCATTAAGAATGATCAGAAACATAAACATGGACAAAATTTATTGTGTGATTATAAACTGATTAAAAATATTTTCAGTTCCTGTGTTTGCATTCTATCAATGCACCTTTTTTTTGTACTAGTGCAGATCAATATCCTACCAATCCATATTTTTATACTCAATAATGCATAAATTATATATCAAAATAAACAAAGGAATTCCTATGTCATCCATTTGTATTTTATATTCCACCAAAAGGAGAGGGTTTTACAGCATCTCCAGCACAGAGAAGAGCTAGAATGCCAGGACAGCTGTCTGTCCTCTCTGTTTCACACCACCCTTAAATAGTATTTTATTTGGATACCATATGCTTCAACCTCTCTGTCTGCCACCTTCAGATTTCCCTTTCTGAGCTACAGAAAATAATATGCTAAACAGCAAGAAGAGTGGTGGTAAAACCATGGCAGAATTCTCTTCCCTGGAGTGGAGAGATGTGGATTAAAAGCACACCTGAAAGAGCCCTCATTTTCCAGCCTATAAACCAAACCCTTCCCTCACAGGGGGAACACATCAAGCCTCATTACACTGATGTCCTTCAAAGCAAAACAAAAAAAAAATAAAAAAAGGTCTAAATGCAGCCTGAAAAATAATTACTGATCCTTGGATTTTTCGTGCTGCCAAACAGAGGGCTGGGAGTGTTATGGGAAACTTTATCATGTGGGAATTCATCACGGCAAGGATGGAATAGGCTGAAGTATGAAGTTCTAAAAGAGAAGGAAACGCTGGCTTGGCTCCATGGACATGCTGTGGATAAGCAGCACACCAAGAGCAGAGCAGTCAAACAGGATTTTGGGTTTGCCAGTGCCAGAGGGGAGGGATGGATGGGATATTGGGAAGGAATTGTTCCCTGGGAGGGCGATGAGCCTCTGGCACAGGGTGCCCAGAGAGGCTGTGGCTGCCCCGGATCCCAGTTTTTCCCTCCCCAGTGCTCCCAGAGCTGGGATACTGATCAGAGTCATTCCCTGCTGCTCTGGAGTGGCTGGGATGGCAGCAGCCCTGCCTGCAGGACAGGGAGCACAGCTCCATCACCAGAGCAGTGCCAGCTGCACCAGGGTCCTGCAGAGAGCAGAAATCAAGCAGTTTAAATTTCTGTGTAAGTGGGAAATCACGATTAAACCCAGCACTGCCTCTCCCTCAGCCACAGAGGATAAATCTCTCCACTAAAAGATAACTCCTTTCAAAAGCTTTATCGGAAGGAAAAGGAGTTACCTCGTGTCCAGCTCTCTTACAACTTATCTGCCTCTGGCAAGCACAGATGAGGGGGATGCATGTCCTACACCACATCCAGCTGCAGTGCAGCTGTTTTTGCAGGACTCAGGATCCCTGGGCTGTCACCACACTGCATTACCCCGGTGTAACTCTGCCCCTCAGCACAGTCAAACCCTGCCCCAGCTCAGGCTGGTTTCCCAGTTCTGCAGCCACCACACGCTGGAACCCAGCCAGGAATCCTCCACTCGTGGCATTCCTTGCTGCACCATTGCTGTCACAAACTCACCGAGGCTAGCACAAGGCTTTTGGCCTCATCACCAGAACTGGCACCGAGTTTGGGGCCACGTTCCACCCGCAGAAATAATTCCTGCAGCTCAGGCAGTTCCTTGCTCCCCAGGCTGTTTGGCAGGTGACCAAGTCCTGCTGCCTGATGGATGAGTCAGGAGCTGGTTAATTGGACAGGAAAGCCCTTGAAGCACCAGACTGCTTTGTCAGGCACTGGAAATCTGCAGTTTCACCTGGGATATTACAGGATGAGCTCAGCCCAGCTCCAAGGCACCACGGAGTGAGGGGCTCCCTTCTCCCATCCTTCCAGGACATCCTTCCCAGGGCCTGTGGGGAATCCTGAGCCCCTCTCTGCACTTTTCTTCTATAAAAACAGAGAAAACCTCAGCCTTCTGAGCTGTCTGCAATTTGTCATCCCCACAGTAATTCCCTGCATTTTCACAAGAGCCTGGGATATGAATAGCTTCTCCTTCATATTCCCTGCAAATGAGAAAGACTCTCTTTTTAAATTATTCATGACATTATTATTATTAAAAGTCAAAGCGCCATTTAATGAAATAACATTTTTAAAGTCTGATTGCACTAATGCCAGAATGCCACGGTTTGTAAAACATCAGTGTCCTTTAGCCTGTGCTGAATTACAAGAGAAATGAATCTGAAATCATGCTTGTAGCTCAAGAGAAAACTCTTCTCCAATACACAAATCGATACATGATTTAATTGTGTTTTATTGCTGCTTTTGCTTCGGTCCAGGGTCAGAAAAGAGCCTGAGAACATCTATTTGCTATTTTCCCAAGTTGTACTCCCTCAACGGCACCTGTTTTCTAATTCCTACCTTCAAGCCCTCTCCAGCTGCAGGGGAACAGGGAGACTGATGGAGGGAGTGGGCAATGAGAGCAAGGTCGATATTCCCCCTCTGGCCTGCAGCTCATGGAAAGGTTTTCCTCTAAGATTGGCTGCTGAAGGTGCCAAGGAAACCAGGACAGGAAAGGCAGAGCTAAACTCTTCACTGAGCACAAGACTCTATGAAATTGAGGTGCCTCTGGTACCAACCCATGGTGGTCCCCAAGCCCAACATTATCCTGCACTAGCCAGGGCTCTGGGGCAGCTCAGGAGCTCCTGGAGCATCTCCATACCCAGGAAAGGCTGAGGGAGCTGGGGCTGTGAGCCTGGAGAGGAGCCCTCAGCACTGGGACCCATCCTGGGATTCTGTGATTATTTTAAGGGAAAAACCAAACTCAACTATTTCATCACTACTACACTAATAATATATTGTTTGCCTTTTTAGATCTTCCTTACTCAGCCTTCTTTGAGCTTCATCAAACTTGGTTTCAAGGATCACCAATCATTTTTCTCATGGACCAATAACAGACCCATTTCAAAATACAAGATCCTGCCTGATGTCCAGAGCTGTGTGCACCAATCCCAGTGGATAAATCATGCAGTATCTGTGGATCCTTTTCACCCCACAGATTTTTTTAATAGTAAAAGAATTCCTGAAAATTCCTAGGCATGAGATAAAAATCCAGATTTATGTTCTCTCCATCTGATCCCTGTCTTCTACTCTGCCTTTTCAGCCTCTCTAATACCAACACACAGAGCTGATGGCTCTGTTTGGTAATAAAATAGTAATAATGTGATTAAAATCAGCAAGAATTCGAATCCTGAATCCAACTGAACTCCTGATTTTTACTCTCCACAGGTCTCTAATGAGATGCACAATTTTTAGAGTATTTACTTGAAACTGTCTTTTTTTTAAAGATGAAATGGATTTTTATCCTGGAGGATGGAAATGTACTTTAAAGCTTGACTGAAGGAAATAACAGAAAACCATGTTTTAGCTTGAGGCTATGCATTTATCCAGCCATCTTTTCCCCAAATCTTGTAGGCACAAAGCTGCAAACAGATCCTCACCTCACCACATCCATCTCTGCACCAACACACTGAATGTCTTCCAAGAAAAATCTGCCCAAGATGCACCCAGCTCCTCCTCCTGGGTCTGGAAAAAATAATCACTGATTTGCCATTTCTTCCCATTTTTCACTGCTGGTGATGCAACCCATTGCAGATGTTTACAGGATGCATTAAAAAAAAATATATTTTGGAAAATAGTTAATGATCTCAGAAGATCCCAAACATCTGAAAACAAGGGTTCCTGCAGAATTGTGTGCTGAGATAAATCTACCCAGGAGTGTTTGTTATTCCTTAGTAAACAGACAGCTGGAAGCAAAATTACTGCTTTGTGCAAACAGAGGGTTTGTTTAGCAAGCTCAAAGCAAAACAGACAAATTTGGGTTTTTGTGCAAGTTTACCTGAGTCCTTTGTGAATCCCACACCCTTCACTGCACAGCCAGGAGAACGGGGCTCCTGACAAAGGGCTGAGCTCCTGCAAACCCCATCTCTCCTTGAGCAGAACTGAAGAGCCATCCCCAAAGCACAAAGATTGCACTTGGCACTTTCTTTCCTTGTTTAATGGCCATTTAAAAAAAAAATTTTAAAAAATCCTGCATTTCAAGAAGCATTTTCCTCCATTATGCACTAAGAAAAGCACTAGTTAAAGATCAGATTTACAGCTGGAATTGAAAACCAGGATAAAGAACAATCACTCTGTTCAAGGCATTGCTGCAGAACGAGGAGTTGGATTTTTAGCAAAGCCCCAAATTCCAAAGATGAACTGGCCAGAGAAACTCCCCATTGTGTACATGCAAGGAATCCTGTTCTGAACTAGATGGACTCGAATGCACAGTCCTTGCTCACAGCACAGCCCCTCTGAAAGGCTCAGCTGCCAGTGCTGCACAAATGCCCCAAATAAAACCCACCCCGGGCTCCTGGGGCCCAGAGGAAAAGCAGGAAAGGAGCTCAGAGGCAGAGCTGCTTTCTGAGTTTGGGTTTTCCTTCTGCTGGCACCTGCCTTGCTCCAATTACCTCCCAGTTCCTCGTTTTCCGAGAAAATCTGGAGCTAGAATTTCACTTTGCACTTTCTATGCTCATCAACCGCTACAGATAAATCAAATCTATCCCCTTTTCCCAGCAATATGACAAGCCAAATCCCTCTGGAATCTAATTCTTGTTCCAATACCTATTGTTCCAATATAAATCACCTAGAACTACAATACAAAAAAAAGAATAATCTGTAGTACTGCTAATACTTGCCTTGCTCCATTTTCAACTTTGTGAGTAAGTCAAGGGTATGATAAATCTTTCCAGTGATACTCCTGAATTTATAACCCAGGTGGATCAATAGACTTCCTCTGCCATGCATCCCTGCAGGGACTCTGGACACGATTGCTGCATGATGGGAAGAGCACAGTGACAACCACATTAAGGTTTTCCTGTATCCAGCTCCCCACAAACAAAACCTCCTGCCCTCCTTGTCCTTGTGCTGCCTCCAGGGAAGCTCCTGCTGGATGCTGGGGTGCCCATCCTGCTCTTCAGCAGCATCCCTGGACTCCTGGCATGGGATAAATGAAACTCTCCTAGCAGAGCACTGCCAGGCTGATGACAAATTCCAGAGTGGGAAGCATTAGGAGAGTCCCACAGAGCTGGAGGCTACACAGCAACAGATGAGACAGAGAGAGAGAGAGAGGAAAGCACAGGGTGTAGAATGAGATGGAATGAGAGAATCACATCCAGTGGGCTCATCCATCATGGAATATCAGCAATCACTCCTCTCTGTGCCAGGACTGAGAGGAACGGGAGAAAACAGCAGCACAGCAGAGAGTTCCTGCAGAGCCACACTCCCTGATCCTGGATTCCCTCTCGGGCACTTCCCGAGCCAAAGCCCAGGTCAGGGACAGCAGCACCCCACACCAGCCTGAGCCCTCCCGGGAAAAGCCTTTTCCTGCTGGTTTTTCTTCCAGGGCAGTTGAAGTTCCCAGCCCGGGCACTGCCTACACAGCACAGCAGTGACTTCCCTGTGTGCAAACTCCTTCTGCAGCTCACTGATTCCACCCCAAAGGTCACAGCCCCCAACTCTCAGCACAGTTAACTGAAGAGAAAAGTGACACAGAGGCACCTGAACTGAGGCTGGGGTGGGGTTTGAAGCATCTCCAACTACCTGGATACTCCTCCATGCACAGAACTGCACAAAAAGCTGATTTCCAGTGAACAGAAGGTTTTAGTGCTGCACTTGACAGACATGAAGGGTGTTTTAATAGTTAGTTACTGAGCTCTTCAGCTGTGGTTACAATCTGCTGCCATATTAATCTCACCCCATAATTAGCTGCCTGGGGAAAACGTGTTATTATTCAGAGGAGCCAGGTGAATGGGAAAAACAGCTCCAGAGGTCTGAACCTCATGATTTATTTCCCTTTCAAAACAGAAAGGTGAAGTAAGGCATAACCCTTGCTCCATTATACACACTGGACAATTTTGCTGTGCACTTGGCAAAGTGCAGGAGTGAAAGATGAACAAAAATAGTCCTGCAGAAAATCAAAACTACTTATTTCTGATACAAGAGAACAGCAGGAAAACCCTGCACTTAAAGATCTCCACCAGAGAGCTCTAAAGAGGCTACAAGGTACTCTGCAATATTTATGAGTGCAAGATATATACTATAGATTAATTCATAAATTTTCCATGCATAATTTATAGTCTATTTACAGAGTAAAACAGTCATCACACAGCAACCACCACAAATGCATTTACTTAAACTTAAGGGCATCTGTAATGCCTGCTCAGAAATCAGAGCCCATAATAAACCAGTCACAGGCAATGAAAAGCTGACTAAAATGCCCAGGAAAAAAAGGAAATGCATTTTTAAGGCAGCTGATGTGCTATAAATATTTAATGCCCTATAAAATCTTTCATTTAGTTTTATTTATGTAGTATTAAGTACGTTGTTCCAGTTCAGAGTAAGAAATTAGTCTTAACTCAAGTTTTAGAGAGAACTTAGTTTTTCCTGCCTACAGTTTAACCTCACACTAAAAGCTACAAATTGGGGTTCAATTAATTCATACTAAAGCAACATAATGCCTTCATTTCCTCAAAAATCTTCCCTGAACAGAACTATTTTTTCTATTTAACAATGCAAAGCAATTGTGCATTCACAGAATCCCAGAATGGTTTGGGTTGGAAGGACCTCAAATCCCACCCAGTGCCACCCCTGCCATGGCAGGGACACCTCCCACTGTCCCAAACCCCAATGTCCAGCCTGGCCTTGGGCACTGCCAGGGATCCAGGGGCAGCCACAGCTTCTCTGGGCACCCTGTGCCAGCCCTGCCCACCTTCCCAGGGAGGAATTCCTTCAAATATTCCATCGAACCCTACTCTCTTTTTCAGTTGTCAAAGGCAATAAACGTGCTAAGTGAACACAGGCACAGGTGACACTTCCAGATCTAAGAGAAGACTAAAGTAAGTAACACACTCAGGTGTGTTTGCCACTCGGAAATAAAAGCAGATTTTGCTGCTCTAACAGCCAGGAAGAAGCTCACTGTGACTCCTGCAGTTCTCACACACTGGAGGGAGACAATTCTCTGGCTCCAGCTCAAGGCATCGCTGCTGCACAGCAATTAAAACAATCAGCCCTTGAGTTACACCTCAGTCCACTGGTTTCCCAATAAATTAGCTGTGAGATCACAGCTTTGAAATGCTATTCTATTTATTTACTGAATATATTCTAAATTTCCATCACAGGAATAGGGAGCATCTCAATGTGCATGATGAGCTCCCTCCTTCCATGGTTAATTTAAAAGCTGAAGGATGTTGTTAGGAGACAGCTTTGTTCCCCATTAGGGGAAAAGAAAAAAAAAAAGGCAGGTTAAAAAGCAGTGGTGTTCCCCTGAATCACAAGGCCCAAGATGCACTTTTTGGGTTTACAGTTGAATTTCTGCAGTAGAATGTGCTGCCTGCCTTGGCCCCAAGCCAGCAGATCCCACTCCTTAACCAAGCACTAACCTCCTCTGGATGAGATTTTTTGTTCTTTAAACGTCTTCACGATGTTCTTCTGCATCCATATAAAGATTTTTAATTGCTGTTTAATATTAATGCAGTTTTCAGAATCAGTGAAAAAGCTGGTTTTTAATTTATTTTTTTAAAGTCCACATCAGCTTCAAAGTTGCAGCTATAAATAGGAGTGTTGGAGACAGACATAGCCAGGAGCCATGGCAGGGTGCAGTTTATCCTCCTCACAAGACTGTAAATGACTGAACATCTGAGATGCCCCAGTTTCAGCAGAGACTCCTCAAAAATTGTGACCCCACAAACCCTGGAGAGCTGCTGAGGACACTGCACCTCCTGGGTGAGCTCCATCATTCACAGTTTGTGCTGAGGAATTACAGAGAATGGAGAGGCTAAAAAGTGATTTCACTCAGCTCTGCTTCAATCATCTCACCTGTCACTGTGGCCATGTTTGATAGCAGATCAAGTGCTTGTGTTTAATACAGCATTTGTTGGGATAATAAATCTTCCAGCCAGGCATTCTCCTTTGTCCTGGTGATGTTTTAATTGACTTCTAAGCACAAAGCTGATTTTATGTATTTCAGCTTTAATTGCTGCTCACTTTCCTGGATTTCTTTCACACAATCATATTGAAGCATTAGGTTATTTAAGGAGATTAGTGAGTCTTAGCATTGAGAACCACACTCCCAGTTACAATGGAAATACACTCAGTGGTAGAAATTGGTTGAGCAAACTTTGAAAACTCTTTTTGAACGAGTTCCCTGCATCTGTTTCACACAGTTCCATAGAAGGGAGCCTAAGGATTATGTGAAGGAGCAAATCTGACACTGCTTAATGTCTCCAAAGGACTCGCCTCCACCTCCAAAATCTGTAATTATGTGCGATTTGCATTAATCCTTCGAAAGAAATAGAAATCCCTACACGAAAGGGAAAAAGCAGATTACGAGTAATATTCTGTTGACAGTCCTGCAAATGATTTATGTCAATTAAGATAATTCCCGTGCTCTCATGAAACCACCTCTCAACTCCATCACTTCAGAAGAGGGGGATGCTAACCCAGAGCCACACAATTCCAATTCCCACAAAGGAACAACATGATTTGAAGTTTATCAAGTGAAAAGTGTATTACATTCAACACAAAAAAAAAAAAAAAAAAAAAAAAAAAAAAAAAAAAAAATTAAAAAAAAAAGGCAAAGCTGCAAAGCAATCAAGCAGCAACAAGAGAAAAGTCATTTTTCATCAGAGCCTGGGGATGTGCAGAGATGAAGCCACTGAAGTGCAGGTGTGATGTATGCACAGGGTGAGCTGCTCCCACACCCACCAAAGGTCACAGGTGACCACAGAGGCACAAACTGTGCTGCTTTCTGTTGAGAGAGATGCTGATACATCTCTCATCTAACAGGTGCCTCTTCGGGAATATTTCTGGCGATTGATGAATCATTTTGTAAGTCAAGGCAGAAAAGCCATCGTTAAAAGCACCTTGTTGTTCCTGCTACAAGGCACCTCGTTAAGAAACTCGCTGCAGCTCTCATTTTCCAATTCTTTGTTAGTGCCTCTGCAGATGAACATTTCCCACCTCTCAGAGGCTTTAATTTGCCCCCAGACAGCAGCAAAGGCTGATGCTGATCTACAAAACAGTCTGAGAAGGGATTGCTGTGCCATCCAGCAACAACCTGTGTCTGGGGATGTTGGGATAACTTCTCCAAAAGCAAGAACAGGCTCCCCAAGGCTCTCTGGAAAAACCCCAGCAGGTGAACCAAAGGCATCTCCAGCAGCTGTGGCAGCACTGATGGCAGGCAGGTCATTTACATATATGCAAATGAACACACAGGGTGATGTCTTGGGCCATTTGCAACTTCCTCCGGGAATTTCACCTTTCAAAAAAGGTGTTTCCACCAGCCACAGAATGGCTTGGGGTGGGAGGGACCCTAAATCCCACCCAGGGACACCTCCCACTGTCCCAGGCTGCTCCAAATCCCAGCCTGGCCTGGGACACTGCCAGGGATCCAGGGGCAGCCTCATCCCTGGGGACAAACCAGAAGTGCCCAAAAATGAACTGAGCAGGGTTACCTGGGTACATGTGAAAACTGCTCTGTAATGTTTATGTCAAGGAGAACTAAGAAATCGATAATGAAATGCAAGAATGTTTAATTGGCACATTGTTAGGAGAACATTAATTGTCGACTTTAAAACACTGAATAAATTAGCATATAGTCAACAAGCTGAGGACTTACATGCAATATCACATACCTCACAATGACTTTTAATTATTCAGAAAGCAAATAAATTATTTCCAAACTTGCATTTTCTTCTGTTTCATGTTGTCCTTGTGGCTTTTAAATGCATGTTAACATTTTTTTCCCTTTCTCAGTTCAAGTCTACCAAGCCCTGGTAATTCAGCTTTGTTTTCTCCTTCTATGGAAGTATGGGATGGGAACAGAAATCACTGTGTCACTTGTAAGAGCTGCAAGATTTTAGTCATACTTGTAAAACCTAAAACCCTAAGGCTTCAATGACACAAACAACACCTTTGCAGAGGAGGAAGAAGAACCTGCTGATGTCAGGTTTAGGCACATTGGTGGGTTTAAATATGGTATTTAAATATGATGTTTTTAAAGCTACACAAACAAGGTGTTAATCACATTTCAATCTAAGTACCCACAGTGTGGCTTGGACAAGTTTAAAATGGCCTTTTTTTTGAAAAATCAACATTTTAGACTAATCAGAAGAGGCAGCTTTGTTCTGACACAGGTATCTCCCCACTTCCCAAGCTCATAAATCTTCCTCTCTCCAGTTCCCCCTTTCAGTCCCAGTTACAAACACTATTTTTAGCCAAAGCAAATGTCAGTGTACAAATAAAATTAAAACCGTAATTAACATTACCAGATACAATGAGATGTTTAA